>NC_037673.1:142794110-143128475 GCF_003255815.1 Theropithecus gelada
TCCTTCCTTCCTTCCTTCCTTCCTTCCTTCCTTCCTTCCTTCCTTCCTTCCTTCCTTCCTTCCTTCCTTCCTTCCTTCCCTCCCTCCCTCCTTCCTTTCTTCCCTCCTTCCCTCCTTCCTTTTTTCTTTCTTTCCTTCCAAACAGGTGAGGAAAAGAATGACTTTGCCAAAGTAAATAGGCAACTTTGAAATGTCAAGTGCATGACAATAACACATTGTTCAGCTCTCTGCTTCTCAGAGGACATATTTCATCATAAGGCCAAACCAGATAGTCAGATGCCAAGAAGTGACAGCAAGCACAGTTTATAGTTCAAGAAACCACACAAGGAAGGAGAAAAAGTTGAGATGAAAAAGAAGCAAATACTGAAAAGTTAAGCTTGAGTATGCTGGGACCAGTCACAGAACTAAACTAGAGGAGAATTTTGAGCTTCTCATTCTCTTGACTACCTGATTTGAAACCCCAAACCTATCAGAGGAGCCTGATCCTTAATGTGGATTATTATTTTATAAATTATTAAGAAGGGCAATATCTCTCCATTTACTGAATGTCATAACAAAAGAGATAGGAGGGAAACCAAGACATTGTCTACCCAAAGAGCTCCGCATTTGGACAGTGTAAAGTCACTAAATAATTCAGCAGCTATTTGAAAGTATAGTGTTTTGTAATTTCGACAGAACCATCTTAGTCTGGCTCTCTGTAGTGCAGAATTTTAAAAAGATGCTCGCCTTAGTGAAGATCTATTTCTAGGAGAAATGAGGTTTGGTAGAAATGCTGGTCAGGAGAAAGAGGGCTGTCTAATTAGAGAGGCTTGTGTTTACTCTGACTTTAAATTTTCATGAAACTGCTGAGTCTAACCATTTTCTAGTAATATCTTTTATTTCTTTCTCTGTGCCCACATGTTTGTGCTATGACGGTACCTGTCTGCGTCCTGTATGCCCATGGAAAGGGAAACCGTTGTGTATGAGTTGACTGTTACTTGCTGACAGAAAGAAGAATGGAGCAAACAAGTGTAGCCATGAGGAACTGTTGCAGTGAGGCTGATCATGTCCTGGTCCAGCTTATTCAGAAACACCACCTGGCCGGGAGTGGTGGCTCATGCCTGTAATACCAGCACTTTGGGAGGCCAAGGCGGGCAGATCACCTGAGGTTGGGAGTTCGAGACCAACATAGAGAAAACCCATCTCTACTAAAAATACAAAATTAGCCGGGCGTGGTGGACATGCCTGTAATCCCAGCTACTGGGGAGTCCAAGGCAGGAGGATCGCTTGAACCTGGGAGGCGGAGACGTTTGGTGAGCCGAGATTGCGCCATTGTACTCCAGCCTGGGCAATAAGAGCAAAACTCCATCTCAAAAAAACAAAACAAAAACCAGAAACACCACCTCATCAACGCCTGGAAGAGGGCACCTCCTGCTGGAGCTGGGGTGGAAAGAAGCAAAGCAGAGAAGGACTGATCCTAAAGGAAGCCACCAAAGCGTTATTATATTTTTGTTTATTTATTTCTGACCTCACTATAGAGAGGATTTCATGCAGTTTACCATGGTACAGAAAAACTTAAAACATTCTGAGTATGACTGGAAGACGGTATAGCATTATAAATAAGAGACTACTGCGTTGGTATCTAGGCTCTACCACTCACAGGCTGCATAAACTTGGGCAGATGACTTAATCTGTGTGCTTCAGTTTTCTAATCTTTAAGATGTGGATCGTAACCATGCTTACCTCCCAGGGTTGCTGTGAGGATTATGCCAGAAAATAATGTGAACTAGCAGAACGATATCTGGCACATGGTACGTTCTCAGTACTGTGATGATTCCTTTGTCCTCAGCTCCTCTGTCTCTAAGACTTAGGGTGGGTAAGTAGCTAGTTACAGGGAACAGAGCCCTGTGTTTAATGTGACTATTGAGTGAGAGCCTTCTGCAAGTACTTATTGGCAAGACAGACTTCTGTGGATGAGTTATGTAAGTGGCATCCCAGAGGTCCCGGCATGGATGCAAACCAATTAAGTTAAGCACTTACCACAATCACAAGTGCAACTCATAGGTTTAAAAGTGGGAAGAGAGTACATGTGAACTTGGCTCTGTAGTACTTTGCTTTGTCAAACCTATTAGAAATATAGCCAATGAATTCTTCACTCTAGTTCTAAATTTTGGAGCACTTTTTAATCTAATGAGGCATAGAGTTCTTGATCTACCTCTTATTAGCTGGGCAACCTTTTAAAATACTCTCTAAGATGCCATTTCCTCATCTGTATTTAAAAAATTTAATGCAAGAATCAGAAATCACCATAGGAATTTTGAAGCACAAAGGGAGTTATCACTGGAATTAAGTACTTTAAAAATTACTAGAAGGGCTGAAGGCGGGGTTCTAGATTGCGTATGTAGAAATGACTCCTGAAACATCGCAGATAATTATGTGACCTTTTTCACAATCAGGATGGTGAGGAACCAGCAGCTTGCCACCGGAGTACCCGAGGTCCAGAACACACCATCTCAGGTACTATTCACACTATTCGGACATCAGCCTCCACTGCCACTGCAAGTATCTGGACACTGGACCACTGAAATCAGTTGCCAACCCTGCTACAAATGCCTCTGAAAGCTGTAGATGAGACATTAGTATCTCCATAATTTTTCTTGCAAGGTGAAAAACAGCAAACATAGCAGGAAATTGCCCTTTCCCTCATTTCTGCCCCCTGAATCTTGCCCAGATGCTTTTACTCCATGGAATCTAGCTCACATCTAGACCCTAACTGTAAGGAATTCAGGAAAGGAGCTAGTTTTCTAGCCTTTGAAAAACAGAAAGGTCCCTCAAAGAAGGTGGAAATTGGTGCTACGTACCAATTGACCATATCCATTCCAGAAAGTCATGCTTGTAACTATCTTATAGAGTTATTGTAGGGATTAAGATAATAAAATACATTGAAGAATGCCTAGCAAGTGGGTAATCAATAAATTAATTATTTCTACCACTACTTCTGCAGTGGGATTCAATACTTCATCTTCTAAAAATACACAAAGGCAATCATGCTTTCTTCAGCTGCCAGGCTAATTTTGCTAGGGTGGGAGAATTCTCTACTTGGCTCAGAGGCCTCAGTGGCCTCAATGGCTCCCTTCCCACCTGAGATCATGCCATGGGTGGCTATTAAAGCCGTCCTTGTCTATGTGCAAGAGCCTTGGAGAATGCTTTCAGGGCATGCCTCCTCTCCCTCATTCAAAAGCCCCTCTCCCTATCCTGAACTCTACAGTTCCCATCCTGTTGCTTCAGGCCCAGTTTCTGATTCTCTGCTTGTCCCCCTCCTAGTGACACTTAAGCCAAATGAATTGCTTGGCTTTATCCCGATTTCACCTCTGGCTGGTGTTATTCCCACCCCATATGCAGCCTACGCCTTGGAACCCTGTTCTAGGAATGCAGCCTAAGATTCCTAGGACAGGAGTTCAGCAAATAAACTATATATAATCAGACAGAAAATGAAAGAATGACAAAAAAAGAAACGGAAAAAAATTAGCCAGGCGTAGTGGTAGGCACCTGTAGTCCCAGCTACTTGGGAGGCTGAGGCAGGAGGATCACTTGAACCTGGGAGGCAGAGGTTGCATAAGCCAAGATTGCGCCCACTCCAGCCTGCTGGGTGACAGAGTGAGACTCTGTCTCAAAAAAAAAAAAAAAAAAAAAAAAAGGTCCCCAGAGCTCCAAGATAAAGCTCTAGTAAAACAGGTTGGTCCAAGGCAAACACATATGGGAAATGGGGAAAATAGATTTTCAATGCTTTTCCACCCCCATTTTGTTGCTGTTCTTGAGTGTTTCTCAATTACATATTGAGCTTGGGAGTTGCCCTTTTACTCAGGATCATAACAGACATTCTCAACAAAGCTTAATTATTCTATATTTCAATTTTGTTCAGGATATTAGAAAGTGATAGAATGGTCAGTTAGTTCAGGGGTTCTCAAGCCTGCCTGTGCCTTAGCTCAGCTCATTTGAATCAGAATCTCAAGGGGGCAGGTGAGGTCTGGGCAACGATAGTTTCAAAAGCACAATGTACCTGTGCAGGGTACATTGTAGAGTCCAGAACCACAGGGTTAACTAATCTGACAACCTAAATAGGGTTGACGTATTAATGTGTGCAAATGTCTTTTTTTTTTTTTTTTTTTTTTTTTGAGACGGAGTCTCGCTCTGTCGCCCAGGCTGGAGTGCCCTGGTGCGATCTCTGCTCACTGCAAGCTCCGCCTCTCCGGTTTCCGCCATTCTCCTGCCTCAGCATCCCGAGTAACTGGGACTATAGGCGCCCGCCACCACGCCTGGCTAATTTTTTGTAATTTTTAGTAGGGACGGGGTTTCACCGTGTTAGCCAGGATGGTCTCAATCTCCTGACCTTGTGATCTGCCTGCCTCGGCATCCCAAAGTGCTGGATTACAGGAGTGAGCCACTGCGCCCGGCCTTAATGTGTGCAAATGTCTTAATATACTGCCCCTACTAGGACAGTTCTATTTCTCTTTCGGGACTGTCTGCAGACGGTACCATAAGTCAAAAAGTAATTTCATTATGGCATCTCCAGGCCCCATGGCAGTATAAAGCAATAGGTAAAGTTTTGGGGTGGGACAATATTTTAATATCCCTTGGGTTATATCATTCAAGCAGGTCACTTTTCCATGTATGCAGAGAACCAGTCCTGGAAGCTAATATTTACTTATTGATAAAAAATATTTTATTCTGTAAATGAAGTTATACTTTATTTTTCTGTGTAATCCTGAGCAAGTTACTTAACCTCTCTTGGTTCCCATTTCTTTCTTTATTTAATGTGAAGAATAACAGTAGCGACCTCAGAGAGTTGTACTGTGAAAATTATATGAAAAGTACCTGGCACCTTAGAAGTGAAAAATAAATTTGACCTATTACTGGATGATCATTTATTTATTGGCACTGTGTTTAGGAGCCATTTGAAAACTAGGTGATGTGAGCAGGTAAATAAATTGGATATTCTCATGTCTGTGATCAATGGAAGAAATTAAAGTGTTTCCTTCCAGGAACCCCTGGAGTGCTACTCAGCATGGAATAACCTTAAAGGAAATTTCCAATAACGATGGCAAGTTTAGGGTTACTGACTGGGTTTGTATATCCAAGTCGAACTGCCCTGCTTGGAAGTTGCAGAGTCAACGGAACAGGTAGCATGTTCTGAGTTGTTTATGAACTAGATTGCCCAGGTTTGTGATATGAATAAGGCCAACATAGACACAGAAAGACAAGGGGTGACAGGATATCCAAGATGTTCTAAATAGCGTACATTCGCCAGGGCATGAATGGCAATCCTGAAAATTTAGAAACAGCTCACGTACAAAAATGCCAGGTAGACTATGAAGTGTTTGCTCATTGATTTCACGAGCCATGATGAGCACTTACTGTGTGCTGGGCACTGAGGTAGTGCTATGAAGAAAAAGGTAAGACATAGACCCAGCCCTCAAGAGGACAGGGACTCCTGGGAGACTGACCAAAGAAGAGATTATTATTTTTATTTATTTTGAGACAGGGTCTTGCTCTGTCACTCAGGGTAGAGTGCAGTGGCATGATCACAGCTCATAGCAGCCTTGACCTCCCAGGCTCAATCCTCCTACCTCAGCCTCCTGAGCAGCTGGACTACAGGCACACGCCATTAATTTTTGTATTTTCTTTTTTTGTAGGGATAGGATTTTGCCGTGTTTCCATGTTGCTCAGGAGATAATTATTGAACAATGAAGCTGAAAGTAATAGTTTCAGGCAGGGCGTGGTGGCTCACGCCTGTAATCCCAACACTTTGAGAGGCTGAGGTGGGTAGATCACTTGAGGCCAGGAGTTCAAGACCAGCTTGGCCAACATGGTGAAACCCCGTCTCTACAAAAAATACAGAAATTATCTGGGCATGATGGCACATGCCTGTAATCCTAGTTACTCACGAAGCTGAGGCATGAGAAATGCTTGAACTCAGGAGGCGGAGGGTGCAGTGAGCCGAGATCGGCCCACTGCACTCCAGCCTGGCTGATAGGGTGAGACTCTGTCTCAAAAAAAAAAAAAAAAAAAGAGAAAGTGACGGTTTTAGGATGACTTCATAATATTATGAATAAGAAGACATTGAGTTAAAATGTAGGATACAAGGTGGTATATAGAGTGTAATTCTCTTGATATTGAAATATGCCTAGAAAAAAGATGGAAAAGAAATACAACATGTAAAAATGCCAGCTAGTAATTTTATCAAAGTGGTGGGATTATGGCTAGATTTGTTTCCCTTCAGTTCTATCATCCATCCATCTATCTATCTATCTATCTATCTATCTATCTATCTATCTATCTATCTATCTATGTATCTATCTATGTATCTATCTATGTATCTATCTATCTATGTATCTATCTATCTATCTATCTATCTATCTATCTATCTATCTATCTATGTATCTATCTATCTATCTTTGTGTTTTTGTTTTTAAGACAAGGTCTTACTCTGACACCGAGGCTGGAATGCAGTGGCTTGATCTCATCTCATTGCAGTCTCAACCTCCCTGGGCTCAGGTGACCCTCCCACCTCCACCTCCCAAGTAGCTGGGACTACAAGTGTGTGCTACCGTGCTTGGCTAATTTTTAAAAAATTTTTTGTAGAGACGGAGTTTTGCCATGTTGCCCAGGCTGGTCTCTAACTCCTGGACTCAAGCAATCTGCCAGCCTAGACCTCCCAAAGTGCTAGGATTACAGGCATGAGCCACCAAGCCTGTCTCAGTTCTCTACATTTTCTTATATATTATTTTCTTAATGAAGAACTTAAACACAAATATTTTTTAAATGAACACTCATTTTAAAAAGATGTCATGGAGGTGGTGGGCGCCTGTAGTCCCAGCTACTCGGGAGGCTGAGGCAGGAGAATGGCGTAAACCCAGGAGGCGGAGCTTGCAGTGAGCTGAGATCCGGCCACTGCACTCCAGCCTGGGCGACAGAGCGAGACTCCGTCTCAAAAAAAAAAAAATAAATAAAATAAAAAATAAAAATAAAAAATAAAAAGATGTCATGAAATGAAATCAGATATGATCTAACTCTCTATCTCTTTGTTACCTCTATCTGCTGCAGTTTAGATTTCCTGAAAGCAAAGACTGAGATATACACTTGGATCAGATGTTTTCTTTGGTAGGTGATCCCAGGAAGCTTAACTGAAAGAATGAGGAAAATGAGATACAATGCAGAAAAGCTAATAAATACATTTGATAACCTTGGGCTGGTTATCACTGGCACAACTGGAGCCCAGCCTCCCTGGAGACCCTCTGAGGAACAAGGTACATTGTGCCTCAGTGGAACTGTCCCTCTGAAAGATGGGAAGCTGGGCATTTATCCACTCACTCCTATGCCCAACTATGGTGTGCCTGGGCTAGGTGCCATCCTTAGCCTTGGAGAAAGCCTGAAGGCAGAATAGCTGACAAACATCAAAGGGGGCACATAAAGTGACCCTGTGCAAAGAGCTACCCACCACAGCACTGAAATCACACATAGGGAGGGCACAGAAAGCCCCTGCAATATCCAAACAGGTCTCCACTGAAGGGTTCTGTCCTCATGTCTCCTGTGCGGTGTTTATCAACAACTCAGAAATCTGGAAGGCTGGCAAATTCAGGAACAGCACAGAGTTGGGAGAAAAAAATTCAATGAGTACCAAGTTCTGAAAGATCTCAAGAGATTGGAATGGTGAACTAGATTTAAGGGTAGAATTTAAATAGGCAGGAATGCAAATTAAAAATTCATATACGGTTCCAAACAAATGCAAAGGGAAAGGATTGGAAAACATGGCTTAACAGATGAAGATTTTAAGCAACCAAAATACACGTGGGTTTGAGTTAAACCTGAACATAATATGTGTTTAGGTTTCTGTTTCCAATAGAAATTTTATTCCATCTCACATTGCAATTTCTGTTCTGAATGAGGCAATAAAAGACCCATGGGACTCTCAACCAGTAGCAAGCTGGGCTGGGTGTGGGTTCCACCGTAGAAGGTGGTACTCCACCATTGAGTACCTGGATGCACAGACTAACCAACTAGAGCAGGGTACAGGAGAATCCCCAGTGTTGCCTGTGAGTGATAGAGAGGCAGAAACCATGTTCTTTTGGCTGAAGGGACTGAGGGAGCTTAGCCCAGAAAAGAGAACCCTCAGAGAGGGAGGAGCGGAGGCAAGACAGGAGTGCTTACCTCAGATATCTCAAGTACCGAGCATGGTGGCTCGTCTGTAATCATGCCTGTAATCCCAGCACTTTGGGAGGCCAAGGAGGAAGGATTGCTTGAGCTCAGGAACTCAAGACCAGCCGGGGCACATAGCACAACCACATCTATACAGAAAAAGTACAAAAATTAGCCAGGTGTGGTGGCACATGCCTGTGGTCCCAGCTACTTGGGAGACTGAGGTGGGAGGATGGCTTGAGCCCAGCAGGTCAAAGCAGCGGTGAGCTATGATTGCGCCACTGCACTCCAGCCTGGGTGACAGAGTAAGACCCTGCCTAAAAAAAGAAAAGAAATATCTCAAAGGTGCTTGAGGGGAAGCAGTGAGAGGGAGGAGGCATTATGGTCGAAAGCATGGGATGTAGACTTAGACACACTTGGGTGTGTGGGAATCCCATTATGGTGGTTGCTGACCCCCTAGCCTTGGTCAGGTTGTCCGTAAAATGACGCACTAATGATGCCTATGTCATGTGGTTGTTGTGTGGATCAAATGAGATGTATACATAAATTGCTTAGCACGGTATCTATACACATATAAGAGATGCTCAAATAATGATAGCTAGGCACTTACATGAAAGAAGAATTTGACTTGATCTCTGTGGCCACACATTGTTGACCTGAGACAACTAGAAGTAAGTGATTTGAGCTCAATCTACAGAAGGCCTCTGACACCATCAGAGTGGTCCAAAAATTGGATAGACTGCCTTTGGAAGAATAAAGTCCCCAGTACTGGCCAGAGCCAGTCAGATGGCCTCTGGCTGAACCCTTAGAGGAGATTCCAGAGCTCTTTAAGTCTACTTCTGGACTCTTCACTAGGCCTCTGCCATCCCCTGTGTTCAGCCTGGAGTCACCAGTGGTGAAGGTTTCCATGGGAACCACGAAGGGTTCAGAACTCTGTGTCTGAACACTGCATCCCAGAGGGAAGAGACAAGCACTGAAGTAGTCTCCTCAGTAATAGTATGCATTTTTTAAACTGTCTAATTAAATATTAACCCCAGAGACAGAGCATTAATGGGTCTCCTATGTAAACTGTGTGCATCTCATAACCATCCGGGAAAGGGCTTAGGTAGATAGAACACTCCAAGGAAATTAAACCTATATACACATCTCCTTACTCCATGCCATCATGACAAATGGCACAGAGGGCTGCCCTGGGGTCACTGCCCTCTTCGTATCTCCGTTATTGACCAGAGCAGCCCTTCCACTGGTGCTTCAGGTGAAAGTAGGGTGGGGGTGTCATGAGGAAGGGCCTGGAGCAAACTTGACATCTTTGATCCTTTTCTGCCTTCCTTTCTCACCTACTTTTTCTTCCATCTGTGGAATTCCAAAATAATAGATTCACTAGAGGGGATGGAGGCAAAGGGTGAAAGAAGTAGAGGGGCGGTTTCGGGATTAAACATAGGCATGGTGGGAGACAGTGGAGTAACTGGGAATCAGAAGACATAGGCTTTTGCCTAAGCTTTGTGATCTTGGACAAATTTCATTGATCACTCTGGGCCCCAGGCTCATTTCTTGAAAAAAGAAAATGAGGATCTGAATGACAGAGATTTATTTCATTTTTACAGACAGGATCTAGCTCTGTTGCCCAGGCTGGAGTGCAGTGGTATGATCATGGTTCACTGCAGCCTTACACTCCTGGGTTCAAGCAATCTTCTTGCCTTGGCCTCCCAAGTAGCTGGGACTCTAAGCACAAACCACCACACCAGCTAAGTTTTTTAATTAATTAGTTTTATTTCTTGTAGAGAAGAGGTCTCGCTATGTTGTCTAGGCTGGTCTCAAACTCCTGGTCTCAGGCAGTCCTCTTGCCTCCCCAAATGCTGGGATTACAGGTGGGATCCACTGTGCCTGCCCAAGCAAACATTTCTGAAGATCTCCTATGTGCCTGGGTACAGTGATGAATAAGGCCTAGTTTCTAACTTTGAGGAGCTCACTGTATAGATCACAGGGTCTTAATCTGGAGTCCATATATCCTTAGGTGGTCAAAGTATGACCTTCCAGGAATCTGTGAAATCTTTGCATTTGCACATCAAATTTGTGTGTATGTATTTTTTTTTGTCAGGGAGGGCGGGGACTTGCTTTCTTCAACTTCAAGTTCTTTTTATTTTGAGATGGTGTCTCGCCCTGTCTCCCAGGCTGGAGTGCAGTGGTGCGATCTCAGCTCATGGTAGCCTCCACCTCCCAAGCAATTCTCCTGCCTCAGCTTTCCAAGTAGCTGGGATTACAGGCACCCACCACCACACCTGGCTAATTTTTGTATTTTTAGTAGAGACGGGGTTTCACCATGTTGGCCAGGCTGGTCTCAAACTCCTGACCTCAAGTGATCCACCCGCCTTGATCTCCCAAAGTGCTGAGATTACAGGCATGAGCCACTGTGCTTGGCCTCTTCAAGTTCTTATAGGGATTCATGACCCTCCAAACAATTAAGAATCCCGGGCCCTCTTTCAGTTCTTCCCAAACTTCCCTCTGTCATTTGTGTGCTCTTTATCATCTTTGCCATATCTGCACATCATTTGTGCATAATTTAATTTTTCTTTAAAATAAAATTGGATGCAAGATATCTACTTTGACAAAACCCATGAAATTGTGAGTTGGTGATATATAATGTAGATATATAAAACAAATCCATTAAAATAATTAAAAAATGTTCTTTAGCATGCTATACCAAATAACCCTCCATTACCACCGATGCTACACATCTCATCAGCAGCAGCAAGCGCTGGTCTGGTGGTTCCCTCAAAACCCTTCCAGCTGCAGGCACATTAGGAGTTTTCCACCCACCTTACATCCACCTCTCCTCAAGCTCCCCTGTAACCAGTCAAGGGGCAGATATGAATGTCACACCTTTCCCCATTGTCTAACTTTGTGATCAGACATCGTTTGAGGCAGCCGCCAAACCCCAGCATTGTCCCCACACCCAGGCCGGCAGCAGGGGACCCCACGTCTCCACCTTGAGGCTCCACCTTGAGCCTCCCCTCCCTGCTGTGGAGGCCTGCGCTCCTGGCCTTGCCGCCGCCTGGCTGACTTTCTCGTGAATGACAGGGGCTGGCAGAAGGCTGGCAGTGAGTGGAAGCAGTCCTGACACCCGAGCTGTGTGCGACGCGCTAATTACACTGATGTGGGGTCTGGGCCGCGCAGTCCTTTGCTCAGAGGAAGGATGCGATGCAGGCGCGGGGAGCGAGCGGCACTACAGAGGAAACGCGGGAGCAGCAGCACCTAGGCGCATCCATAATTTATAAAATGCCAGCAGCAACAAAGGCAAAGAGGGACCAGAACCAGGAGAACAGAATAGCATAAAGCTTTTTAATGGTCTTTTTCTATTAATGTCAGATGGGCGACCGTTTTTCAAGTGGGTGGAAGGGTTCCAAGGCCCCACAGTTCAGTCACAAAAGCTAAATGCTGCCATTTACCCCTCCTCCCTAAGCTTTACCGAAGAGTTTAGTTGTCCTAGAAGCCAAACGTAATATTTGAGGTTCATGTGGGCATCTGATTCTTCTAAAGGAGCTGCCTTTAGAAGAATCTAAAAAACTATAACTGGTTCTTTTGTGATTAGTTATTGTTCAGTGTAACTGAGAGCATCCATCTCTTTCTTCCTTGATTTGTAAGATTATTTTTCTACTTTTAATATTAAGTGACGCTGAATATTACAGCGTCACTGTAATATTACAGCCCACAGAGGGCTACTCATGTGGAGGACGCATTAGGCATCAGAGATATTCTTCATTCCAAGGTGTTCCTGGATTCAAGAGGAAACCCTTGGAGAAAACTTGCCAATAAAGAATGTACAGGAAGAAAATATTGGCCAAGGACATTATTTTTCTACTTCGAATGTCTACGATATGTTGATCCAATGGGCAACATACTTCTGGAGTATGATGATGGCTAGTACAAGTGTTCTATGATCAAAGAAAATTACGGGTTCGGTGGATGGAATTGGGCCTAAATAACAAAAGAGCAAGGCTGTGCACGGTGGCTCACGCCTGTAATCCCAGCACTTTGTAAGTTTGAGGCGGGCGGATCATTAGGTCAGGAGTTCGAGACCAGCCTGGCCAACGTGGTGAAACCCCATGTCTACTAAAGATACAAAAAAATTAACCAGCGTGGTGGTGCACGCCTGTAATCCCAGATACTTGGGAAGCTGAGGTAGGAGAATCGCTGGAACCCAGGAGGTAGAGGTTGCAGTAAGCCAAGATCACACCATTGCACTCCAGCCTGGGCAAGAGGGCAAGCCTCCATCTCAAAACAAACAAACAAACATAAAATAAAACAATAAGCAGCCAAAGAAGAAATCATCCAGGCTGGGCATCGTGGCTCGTATCTATAATCCCAGCACTTTGGAGGGCTGAGGGGGGCAGATCACCTAAGGTCAGGATTTTGAGATCAGCCTGGCCAACATGGTGAAACCCTGTCTCTACTAAAAATACAAAGATTAGCCAGCCGTGTTGGAGTGCACCTGTAATCCCAGTTACTCGGGAGGCTGAGGAAGGAGGAGAATTGCTTAAACCTGGGAGGCAGAGGTTGCAGTGAGCCAAGATTATGCCACTGCACTCCACCCTGGGCGACAGAGTGAGACTCTGCCTCAGAAAAAAAAAAAAAAAAAAAGAAGTAATCCAGGGTAGCAAAAGGAAGAGAAATTGATGCCAAAGCAGATTTGAAATATTCACCAACCTCAGATCACTGATGCTTAATTTGGATGCCAGGATGACTCATTCCAGTATGTATTAGTTTCTTAGGGCTGCTGTAACAAAGTACTTCTTAGCAAAAATTTCGTATCTAGCCAAATTTTCTAGATGGGTGGTTTAAACAACAGAAACTTCTGGAGGCTAGCATTCCTTGATAAGGTGTCCATAGGGTTGGCTCCTTCAAGACTCAGAAGGAAAATCCATTCCTAGTTCCTGATGTTTTCCTGGACATCTTTGGCATGCCATGAAGGTGTTGTCAATCTCTGCCTTCATCTTGGCATTCTCCCTGTGTACACGTCTCTGTTTAAATTTCCCATTTTAATAAGGACACAGTAATAAGGACACAGTAATCTTGACCATCAGCAAAGATTCTATTTCAATTAAAGTCACAATCATAGGTACTGGGGGTTAAGGCTTCACTATCTTTTTTTCCAGGGACTCAATTCAACCCATAGCACGGTGTACGTTGTGTTATTTTTCTACCTTCCCACAATTTCCCTAGACAAATTCTTCCATTCAGTCCATGTTAGAAGCTGGATGAGCCCTACATTCAAAGAATTTATAGTCTAAACCAACAATGTTGACATAACTAGCACAAGCGTGCCCCCAAAGAAGGAAACTTGACTTTTGAGAACAATTTGGCAATATCGATTAAGGTTGAAGATGTGCATATCCTATAACTCAGTCATTTCACATCTAGAGACACAAGAAGACATGCAGAGGGATGTTCACTGCACCACTGTTTACATTAACGAAAACCAAGAAACAACCTAAAGTTTCAGCAGTAGGGAAATGGGTAAATTGATTATGTGATTCTGTATGACAGATTAAATAAATGCAACAGATCTATGTGTCGCAACACCAATAAATCTCAAAAATATAGTTTTGTTTTGTTTTGTTTTTTTGACAGGGTCTTGCTATGTCACCCAGGCTAGAGTGCAGTGGCACAATCTCGGCTCACTGCAACCTCCACCCCGCCAGGCTCAGGTGATGCTCCCACTTCAGCCTCCCGAGTAGCTGGGACTACAGGTGCATGCCACCACGCCTGGCTAATTTTTGTATTTTTAGTGGAGATGGGGTTTCATCATGTTGTCCAAGCTGGTCTTGAACTCCTGGGCTGAAGGGATATGCCTGCCTCAGCTTCCCAAAGTGCTGGGATTATAGGCGTGAGCCACCACACCAGGCCAAAAATGCCTTCTTAATTACATTAAAATAGTGGTTACTTCAAGGGGCTGGAAGGAAATGGAATGGTGAAGAGGTTCAAAAGTTATATCTACTGTAACATTTGGGTCTGGGACAAATACTTTTACTTATTTATTTATTTATTTATTTTGAGATGGAGTCTTGCTCTGTTGCCTACAGGCTGAAGTGCAGTGGTAGGATCTCAGCTTACTGCCACCTCTGCCTCCCGAGTTCAAGTGATCCTTCTGCCTCAGCCTCCCCAGTAGCTGGGATTACAGGAGCACATCACCACGCCCAGCTAATTTCTTTGTATTTTTAGTAGAGATGGGGTTTCACCACGTTGGCCAGGCTGGTCTCGAACTTCTGATCTGAAGTGATCCGCCTGCCTCAGCCTCCCAAAGTGCTGGGATTACAGTGAGCCACCGCACCCGACCTGGGACTAATACTTTAAAATTTGTTGATTTGTGTGGTGTGTCCTTGGTTTTATTACACTATTCTCTGTGCTTTTATCTTTCATTGAAAATAATAATAAATTTAAACTGCTTTATGAAAAACATTTTAGAGATCTACTATAGATTTTTTTAAAGTTTTCACTTTTTAAAAGAATTCACTTCATATGTTTACACAAATGTGTACATGAATTTTCATAGTATTATTATTCGTAATAGCCAAAAAGTGGAATCAACTCAAATGTCCATCAACTAGATGAATGGATAAACAATTTGTATGATGCTTATGAAATGGAATATTATTCAGCCCTAAAAATAAGTGAAGTGCTGATACATGCTACAAAATGGATAAGCCTTGAAAAACATCATGCTAAAGAACATAAGATAGACACAGAAGAACACATATTATATGTGATTCTTTTATATGAAATGTACAGAATAGACAAATCCATATAGAAAGTAGATTACTAGTTGTCAAGAGCTGGGGAGAGTGAGGAATAGGGAGTGACTACTAGTGAGTTTGGGGTTTCTTTGGGTATGATGAAAATATTTTGAAATTAGATAATGGTCATTGCTGCACATCTCTGTGGATGTACTAAAAACCACTGAATTGTACACTTTTATAGGGTGACTTGTATGGTATATGAATTACATCTCAATAATTTTTTTTTAAAGAATTCACTTATATGAGCAGGGTTCCTTTAATTAACAGTTCTCTTAGTACTTTGCTTTTGTGTTTGTTTTTGTTTTTGAGTGCTGGGATTACAGGTGTGAGCCACTGCTCCCAGCCTCTCTTAGTGCTTTGAAAGACTGAGTATTAAAAGAGCATCTAAGCCGGGCGTGGTGGCTCACGCCTGTAATCCCAGCACACTGGGAGGCTGAGGTGGGTAGATCACGAGGTCAGGAGATCGAGACCATCCTGGCTAACACGGCGAAACCCCATCTCTACTAAAAATACAAAAAATTAGCCAGACGTAGTGGTGGGCACCTGTAGTCCCAGCTACTTGGGAGGCTGAGGCAGGAGAACGGTGTGAACCTGGGAGGCAGAGCTTGCAGTGAGCCAAGATCGCGCCACAAGGACTCTAGCCTGGGCTACAGAGCAAGACTCCGTCTCCAAAAAAAAAAAAACAAAAAAAAAAGAGCATCTATATGCACAGAGAAGATCAAAATGTTAGGGATCGTTATCTCTCAGTGGTTGGATTAAGGGCAATCTTTCGGTCTTTTTGAAAAATTATTTTTCTATATTTTGTAAATGTTCTACAATAAACATTCTAATTTCACAATAATTTTTAAAAGAATTGTTTCAAGATATCAATTGCTTAACATAAGTGGATAGCACAGAAATTTATTTTTATTTATTTTTAAAATTTTTATTATTTTATTTTATTTTTCCAGAAGTTATTGGGGTACAGGTGATATGTGGTTACATCAGTAAGTTCTTTAGTGGTGATTTGTGAGATTTTGGTCCACCCATCCCCTGAGCAGTATACACTGCACTCTATTAGTAGTCTTTTATCCCTTGCCTCCCCACCCTTCCCCCCAAGTCCCCAAAGTCCATTGTTTCATTCTTATACCTTTGTGTCCTCATAGCTTAGCTCCCATATATCAGTGAGAATACACGATGTTTGGTTTTCCATTCCTGAGTTACTTCACTCAGAATAATAGTCTCCAATCTCATCCAGGTCACTGCAAATGCTGTTAATTCATTCCTTTTTATGGCTGAGTAATATTCCATCATATATACATACCACAGTTTCTTTATCCACCCGTTGATTGATGGGCATTTGGGTTGGTTCCACGATTTTGCAATTGTGAACTGTGCTGCAATAAACATGCATGGCACACAGAAATGTAGAGCTAAAAGTAACAATAACTGCTAAAATTTATTGGGTGCTTACTTTGTGCCAAGTACTGTGCATTGTTGTGCATTGCTCACAAAGGCAAGGACAAACCTCACTTTAAAAACATCGATTATGGGGCTCAGAAACATTAAGAAACTTGCCCAAGAGAATATAGCTAGGAAAAACTAGAGTTAAATTCCGTCTTCGAAAGCCATAATTGTTAACTGCCACACTATCATGCCTCTGAAGACTGAAGCTCAGGCAGAAATGAGGCCATTCCAAACTTGGGAGCCCAGAGAAAAACGGGTGTTTTTTAATTCAACAACAACAAAATCCCCAAATCATTTACATGTATCTTTCCAGAAACACACCTGTTGTTTACTTTGTCATATTTGTCCATAACCTTTTTGCAACTCTTTCTCTAGAATTAAGTTAAAAAGAAAAAGATCTTGACATTTCTTTTTGCATACAATTAAGCGATCACTGGGATACATACAGGCCAATTCTAGTCTGGGATAACAAGGAAGTGTACAAGGTTATTTAACTACAAAGGCATTAGAATTCTCAGCCTGCTACATGTGCCCAGCACAAAGAAAAGTGGATATTTGATTGCTCTCCAGTTTCTCTGTCTGGGGATTCAGCCAAATGGAATCATCCAGACTCAAAACATACTTTGGGACCTGAATTTCCTATTTCAGCTGTCTCCACTAATCAAATGAGCCAGGTGGGGGAGGTGCACAGCTCACATGCTCCATCCATCAATGTCCTAGGCTGAATTTTGGGATTTGAAACTCTAATTCAGAGGAAGGAGGAAGATTGACCAGAGGGAGGGCAACAGCATGTTCTGCTGTAACACATGGAGATTTGTCTATATATTTATGCCCAGGAAGGAGATAGACAATGAAGAGGCAGGTAGAAATTATAGCCAAAGAATGGGTGCTGCTGCCAAGAAAAGCTACACTGGAGGAAATCTTGGTTTAAATGTTTATTATTCAAGGCTCAACTACATGAGATCTTGCATGCAGCTTAACACTCCGGTACTTGAATCTCCTTGGGGATGTGGTGAATGCCCAGTCTCTATTCCCTCTTCCGGCACCTCAGTTTTCCTTGGGACATATCCACTCCCCCTCTTCATGGGGCTGTCAATTAAGACATCCTTCTCTCCCCTAGGCAAAGGTTAGTTTGTGACCCAAGCAGGCTGCATCCTGAGAGTGCTACCTTTAAGAGAGAGTTCTTAGCAGTTCCTGCCACACAGGTGCCCAAAACTGCTTTGGTTCCTGTCCTTTCTGGTACTTTAGTTTTGTGTGTTTGTTTGTGTGAGCTCTCTCATAGCCTTTGGATAAATCTCTCCTTTTTTTTTTTTTTTTTTTTTTTTGGTTTTTGTTTTTGTTTAGTCAGTTTCCTATCACCTAGCTGATGAGTCGCCCTCCTATAATTCATGTTGCTGTGTTTCCATTTCATGATGTTTCAATGGTTAAAGAGAAACTTGAATTTAGAAACCATTCTGAGGATAATCACAAAAATAACTAGTGGGTAATAGATTTTTGGAGCCTACTTAAGGAAATATAATTTTGTTCCAAGAAAGGAAATTTGAGATGAGTTAGAATAACTTTCTTTGGCTGAGTTGGTGCTTTCAACATGGAAAGTTGAGGAAATTATCATGGAAATTCGGCTGGGTGCAGTGGCTTATGCCTATAATCCCAGCACTCTGAGAGGCCAAGGTGGGCAGATTGCTTGAGCCCAGGAGCTTGAGACTAGCCTGGGCAACATGGTGAGATCCTGTGCTTAATTTAACAACAAAAAAAAGAAATTATATTAGAAATTTGGAAATTCACATGAAAATGTTTTCCTTGAGATATTTTGACACCTGGGATCAATGTGTCTTTTAAGAGAGAATTTGTGTGAAGATTTGGCCCCAATTCTTTTTTTAATTCCCCTTTGCATATAGGTATAATGAGTTTCTTCAAATAATTGTTTACATTTGTTGTCTAGAATTTTCATCTCCTAGTTACTCCTTAATTCACTGCAGTCTGGTTTCTGCCTTCTCAGCTGCCACAGTTACATCCAGAGGGCTCTTTCCAAGCCCTATTGTTTGGCCTTTTGACAATATTTCACACTATTGACAACTTCTTTCTTCCCAAACACTTTCTTCCTTTGACTTCCATGACTTCACATTCTCCTGATTTTACCCTCCTATTTCTTTGGCTGATTTCCTCTCAGCTTCTTTTGGAGGTTCCTTCTTCTGCCTTTCCCTTAAATGTTGATACTTTCCAGCGCTTTGACTTAAGTCTTCCTTTCTCCATACCCAACACAGATGATGGCTTGTTTCATTCCCATGGTTTCAATTACCATATATTTGCAAATAATTCTTAATGTGCCTCTCCCCACACCTCTCTTTCTCCTTCCTAAGTTCCAGATCCTGTGTATAGCTGCTCTTTGAAATATTCTTTTGGATATGTCACAGACCACCTCAATCCCAACATTTCCAACATTTATTCTTCCATGTACTATATTTCAGTAAATGGTATAATGAGCCACTCAGTTTTCAAAGTCAGAAACTGGAGCATCCTCTTTGACTCTTCCCTTTCTTTGACTCTCCAAAGCTAATAAATCACTCAAGACCTGTCAATTCAACCCCCTGAAACATCTTGTGAGTCCATTCATTTCTCTCCAGCTCCATTGCCATATGCCTAGTCCAGGCCACCATTGTCTCTCACCCCCATGACTGCAACAGTCTTCCAGCGAGTTTTGCTGTCCCTACAGGTGTTTTCCTCCAACTTTTTATCCACATCAAGCTGCCAGAGTGAACTTTTCAAAGCACAAATTAATGATGTCTGTTTAAACTCAACAATGCTGCCCCTAAGATGAAGCCCACATTCTTGATATAATGGCTAACCTTCCAACATGCTCTTGCCAGCCTCTCCAGCCCCATCTCCATCTGTTTTTTCTTGCCTCCCTGTGCTCTAGGCACCATGAACTCTCAAATACTGCTCTCTGTCTCCATCAGGCTCTCACACGTGTTCTTACTGCCTAGAACACTTTCATCCTTCCTTCTTTTCACCTAACTCCTTCTAAACTTCTGCATCTCTTTTTCCTGCAATCCTTCCATGAGCTTTTCCCTCCTTCCTTCTTCTCCTCAAATGGGTTAGGTGCCTCTGTTATGTATTCATGTAAGACTCTCCCCAGTCATATTCCTTGTTACAGCACATTGAAATCATCTGTATTTAGCCACATGACTATGAAATTGGGGGAGATCAGGGACCACGGTTTCTCACCATTGTATACCTAGTATCTAGCTAATAGTACTCATTCTGCATTTGTTGAATGAACTAAAATTA
The DNA here is from genome assembly GCF_003255815.1 of Theropithecus gelada. Taxonomy (NCBI): domain Eukaryota; kingdom Metazoa; phylum Chordata; class Mammalia; order Primates; family Cercopithecidae; genus Theropithecus; species Theropithecus gelada. The sequence continues at coordinate 142,813,814 of NC_037673.1, forward strand.
ATTACATAAAAGAATAGTTGCTCCTTATCACTACCAAGAATGCAAGAAGAGGAAATAATTAAATAGAAGCGTGGGAAGTTTGATTAAGCTATTTGAAAAATATTTCTATAAGTTTGAGTTAATAAACGCTAGTCTTACTCTTCTGGGGAATGATGTCATCTCCTCAGGAGACATAAAAATACAACAACAGTGAGAGTTTTAGCTGCTTAGCAAAGCAGCTAGAAGAGAAGACTAGATGACATCTCCAGACCTATGTTGGTTCTATGAATTGATGAAAAGCTTGCCAAATTTGGGATCTGGCTGATTCAACAAAGTGCTTTTAATCTACTTCTATGTGATAAGATTATATGCACATTATAAAAATGTGCATTATTAAAAGATGAATAGCTTAAATTCTGAGAGGAATTATAATTTTCCTTTACATATATCTTTGACTGCTGTGTTTCCTGTTTACACTTCATCATACTCAATGAAAATCGTCTACCTACTCTGAACCTGTATCCCTGCAGCTGAATGTGCTGGAGAAAATCCCATAACCACATTGGCAGGTCTTACCTTAAAAGGATAGCTTTGAAGCTCAAGTGGCTCCTTATGCTGCCAAGCAACCTTTTATTTGCCCTGGATTCATTCACTCTCCTAAAGCTGAGGCAAGTATTTTACACATTTTCCTCTCTAAGTCTCCAACATCTTCTCTGCAATCCTCATTTTTAACTGGTGAGTCAGTTTTATACTTCATTGAAAAAGCTGAAGCAATCAGCGACCAAACCTAAACCTCCCATTTTCCTCCATCTACTCTGCCTTCTTGTTATTGTCGACAAACTTTTCATACACTATCTAAAGCCGACTCCTTTTCTTTTGAACTACATCCTTTTCTTTCTCACCTACTTCAAGACATAACTCCAGCAAATCTGTCCTTTCTCCCCACATAATCAAATTTTTACTCTCTATGACACATTTTTTGCTCTGTTGTTCCTACCTTACAAAAACCTTCTCTTGACTCCATTCTGCCAGCTGCTACCCCACTCCTTTGCTTCCCCTTTTGTCAGAACTTCTCAAGAGTTGTCTATCCTTCCTGTCTTCAACTTCTCTTCTCTCAATTTCTCTCTTTTTAAAAAAATTTTGTTTTCAAAAAATAGAGATCAGGTCTTGCTCTGTTGCCCAAGCTGATCTTGAACTCGTGGGCTCAGTAATCCTCCTGCTTCGGCTTCCCAAAGTGCTGGGATTACAGGTGTGAGCCACTGCACCCAGTCTCTCAATCTCTCTTGAACCCAATTCAGTCAAGTTCCTCCAAACTGCTCTTATCATGTTTACTGATAACCTCCATTTGGCTAAAGCCAATGGTTAATAATCAGTCCTCATCATTCTAAACCCATAAGCAGCATTTGACCAGTGGATGTCTCCTTTCTCTTTGATACACTTTTTCACTTCGCTTTCAGGATAACACGTTCTCTTTATTTTCTTCTATCTCACTGCTTAATCCTTCACAATCTCCTTCTCTCGTTCCTCCTCTTCTCTCCAAGCTCTTAACTGCAGTGTCCTGGGCTCAGTCCCTGTACCTCTTCTCCATCTACACACACTATATTGGTCATCTTATCATGCTCCGTCTCAATTCTGTTGACTCACACATCTTCATTTCCAGTCTTCATCTCCCTCCTGAACTTAAGACTTACATATCCAACTGCTGATTCAACATCTCCACTTGGGTGTCTAATAGACACTTGAGACTTAATGTGTCCAAGGCTGAACTCCTGGCCATCCTCACTAAACTTGCCCTAGCCCAGCCATCCTTTCCCATCTCTGTGTATTGTAATTCCATCCTTCTAGTTGCTGAGGCCAAAACCCATCGTGTCATTCTTCACTCCAATTCATCAGCAAATCCTGTTAGCTCTGTCTTCAAAATATGTCTTCCCCTTCTTACACCTCCACGGTTACCACCCTAATCCAGGATGTTGTCATTTCTTACAATAGCCTCCTAACAAATAGGCTCCCCTGCTTCTACCCTTGCCCCTCCTTGCTCTGTTCTCAACAGAGCAGTTAACAGAAGTCAGAGTACGTCTCAAAATCATTGCTCAGAACCATTCCCTCAGGGTAAACACTGAAGTTTTTGCAGTGGCCCACAAGGCCCTGTGTGGACTGGAGTCTTGCCCACTCCCTGACTTCATCTTCTATACCTCTTCCCTGCTCATGACATTCCAGACACTGGCTTCCCTGATGTTATGTGAACATGCCAGGCCACTCTGCCTTAGGATCTTTGCTGCAGCTCTTCCCTCTGCCTGGAATGCTCTTCCCACCGACATCTATTTGCCTATCTTTCTCGCTTCCCTTAAATCTGTGATCAAATCTCACCACCTGCCCTTCTGAACATCCTCTATAACACTCCCCAGGCCCAGCACTCATTCTCTTTACCTGCTTACCTTTGTGTTTTTTAAAAAACAAAACTTATCACTTTCTAATTTACTTATTCTTCTTACTGTCTATTTTCTGACTCTTTGTAGATTTATATTCTACAAGAGCAGGGAACTTTGTTTTCAGATGTAATTTTCCCAAGCCTCTAGAATGGAAAGGATTTCTCATCTTTGACACTACTGACCTCTGGGCTGCATGACTCTTTGACGTAGGAGGCTGTTCTGTGCATTGTAGGATGTTTAGCAGCATCTGTGACCTCTAACCACGAGCTGCCAGTAGCACACTGCCTCCGAGTTGTGACAACCAAAACTGTCTCCAGACGTTGCCCCATGTCCCCTGGGGGAGCAAATAGTCCCTAGTTGAAAACAACTTTTCTAAAAGAGCGGTTGTCACTAGCAGACATTCAATAATTATTTGTTGAAGGAATGAAAAAAGAATGAGCAATTTTTAGGTACCTTTATTCTTCATATATTCCCCCAGCACTCATCATTTACCACAGTTATCACCAGGAGCAGCTCTCAACCTAGAGCAGTGAAAGGCTAAATCTCAGGCATTCATAGGATACAATTGCTGTCTCTGTTACTGCTTTTGTGAAAGACAACAGGTGGGGAGAAAGATATGATGGAAAGGGTAGTAAAATAAAATCAGGATAAAGATGCTCTGAGAGGCATGCCACCTAGCAAGGTATTGCTTATGAGAATTGTGTGGATCTGCTCAGTAAGATTTGTAGGCCTTGAGGAAATAAGCATGCTTTCACACTGCTTCCTTTCTGTTTTACAGCCATTGTTCTTCCCCATCATACCTATGGATCAGTTTGAGGTTTCAACATTTGGTTATCTCCAAGGATAGTTGTAATAAAAATAACACTAATAATAATAGTGTTTGTTGACCGCTTACCGTGTCAGGCCCTATGCAGTATCATTTAACTCATAACAACCTTTTGAGGCAGTTGCTACTGTTAGCACCATTCTACATATGAAGAAAAGAAGGCTCAGAGAGGTTAAGTAACTTGTTCAAGGCAGCACAGCTAGTAAATGTCCAAGGCAGCACAGTTAGGATTGAGAATGAGCTAGAATGACATAGTAATGAGTATATGATACATAATATTACTTATATATAACAGGTACAGCATAAGTAATATAGTGACAATCACAAGACCTGTGCAGAAGCCAGTCTCATTAATTAATAGCCATATATGCCATCTGAGGCGATCACTTCTTTTCCACGGTCAGAAAATACATAGCACATTATTAGAAAGACAGTAATAATGGAAGACTTTTGCTGGTTCTTTCATTTGAATGCTTTTTGTTGTTGTTGTTTTTGAGACAGAGTCTCGCTCTGTCGCCCAGGCTGGAGTGCAGTGGCGTGATCTCCGCTCACTGCAAGCTCCGCCTCCCGGGTTCACGCCATTCTCCTGCCTCAGCCTCCCGAGTAGCTGGGACTACAGGCGCCTACCACCACACCTGGCTAATTTTTTGTATTTTTAGTAGAGACGGGGTTTCACCATATTAGCCAGGATGGTCTCGATCTCCTGACCTCATGATCCGCCCGCCTCGGCCTCCCAAAGTGCTGGAATTACAGGCATGAGCCACTGTGCCCGGCCGCTCTTTTTTATTTTTAAACAAAAAGTACTTTGTAGGAAATAATGAAACCATTAGTGCTGTTCAGTGAAAAGACTTAGTGGACTTGAGCATGATTTCACAAGTAAGGAAAGGCTGTCACTGCCAAAGAGTATTTTTCCTACAGGATGTTTCCAGGGTCCAAGAGTCCTTTAAGCTAAAGTACTTATTTGTTGATTCGTTATTTTTTATGTTGAAAGGTACATCAGATACATGGTACAAAATGCAGAAGAAAGGAAACAATCTAGAGCGAAGAACAAGTGTCCCGTCCTCTGCTGCCTCCCAGCAAATCAGCTCCTCTTTCTAGAGGCGATTCTTGTCTCCAGTTCCACATGAGTCCTCGCAGTCCTGTGCTTAAATAAGCATATAGAAGACTTCAGGGCTTCATCTGCAGAAAGCTTTCCTGTTTCCAGAGCATGTCCACATGCATTTTCTCATCTGAACTTCTCAGCAAACACCCCGAATGCATGCAAGAAATTTGTTGATAAACTCCACGTTTGTCCCCTTCATATGATTCATCCAGGGTCCTGAGATGAGGACTGGCATTTAACCTCTGGAAAGTACGTGGAGCCCCTATTTTCATTCTCAGTCGCATTGTTTAACAAGGTCTGACCTTTCTCCTGCAAGTTGCTGCTCTTTCTTCATCCTTTTGGAAAAATCGGATCACAAAATGCCCCATGGGCATTAAGTCATAAACTCCAAATAAAATGGATAAGCACTTGATAAGGTCAGCTAAAAAAAAAAAAGTAGTGATCCTTGAATTTCCCTTCACATGCACGTTTCTCCCCTCCTTTGCTGGGCTCAGATGCCAGCTGTACGTTGCCATGGTCCGAAGAAGGACCTGTGGGTCTCCCCTGGCAGATGCTGCCACTGTTTTAGCCTGAGGGCCCTGCAGGCAGCCCCTGGCAACATTTTTAATTCAACATCAAACTGCAACTTGAAATTTGAAAAAGAGGGGGAAAAATGACAAGATGTCAATGTCTCAGAACCTAGCAAGCGGGGCTTGTAAATATACCGAATTTGGATTTCTTTGAGCTGGGGGAAGTTTCTCATTTTTTGTAGCCACTGGGAGTGACTGAACCCCATCAAAGAGACCTTAAAGGATGCAGGAAGAGCTCAAAGGGGATGCTATGTCTCAAGAAGAGAGCTCCAGACCTGGTCAGAGAGCCCTTTAAATAAGGTAGTGGCAAGCTGGCCAGGACACATTCTTAAGGCAAAAAGCCAGATTGCAAAACAATGAAGGTCTCATCTTTTGGGGGAAAAAATATGTGTGTGAATGCACACGAAAAAGTTTGGAAGGCAATACTCTGTAATATTTAAAATCTCTTCTGATATCTTTATTGTCTGAACTTTTTGTTTACAAAGATCCTATGTATTACTTTTATAACCAGAAAAAAATACTGTTTGTATAAAATTTGGAAACAAAAAAGATAACAAAGCTGAGTTCCTATTCCCTCAGCACCCACAGGCTCCTGGAACAGAACATAGCAAGTCCTCCATTGCCCAGGCAGCTTGGCTTAGTGCTTAAATCTCCAGATACAGGTCCAGGGGCTAGTTCACCTAAAAAGGTGCCTGGCACAACGTGAGCAGCAGTTCTGCCACAGTAACTTCCATCTGAGTAGAAGTTCACAGCTACCCTTGCTTTCATCATTTCCTTTCACACCCACAGCACGTCTGGAAAGTATATGGAGCCACTCTTTTTATTCTCAACTTGCAGATAAAGAAACTGGGTCTCAGAGGAATTTAAGAGGGAAGCAGTGCACTTGAACAGAAACCTTGTCTTCTTAAAGTCCACAGCTTTTATTGCCACATGCTTTAAGATGTGTGTGCATTGGGGAGCGATCTTGTGGATTCCTGACCATACACTGCTCATTCGGGTGGTGGTGAAAACGCTTTTCTCTAGAACCAGAAATGTAAACTTGTGACTCACTCAGGGCTAACGCACCTCAAGGTAATACGACATTATCACCCCTGAGAGTTACATTGCCAGATAAAGGCCTTGCTGTTCACTGAATTGTGCCATCCTACCTGGCCCCCAAAGTTGATTTTGTAGGATTTTAAGGGGCTGAAATTCTGGCAGGGGTTGTTTCTTGTTCACCAACCTAGCTCTGGTGCCTAGCACAGTGCTTGAAGTATGTGACTCTCTTTTTTGATGAACAACTGAGACTGGATCAGAGGTTTAGGGGAGGGAGCATCTTCCTTCTCTTCTCTAAGCTCTGAGTCTGGTTCTCCCCATGGCTCACTTCTGATCCTCTCTGCTCATCTTCTACCACTGACAACCTGTCTGCTGATTAGAACTTTGACTCAGAAATAAGTGGAATGGATAGTAGAGGTGAGGGTTTGGGAGGAGTAGAGTAAAAAAAAGCATTCTAACAAGAGAGTGGTGGGTAGTAAAATCATATATATATATATATATATATATATATATATTAAAAAGAGCCCTTTGCTCCCCCATCCCCCTGAAAAGAAATGCAATTTCCCCTCAATTCTAGCTGCTCTGAACACTAGCTATAAAAATAAAAAATGAGAAATCGGATCGGTTGTTGTCATTTCAAATACAAATGGGCATGTACATTCAGCCTTTATGGCTAGATAACTTCCACTTCCAGTGCTCGGTATTTATTGGCTTTGACTTATTGATAGAACATCCTGGGGCCTGAAGTCCTTCTTCCCACAGAGCAAAGACACCATCAGCAACCGCTTTCTCCTCTCAACCCATGAATAATAATGTGAATGATGATGACGGTGTTATTATTATCATTTGGTATTTAGCCAACGTCTTTCCCCGAAGTACTTAAAGCACTTTATAGGCATTGCCTTATTATTCCTCACAATACCTCCCTGGAGAGAGGGTGAGAACAGAGATTTGATTTCCATTTCACTGAGAGGAGAAGCAGAGACCCAGAGCAATGAAAGGGCTGCCCCAAGGTCACCTGGAGAAACTGGACTGAGGTTAGGACAAGAACCAAGGGCTTGTAATGGCTGTTTAAGGGCGCCTTCCCACCCACCACCAGGGAGGATGAGTCATTAGCTCATTCTCTGAGTTCTAAGTGTAATAAGACATTAAAAGGGAAAATTTGGCAGAGGTACCTTCTAAAGGGAGGTGCTGGAACAAAATACAAACATTTTCAAAGTAGGTACTGAGAAACCCCTCACTTACCTCAAGGGTGTAAAAAAGCCAGGAGTTGGCACTCAGAGGATTTTTGAAGAGGATTTCTTCACCCCAAGGAGGGGGTGGGAGCTGCACTTTATCTGAAGCCTAAGGAAAATGACTTTAAGCAGATAGCTCAAAGAGCTTAAAATGAGTCTTTTGGTGTTTGTGGTGTACGGTGGACAGGTGTGAGTTGTGTCTCAGAAATTTAAGGATGGGAAATGAGGTTGGCTAGAGTGGCCTCTGGCCCCTGACTGGAGGGCTGCAACTTGAGAAATAATTCCTCTCCTGGAGTTTAATGGAGCAAAGAATGCATGAGTGTTTCCTGTGACCAAATACGGACCACGAGCAAAAGAAAGCCAGTATGGGGCCATCTTAGATGCTACCCAAGAGGACCACCTGAAGAGGCAAGGGGACCTTGATGGACAGAAGCTGGAAGTGGAATCCAAGATGCCCGGGGGCTATGGGTGGAGCCATGAGCAATCAGCCAGAATAGGAATGCATTCATTCATGTCAAGGAAACTGAAGCGAGCAATCTGCATTGATGGGGGCCTCCCAAGAACCCATGAAAGCCCCCCAAGAGGAAGTCAGCTTCACGCTTCTGCCCTCTCTAGGGAGCACTGAGCAGTACTATTGGGAGAACTTTCCTGCTCCCTTACCCTGACGAGTCAGGGATGGGGGTTGAGAATTAGAAGTACTTAAAGAAGCCTAGCACAACCCATTCCCCAAATCCAGGCCTAACTGGGGGCAGGGGGTGAACATAAGGCCTGTCTAAATTGTCATCCAGAAGCTAAACTCTCTCCACAGGGCAAATTTAAATGGATAGAGCAGGCAAGAATTAAACTGCACATTCATGAGATACATTTATTCAACTTACACAAGTTTTCATGGGGCTGGGTTGTGCCAAAAAACAATGAAATGTAAACCTGTGTTGCTCACTACCTTTTATACCCAATTTTATCCACTATCACAACAGCAGCTACGTTTTTTGGTGTTTGTTTGTTTGTTTGAGACAGCATCTCTCTCTGTCACCCAGGCTGGAGTGCAGTGGTGCAATCACAGCTCACTGTAGCCTTGACCTCTCAGGCTCAAGTGATTCTCCCACCTCAGCCTCCTGAGTAGCTGGGACTACAGGTGTGTGCACCACAGCCAGCTAATTTTTAAAATGTTTTCTAGAGATGGGGGTCTCCATATGTTGCCCGGGCTGGTCTCAAACCCCAGGGCTCAAGTGATCCTTCTGCCTCAGCTTCCCAAAGTGTTGGGATTACAGGCATGAGCCACTGTGCCCTGCTCAGCTACAGTTTTTAAGCAGTGACTGTGTTAGGCACTGACAAAGCACTTCACATACACCATCTCATTTAATGCTCTCAGTTACCCTAAGAAGTAGCTATTTTCTCCAATTTTCTAGATGAAGAAACTGAGGCATAGAGAGGAAAATAAACTTGCCAATAGGACACAACTAGTGAGTAAAGCTAGAATTAAGCTCAGGTTTTCCTGCCTCCAAACCTTGCTTCTAAGCTATGCTGCGTCCCCTGTATCAGAATCACACAAGCTGGTCTGTGCCCCATTTAATGCCCAGCGTTCCTTCCAGTCACAACACATGTGTGACTTTTTTCTCCTCTTCATGTCTGTGTCACAAAGTCTGATCAGCTCTAATTGAGTAACCTGAGCTCAGTACATTACCTTGGTACACAGCTGACAGTCAATAAGTAGTTACCGACTGGCTGATAACACATAAAAATGTGAGCTTTGGAGTCACACCAATATCCACTACTTATTAGCTGTGTGGTCTTGAGTAAATTACTTTAACCTTTCAGTCTGTTTCTTCATCTGTAAAATGGGTTGATAACGTCTCCCAAGGAGGGCAGCTGGATGGACTGAATAAGCCCACTATCACCCTGTATACCTTCAAGAATTATTTGTTGAATGCATCACTAAGTCGAATTATCTCTTATGTTGTTTGTTATTCATACACATAAAGCCTCATTTCCAATCAGATCCAGGGCTTCATAATGGCACGGGTCAGCTCTTAGCCTCTATACAAGCGTTAGCCAGGCAGTGCTGGATGGATGCTAGCCACTGGTTGACATTATCTTTGTCATGGAAGACTGCATGGTCTGGACTCTCTCCTGTGGATGTAAAAAGTATACCGTCAGGGGGAAGTACATTATAGGGAAGTAAAGTAAGGGCACATGGCTAATATCAGTGCTTAATTAAATTGTTTGATGATAAAAAATATGTTATGAGCCAGTGCATACTTTAAGTGGTTTATGTATCATCTCATTGAGTCGTCATACAACCCTATAAAGTGGACTTTATTATTTCAATTTTTTTTTTTTTTTTTTTTTTTGCTTGAGGAAATTGAGGCTTAGAGACGCTAAGTAACTTACCCACAGTCACACAAGCGTTACAGGGATGGTGATATTGAAATCCACTAACTATCACTGGACCTAAGAAGTCTACCCTTGGTGATTCCCACTTCTTATCTCCTTTATACACAATTCTAGCTACAGCTAACTTAGTGTTATACTCTTTTCTTTCCTATCATTTCGTAGGCATTTTTAGTGCAGGGACCATGCCCTCATCTTTGTGTCTTTCCAGGGCCTTGATCAGAGTGTGCACTCAATGAATCCCTGTTAAATACACTGTTGGTCAGATCTACTCCCAAAATATGTATCAAGTCTGGTCACTTCTCTCTAGCTCCACTACAGCTCCGGTGCAAACTGCTAACACCTTTTCCCTGGAGAGCTGCAGACCAGCTTCCAACTGGTATCTTTGCTTTATCCTCTTCCATTTTTGCAGTGCAATAGGAGTGATAGTTTTATACTATTTATAACAGCAATAATAATTTTAAAATATTAAACCAGTGTATCATTCTTTTCCCCATAAAGGAGGGTCTCAAACAGCCAATCTGCCCCTGTAACCTCTGTTAAGAGTGAATGGTGATGTTACTTCTGGAGGAGGGATAAAGTGAGGCAGAGAGTCCATACCAGAGGCTGAAGAAAAGGGAAAGCAACTTGTTTCACTCCAGGGGACTGGGGTTAAAATTAGGGGACATAGACGGTGAAGCATATGTGCCCCATCTCCCCTGTTAGGTAGATTAGTCAGTCTTCTGATTTGGACTCTGAAAGGAGATTGCCTTGCGATGTATCATCCAGATAAATGTGGAACAGCCACATTAGGGTAAAAGTGGTGGCATGGCAAGAGTAGGTAGAGTTAAATCACAAAACGTCTACCCTTGTTTCCCTTACAGCATGGAAAGTGTCCAGAAGTTCCCATGTGCTCTGTGGAGGGATATAATGTAGCTATTTGGAAAACTTACTGATCATGGAAAGCTGTGGGCTGCAATGCTGACCCTCAAGTCAAGAGTTGAATGAGAGCCAAGGGCAGACTGCAGAGAGCTTTGCAGCACTAGCAAGACCAAGGTTGGGGCAAGTTCATGGGGCTGGGGTGCTGGAGGTTGGGGAACACTACCAGGGCTAAAAGAGGCAGGAGAAGCATCCCTGTTTTCCTGCTCGAATGTTGCCTTTCCCAAAACCACTGATGGCTCACCCCACCTCCAATCCTGTGCCCATTAAAACCCCAGGATCAGCCAGAAGCAGAGGGAGAAGAAGCAGCCAGTAGCAGAAGGAGGAGAAGCAGAGACGATGGTAGGACATTGGAGAGAAGTGGTCTGATTTCAGAGGGACAGCCTGATGGCGTAGCTTTGGAGAGGAGTCCGGCCCGACTTCAGGGGAAGATGACTTTCTTGCTCCATCCCCTTTTCAACTCGCCTTCCCCTGAGAGCCAGTTTCATGGGCAATAAAATCCCCTGCATTTACCATCTTCAATTCATTTGTGTGACCTCATTCCTCCTGGACACCGGACAAGAACTCGGGTGGCATGAGCACAGTGCAAAAGGCTGTCACACTGACACTCCACTGAGCTGTTAACACTTAAACCATCTGCAGACAGCAAAGCTAAAAGACCACTGACTGTAACACTCCCTCTGGGTCTTCAGGGTTCACAGGCAGCCCCCTAGACACTGCTGCAGGGCCCCACACAAAGTTCACTCTGGCCGGTGCCCAAAAGTGCTCACCCAGGCTCCTGCACCTGCTCACCTGTGTGCGCCCTCCCATGAGGGGTTGAACACAGCAGTTCAAGCATGGAGTTCATGCCTGTCGGTGCCGAAGCAGCTGGCTAGTTCCAGTGTCCACACTCTAGTTCTCACCTGTGAAGGGATCAGGGAAAATCCTACTTCAGGAGGGCAAGGGCAGAGGCTAGAGGGAACTCTGAGACCCTCACAAGGACCTACACATAGGTCTAAGGCCCTTCCCTGGCCACCACAAGGACTTGTGTGTAACCTCCGCATATCCCAGGGGCCATCTTGGGGAGGAGATAGACCAAATCCTGGCATGTTCTGGAAAGGTGACTGTTTAGACCAGTAAAGACTGAGATATGAATCTTGAAAAGTCAAGTTTCTGTTTAAGTTAGGAAATGTCTAAGACTGGATCCATGTGAGGAAGTCAAGAAACCACATTTTTTTTTGCACGTATGAATGTGGTTGAGTAAAATTTCAATCCAACTGTATAATATCCAGCTGACATCACTGCCCTGCTTAAAAGTCTTCGAAAGTTTCCAGTTGCAAGTGAATTAAATCTAAGCGTCTTCCCACAGCCTATAAGGCTCAGCATTATCTGGGCCCAGCCAAATGCCCTCAACTCATCTCTGATCTTGCATCAGTCCTCAGAACACACAAACCTCTTTCCTAGGACCTGAATTTGCTGCCTGTCCTCCCTGGAATCCTCTTCACCCTAGATTCTCACCACTGAATTTTCCTCTCTCTTCACTTCAGGTCCTAGCTTGAAAGTCACCTACTCAGAGAAGCCTTCCTTGATGTCCTAAAATAAGTCTCTTTCCCCATCATCTGTTATCCTCCCCGTGGTACTCTATTTCCTTCACAATGGTCACAATTTGGAATTATTTTGTGCTCATTCATTTACATGTTCACTGCCTGCCCCCTTACTTAGACTCTAAACTCCAAGACGATTGGTTTACTAATAAATATCTGTCGAAGGAAAGAATGGGGAAGAGAGGGAGGGAGGTAGGGGAGCTCATTAAGGGATGTCACTAGCATGAATGGAACTGCTTAATCATTCCAGCACAGAGCATCCATCCCCCAGATGTTGGCTGCTAGCGGCTCACATGCTTGTTCATTTATTGAAAGCACTATCCTTGGTTACGAAGGCCTCTTGGTGGGAGGTGCCTGGGACATTTTACCCCACCCTGGGGCAGCGCGTGACATTTGGTTGACTGATGGGAGAGTGTAACAGCCCAGCCCCTTTAGCTGGGCAGGGCAGCCTCTGAGATGCAGCGGATGCCGCAGACCTCCCATTGGGACCAGGTCTAGGCTAGACTTTTCCTAAACCCCATCTTTGCCCAGCCCCTTCTCCTGCCCCATACTGCTTTTCTCCTCATCCCCACCCCCTCACTATAGGTTTCTTCTCAGGACTTTCCCTCAATTAATCATTTACACAAGAATTCCGTCTCAGCCTCTGAGTCTAGAGAACCTAAGACAAGCCCCTTTCATGGACAGTGTGCTGGGCATGGGAGATGGAGGAGGGCATCCAGAAAAGAAGAGAACAGGGCTGAAGCTAGGACAGGGACCACAGCCGTGTCGCCTTACTCTGCCCCGTCCTTCCCACCCTGATTCTACTGTGCAGATGCCATGGATGTGCCACTCAGAATGCCATCAATTATTGAAGAAGCTCCAAAAGAAGGGAATGTAAGGGAAGATGAAAGATTCCAATGGAAGACAGACAGGTCCCACTGCTTGGGGAGGACCTAAGCTATCATGTCTGGGAAAAAAGCATTTTAGTTTCCTGCTGTGAGAAAGCTCCAAATGCTTTGGAGGCTGAAGAAACAGCTCTGATGAAGACAGGAAACTGCGGGCGGGGCTGATGGGTCTTTTTCATCTCCCCTCTTTTGCTGATCAAGAGGCAGTGCTGTAAAATGACGGCAAGGCCTGAGATGGTAGCAACCGTCTTATCTCCCCTGTTGTTTTATTTTGGGGATGGGGAGGAGAGGGAAGCCAGTCTAGAAGGTGACAGCCTCCAGAGTGGGAGGGGCCAGGGCCCTGGTCCTTGACTACCGCAGGGAAGGATGGAAATGTGTGGGAGGCGGTCTATGAGATGGCAGTCCCTTCTGAACCATCCTGTGTTATGTCAGGCACTTGCAAGTGCAGGGAGAAGAAGAGCAAATGCAGATCAAGAGGAAAACCAAAGCTGAAACGCCATTAAAGGGCTATTTAAAGAAAGTGTTTTCTTCGGAAGCAACTTTTCCCCCTTTCTTTTTTGAAGGCTTAACTGTCAAACAACAACTCCAAATACCAATACCTTTAAGGGATTTACAATGATTCAGTCACCACACTAGGCATTGAAATAAATCCCAGCCCTCAACTCAGAAATGCTCAGCACTGGTTTCGAACCAGTCGAGGAATCCGGTTATATCCAAGACGTGGCCCTCCCACCACATCTGTGGGTGAAAGTCCAGGTTTGCCGTTCAGGTTCGATAGGGGTGCTGGGTAGGTAATAAGCTCTGTGAGATCCGGGAGCTTGGTCTATCTTGTTCCCCATAGTACTTCCACTGTGGGGAGCAGCAGCTGGCACCTTGAGGGGTTCAGTAGATGTTGGTGGAATGAAGGAATATTTCAGCCAAGATTAAGTGCATGACTTTGGGCTCAGTTTATAACCCAAATGACCCAACTCCTTTTCTCACTAGCAAGGTTTCTTGGGTAAGATTTTTTTTTTTTTTTTTTTGTGGTGGGGACAGAGTCTCACTCTGTCACCCAGGCTGGAGTATAATGGCATGATCATCTCAGCTCACTGCAACCTCCGCCTCCTGGATTCAAGTGATTCTCATGCCTCATCCTCCCAAGTAGCTGGGATTACAGGTGTGTGCCACCACGCCCAGCTAATTTTTGTATTTTCAGTAGAGACTGGGTTTCACCATATTGGTCAGGCTGGTCTCGAACCCCTGACCTCAGGTGATCTGCCTGCCTCGGCCTCCCAACGATTTCTTGATCTTTCTGAGTTTCAGTTTCCTCATCTTTAAAGTGAGGGGAAAAAACAATATCAGCCCTCTAGGTTTGTGATGAGTCTTGAACAAGCTGTGATGTCCATAGCACAGAGTAAGCACTGCCAAATGGCAGTTGCTCTTATGATTAAGCCTTGTATATTTCTTATGACAAATGAACAATAAAAAACAGAATTCTACAGGAATAAAAACTGAGTTCCAGGAACTGAAACAGGGCAGTGAAATCCCAATTTTCCTGACCAATCATTGAAAAAGTGCCCCCCCCCCACAAAAAATCATTCTCAGTTGTCAAGAAACTTAAAATAGCAATTTTGAAATAAAGGAAGCAGTAATGTGTTACAAAATCCACTGTGTCTATTCACATCTATTTCAAAAGATGAAAATTAAATGATCATAAAAAGGTCTTCAAGAAATACCATTAAGGGAAGAAAGCAAGTTATCTAATTATATATTGTGTGAATTACATCTAATTCAAATCCAAATTTAATATAAGTATATTCATTTATAATAAAAACCTAATGCTGATTTAAAAGCATCCCACTCAGCTTTGATTTTGAAGTGAAATTCTAATTCCCTCACACAGATTTGATATGATATGTCTAAGAGAGCCTATGAATATTCATAGCCAGCATATGAACTACATGTCCACATCCATATAGTAATACACTTCTTCCCCAAGCTGAAAGATGCACCCTGTTTCCTCTGGAAAGAAAATAATTACAGTATAGTCGAAAATAGAAAAGCCAACAGTCCTTTAAATAAAAGTTGCAGCATCCAGAGGGGCTGCCAGTCTAATAAATTGTTTGTTTAACGGATTTGGGATGATGAGGTTGACAAGCCAACATGAAGCTTAAAAAGGAAATCTGCCAAGGTGGCCGGTATGCCTGGGGCTCAGGCTGCCTCCGGTGCCCCCATCAGGCACGTTGAGATCCTCAGAAGCCCCACATGCTCTGCTGGAAGCAAAGGCACAATTCGCTGACCGGTGTCAGTCAGAGATCTCGCCTAGCCCTATTCAACCGCAGGCAATCCTGATCTTGGGGCCCAGGAGGTTCTTCTCCACTTAATGCTGCATCTGGCTGCTCCATCTCTCAGAGGATCGCCAGGTGAAGACGTCTGAGATAACAGTTCGGGGTCCTGAGCAAGGGCGTGCCCATACACAGGTACACTACCTTGTACTCACTAGCTGTGGTCTTCAAAATAACTTGTGTGTCAAAAAAGATTTTTCTAAGTTGCCTATTGTTTTCCACACACACGGGAATATAATGTTAACAGAATCCAATAGCAAATTCTGTTGTACAAGAAGGAGTGATTTTGGTCATCCTGGGCAACAATGAGAGACCCTGTCTCTATACATAATTTAAAAAATTAGCTGGGCATGGTGGTGCACACCTGTAGTTCCAGCTACTGCGAAGGGTTATTTGAGCCCAGGAGTTCAAGCTGCAGCAAGCCATGATTGTGCCACTGCACTCCTGCTGGGTGGCACAGTAAGAACCATCCGAAAAAACATTTTCTTTCTTTTTTTTTTTTAAGGAATGCTGCTGGGTACGGTGGCTCATGTCTGCAATCCCAGCACTTTGGGAGGCTGAGGTGGGCAGATCACCTGATGTCAGGAGTTCGAGACCAGCCTGGCCAACATGGTGAAACCCTGTCTCTACTAAAAATACAAAAATTAGCCAGGCATGTTAGCAGTTGCCTGTAATCCCAGCTACTTGGGAGTCTGAGAGAGGAGAATCACTTGAACCTGGGAGGGGGAGGTTGCACAGAGCTGAGACCACACCATTGCACTCCAGCCTGGCAAGAAAAGCGAAACTCCGTCTCAAAATAAATAAATACTTCTGCAATGCTACTTTCTCTTTTATAATTTTGGAGTGGGGTCTGGAGTTGGAGTCTGGCACACAGTGAGCACTCAGCAAACACTGGGGAGTGGCATAGCAGTGCAGTGCATGGGCTCTGGAGTCATACAGCCTTCATTTGAGTTCAGGTTCTACCACTGAGCTGGGTGGGGTTGTTTGTCCCTGCTAAGCCTCTGAATAGAGGAATGAGGGGGTAATTCTTCTAGTTCTCTATAAAGGAACTGAAAGAACGAAATGAGCATGGGCCTAGTGGCACAAGCAGCACGCACTCAATGTTTCGGTTGATCCTCCTTAAAGTGGGAGACACACTCATAGGAACCTCCTGAGCCAAGGCTGGGACTAAGATAGGATTGAAGAAGAGGAGGACCTCCAGGCAGATCTGACTACTCCTTTGCTAACTCCACTGCCTTTGCTTGAACCTCTATGCTCTTATTGCACTCTCCCCTTGTTTGCATGGCTGTTTTCCCATTCAAACTGCAGTTCTTTAAGGGTCTTATTAGATGCTGTATCCCTAGGATCCTGCACAGTGCCTGGCGTACACTAAGTATGGAACTGACTTAGTTCAAAGTACAGTTTTAAATATCTCCATGTGTGGCTTTGGGCATCATGAAAAGAGAAAAAGAAGACCCCATAAGTTAGGATTCTTTCTTTCTTTCTTTCTTTCTTTCTTTCTTTCTTTCTTTCTTTCTTTCTTTCTTTCTTTCTTTCTTTCTTTCTTTCTTTCTTTCTTTCTTTCTTTCTTTCTTTTTTCTTTCTTTCTTTCTTTTTTTTTCTTTCTTTCTTTCTTTTTTCTTTCTTTCTTTCTTTCTTTCTTTCTTTCTTTCTTTCTTTCTTTCTCTTTCTCTCTTTCTCTCTTTTTCTTTCTTTCTTTTCCTCTTTCTTTCTTTCTTTTCCTCCTTCCTTCCTTCCTTCCTTCCTTCCTTCCTTTCTTTCTCTCTCTTTCATTTTATTTTATTTTTTTTGAGGCAGAGTCTTGCTCTGTCGCCCAGGCTAGAGTGCAATGGCATGATCTCAGCTCACTGCAACTTTCACCTCCTGGGTTCAAGCAATTCTCCTGCCTCAGCCTCCCAAGTAGCTGGGATTACAGGCGCCCACCACTGCACCTGGCTAATTTTTTTATTTTTTAGTAAAGACGGGGTTTCACCATGTGGCCAGGCTGGTCTCGAACTCCTGACCTTGTGATCCACCTGCCTCGGCCTCCCAAAGTGCTAGGATTATAGGCATGAGTCACCGCACCCAGCCAGGAATCTTTTACATGTAAGTACAATAAACCCAATATAAATGGGCTTCAACACAGATAACTGAAAAGTCCAGGAGTAGGGTTGACTCAGATGATACCATCAGAACTTGATTTCTCTCCCTCTGTCTCTTGGCATTGCTTTTACTGGTTGGCTCCATTTCAAACAGGCTTTTTGCCTCTAGCTAGCAAAATTACTGCATAGGTGTAGACCTAACAGCTTTCCCGTTTCCAATCTAAGAGGGGGAAAAAAACACATATGAGATTTTGTCCCAGAAAAAGATTCATTGCAACTTTAGTGTGGTCACGTGTCAATTTCTGAGACAATCATGATGTCATGTGTTGATTGAGTTGTATACTTTTCCATTAAATGGAGGTGAGAGCCACTCCCTTTTAATAATAAATTGAGATTAGAGTTGGGGTGAGCCCTCAAGGTTAGTACTTATTTTAAAATGTACTAGGGATTTTGTTTTTACCCCGTTACGGTGTGGCCAACAGATCGGGGGCGATTGCCATTGACAAGAGTTTGTTATTCATAGTTCCCAAGAGGAGGAACCATGTTGCTTACCATGCCATGCAGGACCACATGGGGAGGCACCAGGGTTGGGCAGGAGGTAGGAGGGAGGGGAAAGCTCATGTGAAACCTTTATCCTTGGTTTTTAAGAGAAAGAATGGGTAAGGTAGTGTAAGCAGTTGGGCGGAATTAGGATTGCATGGTTTGAATAATTTGGGTGGTCTCTGGGTGAAAGGGTAGTCCCTTGTCTAGTACCTGACCCTTGGGTGATTTAGGGCAGAGGGATAGTATCCTGGACCGCAATAGCCTAATGAAAGGAGGTGGGTGGGGATATGGACCAGGGATTGGTTGGTTTGCATATCACAGGGGTGCTCCAAGGCAAGTTTGCTATCTCTAGGAATTAGCTACCCCCCAGCATGGGCAGTCCCTCCCCAGGTCCACCAGACCCCAAGATGTTGAAGCATCATAAAACACAGAAAATAAAAAATATGATTAATACAGTGCTGGGTGGCAAAAAACAACAGATATCTATTACGAAGACCAAGGTCTAATATTAGTATAAGAAGCAATCTCATTCATTTAGCCATTCACTAATTCATTCACTCATTCATTTTTTCATTCAACATTATTTTAGGAGTGTATCATTCACCATTTATTAAAAATTTCCCATGTGCTAGACACTGAAGTAGGTGCAAGGAACATAGAAGTGAACAAGCCAGACCTGGTTCCTGCTAATTAGAGCCATTGATCAAATAATTATATATACATATATCTATATCTATCTATTATCGATCTATCTATTGATCTATCTATCTATCTATCTATATTTTTTTTCTGTTGCCCCAGCTGGAGCACGGTGGCATGAACATGGCTCACTGCAGCCTCAACCTCCGAGATTCAAGTGATCCTCCCACCTCAGCCTTCTGAATAGATGGGACCACAAGTGCTTGCGACCACACCCAATTAACTTTTAAATTTTTTGTAGAGACTGGGTCTTGCTATGTTGCCCAGGCTAGTCTCCAACTCCTGGGCTCAAGTTGTCCTCCCACCTTGGCCTCCCAAAGTGTTGGGATTACAGGAGTGAGCCACTGCACCTAATAACTATAATTCTCAAGGACCTATTCCAAATGATACGGGATCCAGTAATTCATTTTTAAAGGCTTTATTTCATCTACTTATTTTAGGCTATAGTGATTGTTGGGCCTGTCAGTATATTCTGGGCCTTCGGAGAAAAGAGCTGATGCTCATAAATAAAAATGCTCCACAAGTAAGGATGATGTTTTCATGACTTGTATGGCATTTTAGAGATTACGAGATGCTTTCAGTATTCTCATTTATTCTTCACAATTCTTGTTAGATATAGATAATTATCATCTCATTTTACAGCTGGAGAAACTTAAGAAGTGAAGTGACTTGCCCAAAGATTTGCTATCAGCAGTGGCCAAGCAGGGCTCAAAACCAAATCCAGCTCTTTTTCCACTTTGTTGGTATTTTCAATTGCGGGACACCTACCAGTGGCTCACAGAGCATCAAAATAGTGACCTCAATTAGTGAGAAATGTATTTCCATTTCATATCTGCCTTAATCATTTCAGCTCTGTCAAGGGCAAAGTCTCATATTCGTGCTAATATATCTTTAACACTTTTCACTTGCTAACCTCTCTCTCTTTCTCTCCTTAGAAATCAAGAAAGCACAGGACTCTGGCTCAGAGCTGTTGGCAGGCACAACTGAGAAGCTAGAATCTAATATCAGTGTTTTGCTTTATTTATGACAAGCAATATTGGTTTTCCATTTATGGTTGAGATATTAAGTTTCCCTTTGAAATAAATGTATTTTTGAAGTTAAAACAGTGTTGATTGAAAACAAATACTAAATAAATAATAAGTAGCTTGTGGGTATGTGCAAGTCATGAAAACGGTACCCAAATTACTGCAATCTGGGAACACCTCATAGACCAAGCAAGCAGGAAGAGGCTCCTGGAAGGGAAAATGCGGATTCCTCTCCTTTCCTGTCTAAGGAGGAAAAGGACTGGTTTAGACCCTGCTCCAAATAAAAGACATGGTCACAATCCTCTAAGATGGTGGCTTTCAGGCCAAGGCCTAGAGACTGATGCCAATCCAAAGTGATATTTTCAAATCATTTGCGAGAAGAAAAAATAAGGACAGTGTATATGTCAGTGCAAGAAGTCCAATTGTTCTTTCTTAGGTAAGAAGGTAGTTTATTCTGAAACTTTCTTATTATTCATTTATTTTTGTATGAGCACGAGTGTGTTATAATGCCCATTCTTTAGTAATTGGTTAATGATAATAGATGGCCATTGCTGATTATGATTGTTCCGATAGCTTTCCTTGGAAAAACAAAAAGCTAGTGACCTTATCCTACCAAACCCCCCTCCTCCCTATTTTTTTCTATCAGCGAACTTCTGTTCTAGGAGACTTCAATTGCAGGAAACAGCTTGCCTTCTATTGCTAGAGGAAAAAGATATTGATAGGCCCAGCATTATAATTGTGGTTACTAGCAATGCAAAACAGCAAGCCATAAATCCTTATTGAACCCAGGCGCTGCTGTTTACCATTGAAGAGATCCTTCTTTCTCTCCAGTGTAACTAAATAAAGATGGGAGACCAGAGAAATAAGATAGCTGTTAAATTAAAGAGGAAAAACGTTCAAGTTTCAAGGAGGCTGTTACAAAAACAAACAAGCATACAAACCAACCAACCCCCAAACTCCTAGACCAATATCTACCTCTCAGTGACCTTAGACCATCTTAGTTGAGATGGACAAGCTGACAGCCCATTAAGAATGGCAGCCCTACCCCTCTTATCCTCTGATGACGGAAATATAAACTGGTATATCAGGCTAACTCTTTGACCTGGCAATTCCTTTTTCATTAATATGTCAGAGAAAATATCATAGTTGGGCACAAATAATTATTTGGTTATAAGGATCTCCATTAAAATAATCACTTACTGCATAGAAAAGCTAGACACGAATATCGAATGGCAAGGGGTTGGCCAGGTAAATCATAGCATATTTATACACTGGAATACTGTGCAAATATATGAAAATATATTGGAGAAAAATACTCAATATTATGCAAAATGGTAAGATTGTGTTGTTAAATGAGACAAGTATGGAAAAGCAAAATAATAAAATACATACAGAATATTGGATACAATATGATTTAATTTTTATTTAAAAGATGTCAGATGGAGAATGGGAGGAGGGAGATGATCAGGAAAAATAACTAATGGATACTAGGTTTAATACCTGGGTGATGGAATAATCTGTACAGCAAACCTCCATGACACAAGTTTACCTCTGTAACAAAGCTGCACCTGTACCCCTGAACTTAAAAGTTAAAAAAAGTGAGTCTTTTATAAACAGCAAAAAATAAAAAAATAAAATAAAAGATGTATAATACACAATAGGTCTGGGTGGTAAAATTATAAGTGAATTCCATTTCCCTCTTTTTGTGTGAGAGATTTTTTTTTTAATGTCTACAATGAAAACATGCTGCTTTTACTTTAAGAAAAGAGATTCCCTTTAAATTGGCCCCATTTAACCTGTTTAAAATGGATCAGCAACCCTATGCATAAGCTTAAAAGTGTGTATTTGTGGACTTGCATTTTGCAGTGCTGACGTGCTTCCCCTAGAACCGAAGGGAGACACGAAACCTCTCTGCAAACTCTTTGTAGATTCCCATCTGTGACTTGATAAATATTTGATGCAGTGGCCAGTCAACATCCCTACATTAGTGAAACTTCTGCCCAGGAGCAACTGCACAGCTCTCAGCAATGAGATCGGAGTAAGTTAAAAAGAGTGTATTCATTAGCCACTTCAAAGGGTTTGGTTTTTTTTTTTTTCAGCTGGAAATTTTGCAGGCTGTGTTATTGGCCCTGCTGTCTACCTCATGACGACCGAAAAACATACTACTGCAAGGAGGAGCCTGCTTCTTCCCTTAACAACATTTCCTTTCCTTTGTGTTCACAGCCCAGGAGGCAAACGCACCATGAATCACCCTCCTCTCTTCCCTTTGGTTAAACAGCTGCGAATATCTTAAGTGAGTTTAGGATCTGCCTGGTAACTTTAATGCCAAAAACCTGGCGTCTGGTCCCCATCGCTTGTGTAGTTTTGTACAGTGGGGATGGGCCACTTGTCCTCTCTGCATCTTCAATGACTACAATTGGTAATTAAAAGTCAGTCTTTTGTCCCTCAATATCCTGAACTGACAAGTAGAATGAATGAATAACATGTAGCAGGGCAGAGAAGGGATCTGGTGAAACCACCTGAAATTAATCCTGAAGCTAGCTGCAGTGGTTTTCAGGAGGACCTGAGTAAATTCCTCCTCATTTTTCAAATCTTGATTTAAATGTCACCTCTTCCTGGAAGGCTACCAGGATCCAAGCCTGGTGCCCCTCCACTGAGCTTCCATAACTTCTGTACTTCTGTGAGAGCCTGTAACCTGTACTTGAACTACCTGCTTGTTTATGTCTCTCCCCAGCAAACTATGAGTTTTGGGAAGACTGTCCTGCCCACCACCGCCCAGCATCTGGCACTTAGAAAAGTGCTGAATACATATTTATTGAATTGAGTATATTTTTCTTGAAACTCATGCTTCAGAGAAGTAACAAAATATCAGGATTATAGGGCATCAAATTTGAAAGTTTCCTCTATTCATTGATTGAAGCCCACTGTCCCCGCTCTCAACCCATAGATGTCAAAGCAAGCAGCTGTCTAGTCTTCTTGCACATTTCTAATGACAGACAGTTTACCTCCCTTTAAAGCAGTCAAAGGTAGGCTTTGAAATGACTAAGAAAGTTGAGTAAAATCAAAGACCAACAGGACAGGTCTTCAACCAAATTGGGAAGCAGGTAACCCCAGGCGCCTTGTCACTTCTAGTTCCTCCCCTCTCGTCATTATTGCCACTTCTTGAGGCCTTTATTCTCTTCTCCATTTTCTGCTGGGTCTTCCTCTCAGCTGAGGGTTAAGGAAACTCCACAGTGGTGGCCACTGACAGTAGTTTAAGGCTCTGCTTCACAAACCAGGAGTGTGTACGCCATGGAGTCCTTGAACTCCAAGACGAACATGGAGTCTATTGTGAAGCATCATTTTTATTTGAAGAGCTGACATTTTTATGTTAAAAATATATGTAGTATGGAAAAGCATATAGGCATGATTTTAAATAGACAGCATAAGACTTAAAAGAAATTGATCAAAATCCTTTGGGCTGAGTCCTCAGACTCCTGGGGGTTAAGAATTCACTCTTGGTTTGATGGGTTACTTTGGTGGAAAATACAGGAGAAGTAATACTGGCTTAATATGCTGTCCTCTTATATCCCCTGGGGGCATTTGCATTTCCACTGGTTTCTTTTGGAGACTGAAAAGGCTTTAAAGTCAAGAGGAATCAATGCATAATGGTGGAGTTTCAGGCTGCATGAATTGGGGTAGAGGGACAGATATTATCCAGCAGAGGCCTTGCATTTATAAAGAATATTTCCTAGTGATCTGTCAGCCTTTAACAGGCAGTCCCATCTCAGAGTAGGTATAGTAAATGTCCACTTGATTCTCATTGATGATGTTTGGGGAAGTAACTTGACCCTTCTGTGACTCAGTTTCCTTAGCTACAACATGAAATTAACTCATAGAGGTGCTGTGAGCTACTGTATAAAAAGTACTTTGCTCAGTGCCCAACATATAATAAACATTTAATAAACAGCAGTTCTTACTAGCACTAATTATAAAAATAACATATGCTCAGTCAGACCTACCCCTAAATTTGTGGGCCTAGAGTTTGTTAACTTTTTTGTTAACAAACAAACTAACAGTTTGTTAAAAAAAAATATGATGTATCCTTCTACTTTTGAAACAAAGTTGAGAACTATTTTTCATATGACTGAATATCAGCACATTTTAAAGTTGACTGATCTTTAGTTTTCTGCACATAACTGGCAGTTCTGTTGTTTGGCTGATGTTTGGATGCATAATAACAAAGGCATACATAATTCATACATGAATATATATTTGCTCTGTAAAAATTATTTTTTCTTGTCTTCATTTTAGCAAAATTACAGTTACGTTCTTACAATCAGGATTTTTACATAATTTATGTTCAAAGATAATAATGCCAAATTCAGCACCCTTTCTTAGCCATGGTATTCTTATTTTTAAATTAATTTCATCATGGAGAAAACTTGCTGTTAAGTCAATAGCAACTGAAATTGTCAAAGTTATTGTAACATTTACATTCAGAAATTAGCAATGGATTTTACATATAAAGTTCAAATACTATGATGGGGTCTTATAATAAATTATTGCTATAATAGAAAATACTATAAAAATTTTAATTTCATAATATAAATCTATCACTTACATTGCAATTTTTACCTTCTCTACAAACAATATCCAGATCCACAAAATATTTTGGTAAGTTCTTTTTTTTACTTTTAATAACCTTAAAGTGGTCTCAACAGATATTAGTTTGGGGATTATTTGTATGTGCATATTCTCTTTTATAGTGATGCAAACATTTTTGTTTACTTGTTCTGATTTTCTTATATTTTATAGAAATGTCACATTTGTTACATATTTCATATGCAGTTTATTTCAATTTAGAGTAACTATTTTCTCTAAATAAAAAAATTTAATTATAGAAAGGCGAAAGAGCCAAACTCATTATTTGGTTCAAGTTTTTGGAATTTCTGCAAGCTTTTGCTAACATCATTAAAAACAAGAGTTTCTACCAAATAGCTGTTGATAGTGCAGATTCAAAAATAATTTTCTGCCAAAGATCATGATTCCTTCCTTAGCAAACTAATGCAGGAATGGAAAACCAAATGCCACATGTTCTCACTTGTAAGTAGGAACTAACTGATGAGAACTCACAAACACAAAGAAGGAAACAATAGGCACTGGGGTCTATTTGAGGGTGGAGGCTGGGAGGAGAGGAAGTGGCAGAAGAGATAACTATTGGATACTGAGCTTAATATCTGGGTAATATAATAGTACGTACAACAAACCCCTGTGACACTTTATCTATGTAACAAACCTTCACATGTATGTCCAAACCTAAAATTAAAAATCTAAAAAACGATCATGATTTTTTTTTTTTTTTTTTTTTTTGAGAAGGAGTCTTGCTGTGTTACTCAGGTTGGAGTGCAGTGGCGCAATCTTGGCTCACTGCAACCTCTGCCTCCCAGGTTTGAGCAAGTCTCCTGCCTCAGCCTCCCGAGTAGCTGGAACTACAGGCGCCCACCACCACACCCAGCTAATTTTTGTCTTTTTAGTAGAGACGGGGTGTCACCATATTGGCCAGGCTGGTCTCAAACTCCTGACCTCGTGATCCACTCACCTCGGTCTCCCAAAGTGTTGGGATTACAGGCGTGAGCCACCGCGCCCGACCATGATTCTTTTTATTTAAGGATTATGTTTTATTTCTCATACTCTTCCAGTACATCTTGTTATCTGGTGTAAATTAAATTTTGTTGTTTTAATAGCTTTTAGTCAGCATTACCTTTGTGTGTCCAAAAGTGTTTTAGTGACAAATATAACAGCTTTTTCAAGTTGTTTCCTCTTTGGACAGATACAGAAAACATCCTATGTGATTGTTTAATTGTTCCGAAGATGCAATCACCTATTTGACACAGCTGAGAACATGTCCCTTTATAAGAAATTCAAACTATGTATCATACACGGCTCATAACAAATGCTTGCTCCTTACCAACTGCCATTATCATTAGCTTGCCATCATTATTCTTTGAAATCAATGTCTAAAATTCAGAATTGTATTTTCAATTCTACTTTTTACAATAGGTATAAAATCAACAACACACACAATTTTCACTTCAATTTTTATCATCTGATGAACTACCAGATGCAAATGTGCCTGCCCATCATCAGATGATGGTACATCAGAAGATAAATAGTAGTTGCTCAGTGTGATTTTGTCCTAACATAATTTACTTAAATTAATTTAAAAATTGTACCGATAATATCTTTTGTCACATTTAATAGTATTTTGAATTGTCCATTTAAAGAAACATGATCTTTTAAAATTCAAAAAATTTTTTTTTGAGACAGGATCTTGCTCTGTTGCCCAGGCTGGAGTGCAGTGGTGCAGTCTCAGCTCACTGCAACCTCTGCCTCCCAGGTTCAAGCGATCCTCCCTCCTCAGCCTCCGTAGTAGCTGGGACTACAGGCACATGCCACCATGCCCAGATAATTTTTCGTATTTTTGGTAGAGATGGGGTTTTGCCACGTTGGCCAGGCTGGTCTCGAACTCCTGACCTCAGGTCATCAGCTCGCCATGGCCTCCCAAAGTGCTGGGATTGCAGGCATGAGCCACTGCACCTGGCCTAAAACTCATTTTTATTTATGTTATATGTGTGGCTATTTTGGCATCAAATTTGAAAGTTATTTTTTCTCCTAGACTAGAACATTTCCATTGTTTTCTATGAATATCGCACTGTTGCTGTTCCACACAAGCTTGCCTAAGTATGGCACATCTAATACTGTTTTCTTAAGAATATCACAGCAATATTGTGTATTAGGTTTTTTTTGTTTATTTGTTGAATACTGTTGATCATTTTTGTTGTTTCAGGCTTTTTCCATTCTAGTATTTGCATGTGCATTTTTTTGGGTCGGGGTCAAATAACATTTTGTATTCTTTTTATTGAGAACCTAAATATTTCCAGTCACAGATTCTTTCACTGGACAAAGCTGTCTGTGAAGACAGACTGAAATATGTAATAATAGTATCAAAATATTTTGTCTTTAAGAATATAAAAAAAGTTTCTACAGTTTCTTTCTCCATTGGGAAAAAAAGTTTACAATAATACAAAATATTAACTTTTCTGCCAACTTTATTCAATGAAAAATTTATAACCAATAATTTAAATCAACTTATGTTTTTCTGGAAATGTTCTCAGATTTCAGAAAGCTCTGACATACTTTTCTAGGATCACCTTCCAATAAACAGTAAAGAAGCAAAAAGTTTTTAATCTTTCTCGTCAAATTTGCCAATTTCTCTGTAATTTCTTTATCATCTAATGGGCAGACCACACTTGCACTTGTTTCCTTTGAGTTGTGAATTTGACATAAAAATATCTTTTTCATTGTCTTGTTTTAATCATGAAAGAAACTTCATGTAAAGAACATGAAGTTACAGGTGTTTGATCTGATCTGTTCAAATTGTGGATTTGCTCAGAAGACTTTTATTTTCATTGTTTTGCTCAGTGACTAAATCTTCACTGAACAAGGAATTTGTAATGTTTGTGAATTGTATGTGGGTCATGCTCAGGAGTTCACAATTTAAAAAAATTACAGCTGACCACCTTGGTGAATATGTTCATTTTTCTTTTCCATCCTTATTTTTCTGAGCTTCACTTTCACATTTTGTAGGTCTAGCACAATCTTAACTTGTTCTTATTCTTGGTGAGATAAAGAATTAAGATAAAATGTAACCATATTCAAAGGGTTCCAAATTCGAATATATTTCATCAAAAATGTCATTAAAGTAAATGTTAAAATACTAAAAAATTAAAAACATTTCCTATTTAGTCAAAAAAGTTACTTTTTTCTGCTAAAATATCTAAAATCATTGATTAAAGTTTAAGGGTAAAATACAACTAGTAATTAATGAGTACTAATATTTAAATAAAATTTCAAATGAAGCTTAATTTTTACTTAGTTTTAAATTTAGTTTACTCATTACATATTTTCATAAACATTATCTGCAATTTTTGCATTCAATGTTTCATGCTTCAAGCATGCTATGTCTAGACAATGTATAAAAAATTAAAAGTAGTATTTTTTAAATTACAAAAGGTTCTTTAGCTGCTATGTGTAACTGCTGCAAACACTGCAGTAATTTGTGAGTACTTACACACCCACAAACTGGAACTTGAAGAAAGCAAGAAAATGGATGCTCGTTACCCCTGGGAAATGCTGTGTTATTTTCTAAGAATCTATAGCATTCATGACACCTGAGAAGAAAGATTTGAGGAGTATATTAATTTGTCTTTTACCTAAATGCTTCCACAGCTTAAATTCTCCTTGGACTCACATTCCTCAGCAGTGTCCTTTTGTGATGCTGGCAGCAGCACAACCTGTGATTCTTCATGACATTTGGGCGGTCGTCTTGTGTTTCCAGGACTGAGGAGCATTTTCTATGGCCTGAATGGTGCTAGTCACCAGAGTGGTTGTTTAGGGTATCTGC
Source organism: Theropithecus gelada (assembly GCF_003255815.1). Taxonomy (NCBI): domain Eukaryota; kingdom Metazoa; phylum Chordata; class Mammalia; order Primates; family Cercopithecidae; genus Theropithecus; species Theropithecus gelada. Next base: position 142,841,883 of record NC_037673.1, read on the forward strand.
AATGGTCACCTGATTTCATATATTCTTTAATACATTTGCCTTTTTATGTGTCTTTTCTAAACATAAGGTCTAAGGTAGGGGTTCCTCCTTATCAGATCTAGGGCTGTCCTGAGTTCAGTAAAAAAAAAATCCAACAGTACTTATATGTACAACCCACATGTATAAAATAGAAATAGTACTTGAATAAATTACCTACAAGTACTTGAATAAATTACCATGTAACCAGTTTGTTGTTTATTTTTCTAGACTTTAAAAAGTACTAACACACACACACACACACACACACACACACGTATTTTTTTTTTTTTTTTTTGAGGCAGAGTCTCACTCTGTCACCCAGGCTGGAGTGGTGCAATCTTGGCTCACTGCAACCTCCCCATCCCGGATTCAAGCGATTCTTGTGGCTCAGCCTCCCGACTAGCTGGGATTACAGGTGTGTGTCACCACACCTGGCTAGTTTTAGTAGAGATGGGGATTCACCATATTGGCCAGGCTGGACACACACATATTTTACATAAAATTTAAAAAAATATATAAATGAGATTATAATATGAAAACTTTGGGAAGCTTCTTTCTCCATTTAACAATATGTTATGCACTGTTTTCTGTGTTGTTACATATGATTTATTAACTTTATCTCATTCATAACTATTATTCATAACTTATTCATAACTATTTTTTTTTCTGAGACAGAGTCTCACTCTGTTGCCCACGCTGGAGTGCAGTGGCACGATCTCAGCTCACTGCAACCTCTGCCTCCAGGGTTCAAGCAATTTTCCCACCTCAGCCTCCCAAGTAGCTGGGATTATAGGCACGTGCCACCATGCCTGGCTAATTTTTGTATTTTTAGTAGAGACGGGGTTTTGCCATGTTGGCAAGACTGGTCTCAAATTCCTGACCTCGGGTGATCTGCCCACCTCGGCCTCCCAAAGTGCTGGGGTTATAGGCATGAGCCATTGCTCCAGGCCTGATTACAGTATTTTTAAAAGCCAATTCCTTTCTGATTGGCATTTGGTTTTTTTTTTGTCATCATAAAAATCCTACAGCAAATATCCTTGGATAGGTTACTTGGTTTTCACTATGTTTAAATTCATGACTGCATTTGGTCAATACAGCCAAATTATTTATTTATTTATTTAATATAGCTAATTTATAAGTGTTAGAAATTAACTACACACATCTTCTATAGGATCACTTAGTCCCTGCTCCTATTTTTCATATTCTGAAAGCTTTCTTAAAGACTTTTCCGGACAATCTAGAAAAAGTTCTAGATGAAAATTTTATACTAATGTGTCTCGTCTGCAATCCAAGGCAGTTTGATACATTAGTGTGTTAAGCTTTCCTGCTCACAAATGGCAGAAAAATTAGAAACCTATATTAATTAGGAATGGCAAATGGAAACTCAAGTATATATATTTATATATTTAATTATTTTTATTTTAAAACAAATATAAAATACCTTCTTTTATATTTATTTTAATGTATTATGAGACATAAATCCCTCCTATTGTCATATATATGATCTACATGTACAGTTAAGATGGATACATACACATCTTTGTATCCTTGTGTGTGTGTGTGTGTGTGTATATACAAGCTTTGTTTGGAGCTGGAAAGTAGCAGATCCAGGATTCAAATTTGGGTGTGGGTGATAGTCTTGCCACCATATTATGCTTTGCAGTAGGTATTAGAACTTGGTGGTGGAGGGTAGGGGTGAATTCAAAGAGCATCTAGTTCTTTTCAATATAAGCAAGAATGTTTATAAACACCAAACTTATCACAGTAGTCACATTTAAGGAGTGGAGAGGGATTAAGGAGAAAAGAGAATTTTGCATTTGTGTATCGCTTGACTTTTTAAAATAATGAGAATTGGTTCGTGTTGTATTGTCAAATTTTAATAATTAATGAAAAATAGTCTTGTACATAGTTGGTGTCAATGGCAAATGATCCAGCCATGTTTGAAAACAGTTTGGAAGTTCTTTATAAAGTTAAAGAACCCATATGACGCAGCATAAGTTACCATATGACCCAGCAATTAATTTCTTAGATATTTACCCAAGAAAAATGAAAGCATAGCTTGCAAAAAGATGTGTACGCAAATATTTAAAAGTTTTATTCATAATCACTAAAAACTGGAAACAATCCATATGACCATCAATAGATGATTTGATAAATAAGTCTGGGGTACTTCTGTACAATGGAGTATGACTCAGCAATAATATGTAACTAACTGCTGATATGTGCAACAACATGGCTGAATCACAACAGCATTATGCTGAGTCTAACACAAAATATTACATGTATGATTCTATGTATATGATATTCACTAAAAGAGAAAGCTGAAGGGACAGAAATCAGATCAGTGATTGCTGGGGTTAGAAGAGGGTTGGAAGAGAGCATTGACTATAAAATGGCACTAGAGATCTTTTTGGAGTGATAGAAATAGTCTATATCTTTATTATAGTTACACAACTGTAGACAATTTTTTTTTTTTTTTTTTTTTTGAGATGGAGTCTTACTTTGTCACCCAGGTTGGAGTGCAGTGGCACAATCTCGGCTCACTGCAACCTCCACCTCCTGGGTTCAAGTGATTCTCGTGCCTCAGTCTTCTGAGTAGCTGGGATTACAGGCACTTGCCACCACACCCAGCTAATTTTTGTATTTTTAGTAGAGACGGGTTTCGTCATGTTGGCGAGGCTGGTTTCAAACTCCTGATCTCAGGTGATTCACCCACCTCAGCCTCCCAAAGTGCTGAGATTACAGGCGTGAGCCACAGCGCCAGGCCAACTGTAGACATTTGTTAAAACTCATTAAACTCTATATCTAAAAGGGATTGATTATAGCTTGTCATAAATTATAGCTTGTATTATTACTATTATATAACTTTATAATATATAGTTTTTTCTACCTAATTTTATTATATATGTATATTGTTATTATATTACATAATTATCGGTTAAATGCAGGGCATGTAGCTATTCAGTATGGCTGCACAGAGGTAGTTGAGAGGAGGGTTCTTCAACCCCACCCCCCTAAACATTGAATGATCAGCTCTAGATGGTAGAATCATACAGGTATAAATGGAATCAGTTAATTACAGTGGCAGTTGAGGCAGAATAATCAGCTGGGTTCTCAAAGTTAGTGGCGACAAGAGAATCTGAAGAGGCATATGATGTTCCAATTCAGGACTCAAAAGTATTTGTTAAATAGATGAATGAGCAAATGAATCAATGGAGGAAATTATGAAAAGATGACAGCAGCGGCAGCAAGGTTTTAAAATCTTCCCCAATCCCCCTGTCGCCATAAAAAAGAACAGATCAACTCTAATAGCAAAACCCAAGGCCCAAAGTCAACATCTTAATAAAATCTAGATGAACAAGATATTCTCATGAACCTCAAAATATAAGCAGGTGGAGAAAAACCACCAACAATAACTAAAGATCCACATTGTCTATGCAGGAGAGAGGAATGAGGCATCTGACAGACCTGAGACAGAATTCTAAAACTGGTAGTAGGTACTCACTCAAAAGCAGAGTTAGACCAATTTAGGAACAGTTACTGAAATTGGGAAGGGTCTTTGCACACTCCAATGAAGATGTGGGTGTATGGGGCCCAAGGTAAGGTCTGAAGGTGCTGACGCTTGACTTTGTGGACCTTTATAATTACAAAGCTCTACTGGAGAAGAAAGCCTCAAACCAAGAGTAGACTTCTGAGAGCAGAATCCACATGGGGAAGCACGGGGTGACAGAGATAAAGAGAAAAGAAGGCTTAGATAAAAGAGCAGAGGAACCATATGTCAAAATACATAAGGACATAAAAATACATTTTTTGACTGGGTGTAGTGGCTCATGGTTGTAATTCCAGCACTTTGGGAGGCGGAGACAGGCAGATCACTTGAGGCCAGGAGTTTGACACCAGCCTGGCCAACAAGGCAAAACCCCATCTCTACAAAAAAATAGAAAAATTAGCTGGGAATGGTGGCATGCAACTGTAGTCCCAGCTACTCGGGAGGCTGAGAGGGGAGGATCACTTGAGCCTGGGAGGTTGAGGCTGCAGTGAGCCATGACCACACTGCTCTACTCCAACCTGGTGACCAAGCCCAGGAGATTGAGGCTGCAGTGAGCCATGACTGCACCACTGCATTCCAGCCTGGGCAACAGAGTGAGACTCTGTCTCAAAAAAATAAATTTTTTATATATATATATATATGATATTAGATATTTTATATATAATATATTACATATATTATATTTATATATAATTTATAGATATTATATATAATATATATTAGATATATTTTATATATATGTAAGATTGTGTTCAAAATCAACACTAAGTTCTAAGAAAAAAAGGCAGAATAACAATAAAAGCATATCAGAAAGACATGTTTTTGAAACTGTTGAAAAGTATGACTTACTGTTTCAAAATGTGCTAAAAGGCTAACGAAACAACATTAGGTAGAAAAGAACTATACAAGTCAGAATTAGACAATCTTAGAAAGGATGTAGGAGAATTCAGAATTAGGATTATTTCAGAAATAGAAACTAAAATAGAAGGTACAGAACAGTGAATAAATTCAACAGATAATTCCTTATATAGAAGGTAAAATTAAAGTTTCAATACATTAAAGAGAAATGAAGGATTCCAAAGGAAGTGGTCGATACAGAAAATAAGCAAAGAATATTCAACATATGTATAAGAGCCACAGAGAAAAAATGAAGATGGAAATTTAAAAGTAATTTAAATTCAAAAAGCTAACACTCAAGAAAACTTTCCTAAGATCATAAAGAGATTGGGGCTAGGTGCTATGGCTCATACCTATAATCCCAGCACTTTGGGAGGCCAAGGTGGGAGGACTGCTTGAGCCCAGGAATTTGAGACCAGCCTGGGCAACATGGCAAAATGCCATCTCTACAAAAAAGAAAAAAGAAAAAAAAAATATCTGAGCATGATTGCACACGCCTGTAGTCCCAGCTACTTGGGAGGTTGAGGTGGGAGGATCGCTTGAGCTGGGAAGGTGGAGGCTGCAGTGAGCTGAGATTGAGCTGCTGCACTCCAACCTGGGTGACAGAGTGAGACCCCATCTCAAAAAAAAAAAAAAAAGAAAAAAAGAAAAAAGAGTGAGACTGACATCAGTACCTAGCAAAATAAATCTAGAATGAACAAGGTCAAGATATATTCTAAAACAACTTCTGGGCTTTATAGTAAAAGGAAAAAAATATTTGGGCAACTAGTCAAAATCTCAAGCCACTTACATAGGAAAGGAAATAAGATTGTCATTAGACATCATTCCAGAAGAAATGAATTTAACATTCCTTGAAGATACTCAAGGAAAGAAAATATGAGCCAGAGATTTTATAGGTAGCCAAATGCAACAAGTTTTTATGTACATAAAAGAACCAGAGAATACTGCTCCCATGTACCTTTCCTGAGGAATGTATTAAAGAAAGATTTTTTAAAGACAACCAAAACGGAAAGATACTGGCATAAGAATGAATGGTGAACATTAGATGTACCTTTACCCATAAAACTATGATGGTTATAAAAAAAGCAAACACCCAGGCAAAGTAGATACTGTATAATAATTAAAAGGAGAGAACGGTGAGAGAGATAAAAAATAAAATATTCTTGTTGATTGTTTTATAGTTACTGATGTGGTAAAAAGGTGTTTATTCAAATGAGATATTGATGGATAGGGATGAGGGAATAAAAAAGAAATGAACTAATTTCGATATTGCTGGAAACCAATAGATAATAATAAAAATAAGATGGGGGAACTAAGGTTATTTTAGCATAAGTATAAAAGTAACCATTAAAAACAAAACCCTTCCAAATACCAAATATATTGAGAGAACAAATAAAATAAATCACATAATGAAAAACTGGTGCTATAAAAGGCCTGCATATTTATAACAGAAAACAATATAAAGTGAAAAAAGTAATGTGCAAAGGAATATACGTAGATATTTGCTTTTAAAAAGGCTAAATAACAATATATGTGTGTGTATGTGACGCTTAATTTTATGTCAACTTGACCGTGCAATGGGGTACCCAGATTAAACATGATTCCTGTGAATGTCTCTGTAAGGGTGTTTTGGGGTGAGACTAACATTTGAATCAATGGACTCAGTTAAATAGATGGCCCTCCCCAAGTGGGTGGGCATCATCCAATTCACTGAGGGCCTGAGTAGAACAAAAAGACAGGCAGGCCAGGTGCGGTGGCTTACGCCTCTAATCCCAGCATTGTGAGAGGCCAAGGTTGGCAGATCACCTAAGGTCGGGAGTATGAGACCAGCCTGGCCAACATGGTGAAACCCTATTTCTACTAAAAGCAAAAGAAATACAAAAAAAATTAGCTGGGCGTGGTGGCAGGTGTCTGTAATCCCAGCTACTCGAGAGGCTGAGGCAGGAGAATCACTTGAATCCAGGAGGTGGAGGGAGCAGTGAGCCAAGATCGCGCCATTGCACCCCACCCTGGGTGACAGAGTGAGACTCTGTCTCAAAGAAAAAAGAAAAGAAAAGAAAAGAAAATTAAGAAGGAATTTGCTCCTTTTTTGCTTCCTGCCTGCCTGCTTGAGCTGGAATATCTGTCTTCTGCTCTCGGACTGGGATTTTCACAATTGGCTTCCCTCGTTCTTAGATCTTCAGACTTGGACTATAATTCCAGCTACTCGGAAGGCTGAGGCAGGAGAATCACTTGAACCTGGCGGATGGAGGTTGCAGTGAGCCGAGATCACACCATTGTACTCTAGCCTAGATGAAAGAGTGAAACTCCGTCTCAAAAAAAAAAAAAAAATATATATATATATATATATATATATATAAATAAAATCAATAAGGATAGGAAAACATTAATGTTGAATTTAAAAAGAAACAAATGAACCTATTTCAAGGTTTAAAGGCTTTTAAACAGACCTCTACTTTTAAGTGGGCTACATTCTAAGGAATTTTTAAAAACTGTAATCTTGAACTTTGTTAGGTTTGTTGTTGGTAGTGGTGTTGATGTAGTAAGTCTAGTGTTATTGAGTATTATAGAAGAGAGCAAAAGAGTAAATATAGTGATGTTCATGAAAACCAGCATTCTTCCTGTGAGAAAAGAGAGATAAAAATATGGGCTGGGCGCAGTGGCTCACACCTGTAACCCCAGCCCTTTGGGAGGTCAAGGTGGGATCACTTGAGTCCAGGAGTTCGAGACCAGCCTGGGCAACGAAGCAAGACCCCATCTATAAAAAAAAAAAAATAGCTGGGTGAGGTGGTATGTACCTGAAGTCCCAGCTACTTGGGAGGCTGAGGCAGGAGGATTACTGGAGTCTGAGAGGTTGAGACTGCAGTGAGTTGTGAACTTGCCATGGGACTCCAACCCGGGCAACAGAGCAAGACCTTATCTCAAAAAAATGAAAAAGATAAAAATATGTACTGGAGGACAAGAGGAAGAACTGCTGGTATTGGACTGGAGTTGGGGGATTCAGATAAATTAATGATTTTAAATAAAATATACTTTCTGGCTCTGTCTACTAAAGGGCCTAGCGGCAATGAGACTCCAATAGCAAGAGCACTCTTCCTACTCATTTTTTTTCCTAAGAACTGAAGGTTTCCACTAAAAGAAACTGAATCTCCTTGGAGAAATGGCCGATTCAATGTCTGTAGCAAAGAAAATGCAAGATGAGCCTGGGACCTCCTCTGCTACAGAATCGTGAAAGAAGTAAAGAAGTACTCAAAACCGATGGGCATAGGTTAGCAAGACACAGAGACCAACTGGAAGGGGCTCCCATTGACCTAATTTGGGACAAATTGAGAATTGAAAAGAAAACTGATGGTAATGATTGTTCTTAGCTGACAGTGATACTCAAGAATATTAAAAGGTGAGTATGAGAGAAGAGAGAGCATTTTCTTAAACAACAGAATGCCAGCTTGTAAATGTGGAAGAAATGATAGGATTAGAAAAATTGTGATTTTTGCAATCACCAACATTATAATTGATTAAGTCAAAATTTATTAATGGATGCTAGAACATGGTTAAAAGTTGTGGGGGAACAAGATATTTTCATATCCTTCACGTAGCATCCCAGAGATTACTTATTAATTATAAAGTGGGAAATATACCTTTACAGTGAAGAATTCTAGCAGACAACACCATAATCAGAGGATTAAATTTAGCATCACCTATAATAGGGCATAGTGGTATCATATGCCTCTTGCTATGAACACTGAGAGGCACCCAACATTGCTTCTGTAGAAGTTTTTGCTAAAAGTCTTTAAATCTAATTCTGAAGAAATAACCAGATAATCCAAATTGTGGAACATTCTATAAAAAGAACTGACCTGAAGGCCCTCTCCCAATTCCCTCACAAATGGCAAGAGAACTGTTTTAAAACAAAACAGACTAGAGATGTGACAGCTAAAACAGCATGTGATTCTTGATGAATCCTGGATAAAAACAAAAACAAAGGCAAAACTAAGACAAAACAAAACAAGTAAAGCTCCAAAGGGCATTACTGGGGGAAAAGCTGCATATATTTAATAAGACTTTTAAAACATTAGATAATATATCAATGTTGAGTCTATTATATTGACAATTTGGTTATATAGAAGAATGTCCTTGTTTCTTCGGAGGCAAATGCTAAAGTACTTTGGAGTGAAGCTTCATAAAGTTTTAATGTACTTTCCAATTTTCAGCCAAAAAATACCTCTATCTCTCTCTCTCTCTCTCTCTCTCTCTCTCTCTCTATCTATCTATCTATCTATGAAAAACACCCATATATGTATATGGATTTATGTACAATGAACAAGTGTAGTGAAATGTTAACAGTGGGTGATTGTAGGTGAAGGATATTTGAGAGTTCATTGTATTTTCTTTTTAAACTTTTCTGTAGGTTTCAATATTTTCCAAATAAAAGGTTGGGAGTTAGGGAGGCATAAACATGCGGACTGCCAGTGGATGCCTGGCCCCAAGGCAGTCAACCTACAGATTCACAACTAGAGACCTAGGACCTAAGCCACATGGCCTGAAAAGACGAGCTATTCTATATCGGTCAGGATCCTCTTGGCTTCAAGTAACAGAACACCCAAGTCAAAGTAGCTTAAACCTTAAGGATACCTCATGTAACAAGAAGTCTGAAGCTAAATGACTCAAGGGCTGGTCAGTTTGTCAGCTCAAGGATGTTGACGCCCTCTTCTGTCAGTTTCTCTGTCATTCTCTTGGCTTTGCCTCATGGGTGCACAATAGGTACAACGGTGTCATGCATCATGTCTTCATGTGACATATCCAAAGCAGGCAGCAGGCCGGTGGGCCAGCTCCCCCTCAGGTCTTGCCCTCTTGTATCAGGGATAACACTCTTTCCCACAATCGGCCCCCCCCCAGCCCCGCAAAATTCCCTTACCTCTCAGTGCTCTTACAAACCTATGATATATTCACCACCTGAGGTTGTTCACCTGAACAAACCTGATGAGGAGGGTGGTTGCTGAGTAGGCAGCCAGCGGTGTTGACCACATGAGCCATCCAGACTCCCTCACTCACGAAACTGAGCCTAGAAACCCAAATTGTGTGTGCTGTAAGTAGTCCAGCTGATGGGGAATGGACAAGAAGTTGAGGACATGAGCCATGTACAAGCCAAGGTTAAGACAAGAGAGAACACCATCTCTATCCCTGTAGTGATAGAGGGTGAGGAAGCCATTTGGTAGGGAAAGTGGAATAGAGCACATGGTCTGAGTCAGTGAAGCTGCCCTTAGGCTCCCCCAACTGCCTGGATCCCTGTTGTCTTCTGGTTAAGATTTCAGTTCTGGGCCACCTAGAATGGACTAGTGAGGACTCCTTATTGGCCAGTAACAGAACAAAATACTGCCCTGGCACCAAAGAGGAACTAGTTGTAAATGTTCGGGAATGTCTTACTATCCAAGGCAAGAATTGTAGGAAGTGTAGCCAGGCCTTAGAAAGTGCTAGCACCAGTTGGCTTCTCTTTGACTCTTGTCTCTGTGTTTCTCTACTGAGCATTTTATTCTTATCTCTGCAGTAGATAAACGGATACCTTTGCATCTGGTCTCCAATGTTATTATACATCCACCCACATCTCCCGAATTCTCATTTAAGTTTTGACGCTGCTAAGAGGCCATATAGTAGACAGTCCCTCAGTCCTACTTTCAAATTCCCAGAGGAGAGAAGCTGAGAGGCCTAAGTTGGGTCAGATGTCCCATCCATCAAGTCCATGGGCTTCAGGTCACAACAGATAAGTAAGGGGTAAAGAGGAGGAGTATTAGGAGAAAGGGGTCATTGACGTGAGGCCGGAAAGATATCCCAACGGCATCCACTGTGATCCCCTTTAAGTAATGGTTCTCAAGGTTGGGGGTAGGAATTCCTCCTCACCCCCACTTTTCGCAATGTCTGGAGGCATTTTTGGTTATTACAACTTGGGGGGTGGATGCTACTTGCATCTAATGGGTAGAGGCAAGGGGTGTTGCTAAACATCCTAGAGTGCTCCTATGACAGAAAATTACTTTGTCCAAAATGTCAATAGTACTGAGGTTGAGAAATCATGCTCCCCTTTTGATTCTGTAATGGGCCTTCCCACCAAATGGAGCGTCGGTATTCACAGAGCACAAACCCGTGCCTAATATGTAGGAGGACTCTTAAATATCTATTGGACAGAGGGTGAGTGAAAATACCATTCTAAAACAGGGTGGACACTGATTCTACTGCTGATTACCTGGGTTTAGGGTGTACTCTGGGTGAAGCCACCATGGGAGCTCACAAAGGCAGGGGATGGTGAAATTCTTGCCCTGGGGAGTGGAAGGTAGGGGTGTGTAAAAGAGAAGATGGAATAAGCAGAAACAGATGCAAACAGAAGACAGAACCATAAACCCACGCACAACTTGCTCTTGCAAGCGCTCATAACACACGTAGCAGCTGCTTCTCTGGTACCTGCCCCTCCCACACACCATAAGGGAGGGCTGTCAAGCCTTAAGTCCTGAACAGCTGTACGATATGATATAAGCATCTCTTTTCCCCAGTAATTCGTCGGGCAGGCAGGTACAGGCTCCAGGCCACTGGGGTTTCCTTTTTTGGTTTAGTAGATACACATGCTTTACTTTCTTTTTTTTTTTTTTTTTTTTGAGACGGAGTCTTGCTCTGTCGCTGGGGCTGGAGTACAGTGGCCGGATCTCAGCTCACTGCAAGCTCCGCCTCCCGGGTTTACGCGATTCTCCTGCCTCAGCCTCCCGAGTAGCTGGGACTACAGGCGCCCGTCACCTCGCCCGGCTAGTTTTCTGTATTTTTTTAGTAGAGACGGGGTTTCACCGTGTTAGCCAGGATGGTCTCGATCTCCTGACCTCGTGATCCGCCCGTCTCGGCCTCCCAAAGTGCTGGGATTACAGGCTTGAGCCACCGAAGGAGCATTGTCAGCCTGAAATCGTAAAAAAACAAAAATACCTGTAAATGATTCAGAGTGAAGACAACTCCAGAAATAAGGAGAAGGAAGAGTTTGTAAGGCTGAGTGTTTTCCTAAAATTCCTGACAACCAGAGTCTACTACTGGGCAAAGGAGAATAAGTTTTCTGGTAGAAACGCCAGAAAAGTTAGATAGTGCAAAGTCTTTGCTGCCCTCTACTGATTAAAATGAAGACTAACATGTGGTTTGAGAGGAGAGAGGTTTTTCAATTACCATTCCATTTCTTCATTTACTTTTCCAACACCTATTTACTCAGCTTACACTTCCTGCAGGTGATGTGCAAAGCATTAAGTAGGGTAGCAAAAAATACAGACCAGATGTTTCTTCTCGTGAAACTTACAATCTGCCAAAGGAGACCAATTTTGTATGTCAACAAACAGGAAGCATTGTAAGGTTGTCGAAAGTGCTCTGAAAGTAATTAACAGGGTAACATGGAGATGTGTGTGTGTATGTGTGTGTGTGTGTGCAATGGGGGGGTGGGTGTGGGCAGGCAATTTGAGATTGACCTGTGAGCTAAGAATGGAAGGTTGTGACAAAGCCAGATGTGCTGAGAGAGGCCAAAAGCTTTTCAGGCAGAGCGAGAAGTGGGTGTAAACTCCAGAGGCAGAAAAGTGCTCCCTGGGTCCTGGAACTCAGTGCAAGAGCAGAGGGCTGTGTGGAGGAGAGGCCAGAGAGGTGGGCAGGGGCCACTTCACAGAGAGTCCCAGTATTTTGCCCAGGAGCTTTGATTTTGTTTGCTATAAATTTTATTCAGAAGAGGAAGCTATTGAGCATTTGCTATTTTTGTCTTTCAAGGACTATTCCTTTTAATAGTACATACTCGCTACAGAGTATCAATAAAGATTTTTTTCCCAGAAATATCAGAAAGTTTAAAAAGTACATACATTAAATAACTTTATTAGCAACTAGAGAGGCCGGACGCAGTGGCTCACGCCTGAAATCCCAGCACTTTGGGAGGCTGAGGTGGGTGGATCACTTGGGGTCAGAAGTTCAAGACCAGCCCGGCCAACATGGTGAAACCCTGTCTCTACTAAAAATACAAAAACTAGCTGAGCGTGGTGCTATGCACCTGTAGTCCCAGCTGATCGGGAGGCTGAGACTCGAGGATTGCTTGCACCTGGGAGGCGGAGGTTGCAGTGAGCCAAGATCGCGCCACTGCACTCCAACCTGACTGACAGAGCGAGACTCCATCTCAAAACTAAACAAAACAAAAATTATCTAGAGAATTATTCTGTCTTCTGTGTGGATGATGGACAGTAGGGCAGCAGGGCAAGAGGAAGAGACAGAGCCAGGTGGTGCTGTGCAGGAGTCAAGCTGGGAAGATGGACAGGAATGAATGGATATGAGGTGGCTTTGGTGGTCTCACCTTCAGGAACCTCTGGTGGGTTGGATGTGGAGGACAGTGACATGGAGAGAGATGCCAAGGCTGTGAGGACAAGAAAATCAGCTATGACACACGTTTGAAGAGCAGTGGCACCTGGAGGCTCCATCCCCGGCTCCTTGCTGGTCAGTGGGTCAGGGCCATTTGCCTGTCCGCCGTGCTCTCTCCTCCTGCTCAGTCTGGGTGATTACACATCACAGGGCTCAGAGAGGCATCCCTCATAAAAATGGCCATAAAGCCATTTGCTAATACGAAGCCTCCCATAAATGTCAGGTGATGAGAATTACAGCCCCGCAGGCTCATAAAAGAGAGAGCGTGTCATGGCTTGAGGAAGCCACAGCGACAGTGAGGGCACCGGACTGTCTTTCCAAGCTGTATTTTAGTTTCGGGGAAGACATGACTGGAGGAAGTGGAGTGCTGGCTGAGGCCAAAGTGGCTCAGAACCTTAAGTGAAAGGCCCAGTTATCAAATCTGTCAGCAAAGCTTCCGTCCCCTGGCCCAGGGCTTCTTCAAGGTGAAGTGGAGTGCATTCTGGACTTGCAGAACTTAGCCAGGAGGAGTAGGGGCATTAGTGAACCTGGCCTCAGGCAGCCTCTGATTCCGGGGAATAAACAACATACTGCTTCCTACTTTTTCCAATCCTTGACCCACCTGTCAGCTAATTAGTACATAGCCCAGGTGTTCTCTCTGCCTTGAGCTGCTCCCCTGCTTACCATCTGTCTAGCAATCCTTTGATGCACCCCATATGTCTCACAGCCCTGACCCCCAACCTCTTTCTTTTTCTCCCTTTAGTTCTCTCTCTCTTTCATGTCCAGTCAACATTCAGCTAAAAATCGTTGGTATCCTATAATAAGCATGACATTGTGCTGGGATTCTGGAAACCAGGCTGGGGGCAAAGAAACATGATATGAAGACCCCATCTGGAAGAAGTTATACATCTAGCAGACAGGCAGCTAGGTGAGTAACTTCTTCTGGGAGCACATCCACACTTAAAAAGTAAAACAATAGTAAATAATTGTGGCTAATATCAATATTGAAGACTGATTGCATGCCAGGTGCCTGCCAAGGGCATTAGCTCTTGTGGTCCTCCTGATAACCTGTTGAGGTGAGTACTACGATGATTCTCATGTTGAGATCAAGAGGCTGAGGCTGGGGAGGTGGGGACCTTTACAGGGCGACATAGCCTGTGACCTTTTTAAATTCACGTTGGCACGATCCTGAAGCCTGTATGCTGCTCTGCTCTGGCACATCAACCAGGATAAACCGAGGCTCCTAATAGCATGGGCGTATCCTGCATGCTGCTCCACTTCTGGGGCCACTCTGCCTTTTGCTCTCTCTTAACTTTTCTTCCACACACACCACACATACATGTGCACACACACATCTTGATCCATAATCCCATCCTGACTCCTATCCTTTGGACCCTAATGACATTTTCACATTGAATAAGAATTATGCAAAATTATTGCCTGCTCATTGAGAGAGCAATTTCAGAAACAAACACCAATAACCCCAATAAATTCCAATAAACTCAACATAATAATCAGCCTTGATAAATAATAAACACCAATACATTTTTGAATCAATTTTTATATTACTTAACATTGTTTTAACTTTGGGGATTAATTATTTTTGGTTTCCTAAAGTGATTTTTTTTCTTTTTTTTTGAAACAGGGTCTCACTCTGTCGCCCAGGCTGTAGTGCAGTGGCATGATCACGACTCACTGCAGCCTCAACCTCCTAGGCTCAATTGATCCTCCCAACTCAGCCTCCCAAGTAGCTGGGACCCCAGGCATGTGCCACATGCCAGGCTAATTTTTGTATTTTTTATAGAGATGGGGTTTCACCATGTTGTCCTGGCTGGTCTGAAACTCCTGGGCTCAAGTGATTCACCCACCTCGGCCTCCCAAAGTGCTGGGATTACAGGCATGAACCACTGTGCTTGCCCTAAAGTTATAAAGTCCGACAGTTCTTTATTTAAATTTTAGAGTTAAAATTTAATCATCAAGAGTTCTGTCTGCATCAAATTGTACCAGTTTTAGGTATTATTTGTGTGAGGTTTCTTCAGTAACTTATTTCTACCAGATCCAATTTTCCTGGGTCAAATTTTGCAGATCTGCATTTCAAGATTTGCTCCATTTTTAGTCAATATCACATTTTTACCACATACAACCAGTCATAGCCATTTTCAGTTTTAATTTGTGTTGGTTAATTTTGCCAGAAATATCCATTATAAATTGAACAGCAGATTAATGGTTTATTTATTCATTTCTTATTCAGTGGGATGAGAAAATTGAACAACATTAGGCAACAGAGAGAGCTAGGCAAAACAGAGATGAAGACTCAGAGATAAAGATAGCAAGAGGAAATAAAATTTTAAGAGTAAAAATTACATTGATGGTAATGGTAATAGCTAATATTTATTGTGTACTTCTTATGAGCCCTGTTCTAAACACCTGAAATGGGCTTATATTCATTTAATCTTCACAACAACTCTTTTTAACTTTGATTTTGAGTTCAGGGTACAAGTGCAGATTTATTACATAGGCAAACTCGCGTCATGGAGGGTTTGTTGTTCAGATTATTTCATCACTCAGATATTAAGCCTAGTACCCATTAATTATTTTTCCTGATCCTCTCCCTCTTCCCACCCTCTACCCTCTGAACAGCCCCAGTGTATGTTGTTCCCCTCTATGTGTCCATGTGTTCTCATCATTTAGCTCCCACTTGTAAGTGAGAACATACAGTATTTGGTTTTCTGTTTCTGTGTTAGTCTGCTAAGGATAATGGCCTCCAGCTCTGTCCATGTCCCTGCAAAGGACATCATCTCCTTCTTTTTTTATGGCTGCATAGTATTCCATGGTGTATATGTACTACATTTTCTTTATCCAGTCTATCATCAATGGGCATTTAGGTGGATTCCATGTCTTTGCTATTGTGAATAGTACTTCAGTGAACATACGTGTGCATGTATCTTTATAACAGAATTATTTATATTCCTTTGGGTATATACCCAATAATGAGATTGATCAGTTGAATACTATTTCCGTGTCTAGGTCTTTGAAGAGTCGCCACACTGTCTTCCATGTCTTCCACAGTGGCTGAACTAATTTACACTACCATCAACAGTGTGTAAGCATTCCTTTTTCTCTACAACCTTGCCAGCATCTGTTTTTGTTTTTTGTTTGTTTTACCTTTTAGTAATAGCCATTCTGACTGGTGTTAGATGGTATCTTATAGTGGTTTTGATTTGCATTTCTTTAATGATCAGTGATGTTGAGCTTTTCTTCATATGATTGTTGGCCGCATACATGTCTTCTTTCAAAAAGTGTCTGTTCATTGGCCGGGCATGGTGGCTTACGCCTATAATCCCAGCATTTTGGGAGGCCGAGGCAGGCAGATCACCTGAGGTTGGGAGTTCGAGACCAGCCTGACCGACATGGAGAAACCTCGTCTCTACTGAAAAAAAATTCAAAATTAGCTGGGCGTGGTGGTTTATGCCTGTAATCCCAGCTACTCGGGAGGCTGAGGCAGGAAAATCGTTTGAACTCAGGAGGTGAAGGTTGCAGTAAGCTGAAGTGGCACCATTGTACTCCAGCCTGGGCAACAAGAGCAAAAACTCTGTCTAAAAAAAAAAAGTGTCTGTTCATGTTCTTTGCCCACTTTTTATGTTTGTTGTTGTTGTTGTTGTTGTTGTAAATTTGCACAACAACTCTTTGCGGAGATGTAATTATCATTTCTATTTTAAGATGGGGAAACTGAGGTACAAA
Source organism: Theropithecus gelada (assembly GCF_003255815.1). Classification (NCBI taxonomy): domain Eukaryota; kingdom Metazoa; phylum Chordata; class Mammalia; order Primates; family Cercopithecidae; genus Theropithecus; species Theropithecus gelada. The sequence goes on from NC_037673.1 coordinate 142,858,474, forward strand.
GACTGGAAATAAATTGCCTCAAATTATACAGCTAGTAAGAGGCAGATCGGGGATTCACACCCAGGCAGCCTGTGACTGAGAAGATGCGCTGTGTTTGTATATTGATTGCTTACTTCTTGGTACTGCAGCATCCAAACGTCCCCTGGAACAAAATGTTGGGGTGAGTCAAAATGTTCTTTCATTCTATGCTTTTCTGCCACCTGAAATGCCCTCCCACACCTTCTGTGCCTAACATCATTATATGCTTCCTTAGGGGAGTCAGACTGACCTTGAGAAGGAGGGGACCATTGCCCACAAAGCTGGGTCTCCTGACCCTCTACTGGGACTCCCAGCATCTGAGCTAATTGCTGTTGGAATGCTTATCATCTGTGCCACAATTCCCTTTGCTTCTTAGTCTTTCTCATTAGAGCCTGTTTGAAATGCTTGTTTTCCGGTGCCATAAAGAAATAGTACTTGAACCATAAATTTAATTTTTTTAGCAAGGCCATTTTTATACTTTCTGCAGAAAGGGTACACTCACCAGCAGTTTTGCCACGAGAGTACACTGAACAAAGGAGACAGGGTCATTTACAACCTGACGCATCTACTGTACTGCTGTGTCCGGTTTCCATTGGCTGGAACGGGACCTCACATTCTGTATTTGTCCCGAATGGCTAGCAACTTAGAACTTTTTAAAAGAGGCAAAGGCCGAGGAGAACAAAGGAAGGAGGAAGTAACTGTGGAATGCTGAGAAAGGTAAAAATACCTTTAAATAAGGAAGAAGAACAGGCTATGGCCTAATGCTTGCTTGGACCAGTATAAGCATGCCAGGGCAAATATTTAGGCTAAATTATGAGAGCTAAGAACATAAAGTACGTTGATTTTTTATTACAGCTAGCAGATATTTAAGAATGTTAGCACAGGTTTTTGAATAAATTTTCCTTTTTAAAAGAAGTTACTATTTATTTCTAATTAGATGGGGAGGAAGGTCTTTGAAGAGGAACCTCTACTTTTTACCGGCCTAAGATTCTTAAGAAGAGGAATTGGCTCTTATTGCCAGTGTTTCAATTTCCTACTATAGGACTGGTACAAATGAGAAGAGTTATGAAAATTATTGAATAAATGCTTCTTGGCCTTTTGACTAAGATCAGATGAAAATTATTGAATAATAATTTTGAATAAACAAATGTGCAGTTTCACTAATAAGGGATTCTACTAATAGTTACTTGCTTTATTATTTACTGTTAAGTATGACTGTTTTGGCTTAACATGTTCTCCCGCATTAAAGAACTTGTGATCTTTCACAACAGTTCTGGGAACTTATTCAAAGCTCCTGAAATTTTGATGTTCTGATGCAAGTGACTGGGTTATGCATAAATCATTTGATTTCTACATTCGTCCGCTTTCTATTTTGTTCTGACCATCCCATAGTATCTGGTGATAACAGAGTTCACCAGCAAGGGTGTTTGGATATGATACTGCATAATCCAAAATCTAAAATCAGAATAAATCTATATAGAATATGTCCTGATTGGTGCAAAAGTAATTATGGTTTTCACCATTAATAACTACAGACTTGATCTATGAAGTAGGTAAGTTATCCTAATGTATTAACCCAGGCTGCTGGAGTCAGAAATCTTAAGATTGCCTAAAGCTTCCCTACTCAAATCCAATCCATCACCCAGTTTTGTTGATTCTACCTTTTAAATAGTTCCTGAATCTGTCTCCTTTTCTCCATCTTCGCTGTCATTGCCTTCGGTCAAGGTCTCATCATGGTTAATCGCAACAACGTTCTACTGTCTCCCCAGCTGCAAGCTTGCTCTGATTCATTATTCTCACTATAGTCAGAGTGATCTAAGAAGCTAATCTAATCGTCACTCCCATACTTGAAACCCTTAAATAATAACTTCGTATCATCTGCAGAATAAAATATAACCCCCATCCTCCTTTCTAGGTCCATTTCCTGCTGCTCCCCTGTACACTAGTGCATTGGTCTTGATGACGTCCTTGTAAGTTCCTAAAATTACTCCAAAAATGCTGTCCCTGATGCTTCCTTTCTTGGTTCTTGTTTACTTCCTCAGTTTCCACCCTCACAATGAAGTCTCCCTCCAAACAGTCCCTGATTCTGTGTTTCTGCCTAACTACAAAGAGTATGACACAAAGATTCAAAGCAAATGCAGTAGTATGAGCTTGCCAGACTACCCCACCTAAGTTGTATGAGTTTAGGCAACTCGCTTAAGCTTTCTAAGCCTCAATTACCTCATCTGTGAAATGGGGCTAGTTAGTAGCTGTGGTATGTAGACTGTCATGAGGAATTAAATGAGAAATTCCAGGCTTGTGTGAGCTAATCACTTAGTAATTACTAGCCATTTGTCTTGGCTAATATTTAGTTTGTTTGTTTACTTCTGCTAGACTGTGTGCTTCAAGGATAAAGACTCTTGTGTCTTTAGCAACTATGATAGTAACGGGCACGATATAAGTGTTCCTTAAATGTTTGCCAAGTGGACAAATGAATGGATGGAGGATTATCTTCTACACTCCAAATTGGAACACTTGATCTCACATGTTTGAGTAATGGAGAAGAGTTTAAGTAACTTCTAAAATAGTGAGTTATTGCTATAGCAATGAAAAAATTATTACCCTACCCCTTGTCCTGAGATTGGTGTGGTTAATGACACACTGAAGGTGTTGAGTTTAGAACATTGTAAGAGGCAAACAACACTTTCAGTCAAATTTAATTGAGGAAGCACAATATTGTAAAGATCTGGGTTCTGGTCCTGTCTCTGCCACTAACAGGAGGTGTGACCATGAAAAAGTTAAAAATTAAACTCTCAGCCTTTATTTCCTCATCTGTAGACAAACAATGATGGACAAGATGATCTCGAGGATCCTTTTACTTTGTCAATCAACTGCTTTTGTAACTTCTCAGGGTGATAAGTTACACTTTCAATTTGGGGAAATTGTATATGAAAGTATATGAAATAATTGCATTATAATAGTCTTAACTACTGCTGCTATGTAATGTTCCTGAGATTTTGTTATTGTTGTTGTTTTAACTTTGAGAAACGAAAAATTTTAATGGTAGGAATTTATAATCGGAATGAACCATGAAAGAGATAATTGTTGTTGATACAAGAGGATAAGAGAAAATCCCCACTTACTGCCCCCGACCTGGCCATGTTCAGTGAAAGAACTAGCATTGGCTTTATACAGTGGATATGATTATTTATGTTAATAAGCAAGGAGACTATAAATGTATTATTAATTACTATGGGACAAATTCAAAGTTTCTGAGAGTTAAACTAGTAAAATGCATACACAATGTACTTAGATATAGTATCTATGTTAGTAAATGAAGAGATTGCAAATGTACGGTTAATTATTCTAGGAAAAACACAAACTAGGGTAATCTTAGCAAATATGATCATTGTTTAATAAGTGGAAACTTAAATAATCATGTGGTATTTTATAGGGAAAAAATTGTGGAAACAAACATAGATGGTCAACCTAAAGCAGGGTACTCTAATCTATGGCTCACAGATTCCAGGTGGTTCGTGAAATTGCTTTAAGGATCTGCAAATTTATGAATTTACTAACCATTTTCTGTCTGTTGGCTTAACCAGCCAATGATGTTAATAATCACAACAATTCCCTCTCTTTGTTTTGTTTCCTATAAAGCACAACAGAAAAGAACACACTTCTTTTTTTTTTTTTTTTAATCCTCCTCACTGGAGAAGTAGGCTTAGCTATCTATATAAGGAAGAGGTTCTTGGATGGGACAGAGAGTTTCCCAATGCAAGGGCAGGCACAGTTGGTTCAAGTAGAAGGTGTATCTTTATTTGGAATATGAATTATCAGGCTATCATGGCCCAAAGCTATTAAAAATTCAAATTAAATAACATTCTGCCCTTGTTCTGCTTCTAATCTCGTTGAACTGCTTTCTGATTATTTTGCTTGCTATGTGTGTTTGCCCACAGGGAGGACAGGAGCAGCTGGTCCACCTGACAGTTGTAATTTCTTTCATAGATTAATACATTGGTATTCTGGTTTATGAAGATAATTTTTTTTAGGTGTTCAGTTTATAATTTGTTTTGAGACTGGGTCTCCTTATGTTGTCCAGGCTGGTCTTGAACTCCTGGGCTCAAGGGATCCTCCTGCCTTGGCCTCCCAAAGTGCTAGGATTACAGGCGTGAGCCACCACGCCCTGCTGAGTGTTCAGTTTAATGTGTGTGTTATTGACTTTGTTTCCAGGCTCATTTTGCTAAAAAAAAAAAAAAAAAATCTATTCGGGGGATTGGAAAGCTAGGAGTGCAATCCTTAACCGCATGTGTTTCTTGAGGTCAAGCGTACCTTGTGAGCTATCTTGGCACTCACACAGCTAGCTGAGTCTTTTCTGGGGACACCTCACTGGGTACTGCTTGTGCTTACCATTAGATGAGCATCTTGTCTGATCCTCTCATTTTGTAGATTGACAAACTGAGGCATACATCATAGTATACCTGTGGTTTTCACCTTTCTCAAAGGTACTTAGCACCTTTGAGAACTAGCTATCTGAACACTTAGAACAGATTTTAGAAAACTTTTTCTTCTGGGCTGGGTAGAGTGGTTCATGCCTGTAATCCCAGCACTTTGGGAGGCCAAGGAGAGAAGATCACCTGAGCCCAGGAGTTGGAGACCAGCCTAGGCAACATAGTGAGACCCTGTCTGTACAAGAAATACAAAAAGTAGCTGGGTGTGGTGGTACACACCTGTGGTCCCAGCTACTCAGGAGGCTGAGGAGGAAGGTTCGCTTGAGCCCAGGAGGTTGAGGCTGCCATGAGCCTTGATTGCACCAGTGCACTTCAGCCTGGGCAACAGAGCATAACCCTGTCTCAAAAAAACCAAAAATTTAAAAAAATAAACCTTTTATTTTGAAAGAATTTTGGATTTATAGAAGAGTTGCAAAGTTAGTACAGACATAGTCCACATTCAGCTTCCCTTAACATTAACATATTTATTTTCATTTTTATTTTCTGAAACAGTTTCACTCTTGTTGCCCAGGCTGGAGTGCAATGGCACAATCTTGGCTCACTGCAACCTCCGCCTCCTGGGTTCAAGCGATTCTCTTGCCTCAGCCTCCCAAGTAGCTGGGATTACAGGTGTGCACCACCACCACTGGCTAATTTTGTACTTTTTTAGTAGAGATGAGGTTTCACCGTGTTGGTCAGGCTGGCCTTGAACTCCTGACCTCAAGTGATCCACCTGTCTTGGCTTCCCAAAGTGCTGGGATTACAGGCATGAACCACTGTGCAACATTAACATATTATATAATCATGGTTCATTGATCAAACCACAAAGGTTTTGTGTATATATACATTTATATTATATTATATTATATTTTAATAGAGTTAGGGTCTCGCTGTGTTGCCCAGGCTGGTCTTGAACTCCTGGGCTCGGGCAATCCTCCCACCTCAGACTCCCAAAGTGCTGTGATTACCAGTGTGAGCCTGGCCCTTACAATATTAACTAAACAACAAACTTTATTTGGATTTCCTCAGTTTTCCCCACCAGTGCCCCTTTTCTGTTCCAGGATGCAATCCAGGACACCACAGTACATTTTAGTCATCATGCCTCCTTTGTTGCCTCAAACTGTGACTGTTTCTCACTCTTTATCTGTCTTTCATGATCTTGACGCTTTTGAAGAGTGTTGATCAGGTGTTGTGTAGAACGTCCCTCAATTCAGATTTGTTTAATATTTCCACAGCTTTTAGACTGAGGTTGTGGATCTTGGAGAAGAATACCATAGAGGTGAAGTGGCCTTCTCACCACATCATGTCAGGGGTGTACACTATCACTGATGATACTGATTTCTTTTTTAGTTTTAATTTTAGTAGAGACAGGGTTTCACTATGTGTGCCGGGCTGGTTGAACTCCCAACCTCAGGTGATCCACCTGCCTTGGCCTCAATCTTTTTATTTTGAAAGTTGGTAAGTAAAGAAAAAGAATTAAGCATTTATTCACTTTTAAAACAGAAACTATTTTCAGGTAACTAAATAGCCTCTGTTGTTGAAGGAAATCTCTAATTTACAGAAGACTGTCAGTGAGCAAATGTGGAAGGTAATATATAATTGGAAAAATCATTAGTTTGCCATCCGTAAGGAAAGTATTGATTCAGGAAAGGATAAAATCATTAAATCGTTAGGTTAATGGTTGACAGGTACGTTGACCATTCATCTCATTTTGCCAGAGATGGTCCTAGTTTATAACTATTGTCCAAGTGTAATTATTAATAGTGCCCCTTTTAATGTCAAATGTGGCAGTTTGGATTATAAGTGATAGGCTCACCCTGTTGACAGGGTACCAATATATATATGAAGCCAAAGTAAGTATCATGCAGATAATATTCTGATTATAATAGAATTGAGCTGTCATCACCTTTAACTCAGTGTTAATCTTACCATCACTTAGGATGGGACAACCAGATGTGTCTCCTGTTGTGATTGAAACTGGAATATACAGCATTACCTATGAAGTTCCCTTGATAAAAATGTTCAATTTAAATCTGGTCAAATATTCAGATCTATCTAAACACAAGGATTGGAGGAAGCAATCAGACAGATCCAGAGGGGAGACAGGCCTGGTCTTCAGCAAGTCCATATCATGATAAAAGGAATTGTTCTAGGTTAAAAGTGTCTTAAGAGGCATAGCAGCCAGATATACTGCTTGGTTATGAATTCGATACGTATTTGGCCAAACCAGCTGGAAGGACATCTTGGGGACAGGTGAGGAAATTTGAATATGGATTTGCTATTATGGTTAATTATGTTAGGTGTGAAAATATAATTTTTGCTATGTAGAAAACTGGGCGTTAAAAAAACAGATGCATTCCAAATATTAGGGGTGGAATATTATGATGTCTATAATTTACTTTAAAATACTTCAGGGCTGGGTGTAGAGGATCATGCTTGTAATCTCAACATTTTGTGAGGCCAAGGTGGGAGGATCTCTTGAGCCCAGGAGTTTGGGACCAGCCTGGGCAACAACGCAAAACGCTGGCTCTAAAAACAAAAACAAAAAGGAAAACGAAAACATGAAACTAAACTGAAAAAAAAAAAAAACCACACACACAAAAAAGCATGAAATAAAATAAAATAAAATAAAAACGCCTTCAGCATTAACTATAATAAAGGGAGTTGGCAGGAAAAGCAATAAGATAAAAGATAAAATATATAAAACATTTCATAAACTTACACCTGAAAGACAGTGTCATAGGTAAGGCAGCCCCCAGTGATCCCACCTCCTGATATTCAGCCCCTCCTTGAGTGTGGTCTACACTTTTCAACTTGTTTCTTCTTCCCCCCCCCTCCTTTTTTTTTTTTTAAATTGAGACAGAGTCTCACTCTGGAGCGCAGTCGTGCAATCCCGGCTCTCTGCTGGGACTACAGGCATGCACCACCATGCCTGGCTAATTTTTGTATTTTTAGTAGAGATGGGTTTTCACCATGTCGGCCAGGCTGGTCTTGCTCCTACTTCAGGTGATCCACCCGTCTCGGCCTCCCAAAGTGCTGGGATTACAGGCGTGAGCCACTGCACCCGGCCACACCTTGCTTCTAATGAATGGATATGGGCAGAAGTGATGGAAATTCACTCCCAAAATTATTGAAATATTGAACCTTACAAAAGGTTACAAGTCTGTGGCTTCCATCCTGAGCATTCTCTGTCTTTCGTAGATTGCTCGTGCTGGGAGAAGGACACTGTCATGTTGTGATCTGTTCTATGGACAGGCCCATGTGTGGCATGTCTTCTGTCTAGCAACCTATGAGGAACTTCCATGCATTAAAAACCAGGTGAGTGAACTTGGAAGAAGATCCTTCAACATCAGGTGAGTCTTCGATCTCGGCTGGCAATCTGACTGCAACCTCATGAGAGGTCTTGAGCCAGAGGCACTTAGAATGTGCTTGGATTCCTGACCCGTGGAAGCTGTGAAGTAATGTTTTGTTGCTTTAAACTGCTAAGTTTTGAGATAATTTGTTATGCAGCAATAGGTAACTAATACAGATAGGAAATAGTTATTAGGGTGAAAGAGGGCAAGAAGAACATTATAGGCAGAGAGAAAAACCCGTGAGATAAGTATTTAAGGTAAGAAGCATGAGTGTCTTTCAAAAATGGAAAGAAACCAAATTTGACTAGAACTTAGAAGGCAATAAGGAAAGATGAAGTTGTAGTGATGGGCATGATATAGGGCTACAAAGACCATGTCAAAAGTCTGTTCTTTTCCTATTGGGAATAAGAAGCCATGGAAAGGATTTAAGCAGAGGCTGTTTTAGAAGCTTAATTGTGTGTTTTGCAGAGAAGAGAGTAGAGGGAGCAAGAGTGGAAGCTAATCTGGGAGAAGCGCTGCATCATCTGGGCTGGGTATGGAAAACAGATGGCATCGCCTTTCTCAACTCAGACTCTGAAAAGGTCAGCACTGCTCTGGGCCTTACTCTGATTACACAAAATTGGCACAAGGATGGCCATACAAATCAACACCAGTTAATACACTGGCTACCCAATGACCAGTTAGATTTCTTCTTGGAAGACTTCTTACCTATAGATATCCAGAGATTTGGCAGTGATGTGTGGACACTAGACTGGGAGGTGAGTCAGATGCTGCCTTTACATCCGCATTGAATAGGATGAGTGAGAGGAGAAAGTGAGTTTACAGAAAGAGGAGACTAGAGCAAACAGGCAAAGATAACCAGACAGCAGAAGGCATGTGGCCCCTGAGAAGGAAAGGAAGAGAGTGGGAAACGCTGTAGGTCCTCAAAGCTTTCCAGCCCCTATAAAGGTCATGGCAACTAGACCTCTTGTCCACAGAATTGATTAGTTTTGTTTTCTCACCAATATTAATTTCCCTCATGCTCATTTGGCTTCTTTTCCTTACAACCAAAACATTGTCATGACTAGAATAGATTTCTGCACCATGATTGAGTAGATCATTTGACCTCTATAGATTAAAAAAAAAAAGGTGAATAGAATGATATTAACACTTGCATATTACTGACTCAATATACTCACAAAGATGCAATTATTTACTTCAGTTCAGGAATTCTCAGCCCCATCCAAGCAGCCTATATGCTGATACTACTTAATAGCTGAACATATAACAACATTTTCTGAGTTTTCTTACATCCTAGATCCAATGGAGATTAGGGGATGAGAGGTTAGAACTTGTTCTGAATTCCGTAAGTAAGTTACAGGCTGATGAAGTGACAGTTCGAAGGTAGATGCAATGCAGATGTCATCTGGAGAAGTATTACCTGCTGCCCACAGACATCCATACAGAATGGCAGAAGCCAGGGGAGACTTTATGGTCTAATTGCTGATTGGGAGTACAGCAGATTGGTTATGAATGTGGACTCTGTAGCCTGGAGGCCTAGGTTTGAATTCCAATTGTGTCATTCACTGGCTATGTGACTCAGGATGCATTACTTAATCTCTCTGTGCCTTTGTTATCTGTAAAATAGAAATAATAGCAATGCTTACCTCATAGGGTTTTTGTAAAGTTTCAAATGTGTTAGTACATTTAAAGTGCTTAAAACGGTGCCTTGCATGTAGGAAATGATTGATAAATATTACTTATTAAATGAGACGTTTATGTAACATGCTGAGCATACTACAAGCTCAGGAAATGTAAGCTACTATTATTATTTTCTGCTATAATCCTGTATGTTGATTTAGCATGACACTTCCTATTCATGGAGTAATATTGTTCATTTAGTCCTAGTTTCTTGGCTATCTCATTGTCTTCACTTACATATATGCAAAAAGGTAGACCCTACCTTGATTTTGACCTTCTCGGTAAAGCACTAGCTAGCAAAATGTCCTTTTGTAGTCCATTCTGGCTGCTGTAACAAAATACCATAGACTGAGTGGTTCATAAACAATAGAGATTTATTTGTCACATTCTAGAGACTGGGGAGTCCAAGGCCAAGGTGCCAGCAGATTTGGTGCCAGGTGAGAACTAGCTTCCTCAGACGACCTTCTCACTCTAACCTCATGTGGCAGAAGAGGGCGAGAGGTCACTCCTGGGCCTCTTTTACAAGCATGCTAGTCACATTCATAGGGTTCTGCCCCCATGACCTAGTCACCTCCCAAAGGCCTCGCATCCTAATACAATCACCTTGTGGGTAAAAATTTCAACATAGGAATTTGGGGGGGACATAAATATCCAGACCATAGCAGCCCTATAGAAACTATGGAAACAAATGTTACTTATTGATGATTTTTAGTTGCTGCCTATGCCATAGTAAATAGTTTACTTATGAAATCTCAGGGCAACTCTTTGTTTTCCAAATAAAAAGGTCGAAGCTGTGAGAAGTGACTTCCCCAAGATTATACGGCCAGTAGTTGATAGAGCCAGGACTAGAATCCTGATCTAATTTACCCCAAAGCTCATTAGCAACTGCTAGCCCTACTGCCTGTGAGGGAGCTAGCAGATGCACCCAGCCTGGGATTCTCTATTTCTGAGATCTCTTTCAATATTTCAAAGACCAATATTTCCAGTCAGGAATAACACAGCTGCACAGTTTATGGGTTAATAAGTGTGTTATTAGGAACTGGGGCTTCAGCCAGGAAAACAGTCTTTTTAAAGCATTTACAGTCTAGAAATTATACATTGTGATTTGGGTGAGACGCAGGATTTAGTGGTCTCTAACTGGCTTTGGTGTTAGACACACATGTAGTTGGTTGAATTCTAGCTTCCCCTCTTTTCAGGTATCTGAATGTCACCTTGCATCAGTCCTATCATCTATCTGAGCCTCAGTTTCCCCATTTGTAAATTGGGGACAATACATCCACCTTGCCGAAGGGATTGGATATAGTGTATGTAATGTACTTCCTATGAATTTAAGATAGGTACTCAAAAATGGCAGTTATTTTCTTAAAGCCTCAGTCTGCATTGGAACCAGTTCTCAAGAGCCAATTCTGATGAGTGTCTTCACAGCAGGACTTAAGCCCTGATGAATTAATTTGTCTGAAGCCAACATTGTCTTTTCATTTCATCTTGATAAGCTAATTTTGGGGGGTCTATAATTCAATGGTTATCAATTGAACAAGGGTGGTATTTGCTATTCTGTTCTGTATAGTTGTGTACATTGTCAGTATCCTAATAGTTATCAAGCTTTGACTACAGGAAAGTCCATTTGGTCTCTTAAAAGATGCACTGAATCTCTTCAATTCCTTTTTCATTCTGATTCAATAAAATGGTTCACTCTAGAAAAGCTGTATAGACATAGTTCAAGTCAGATATTTGCAATATGTTGTATATAACAATTGAGCTCAAACTACCTGAATTTCAAGGACATATTTATGGGGATACACTATAGCAATGAAATAATGAAATAAATGTACACATATGATTATCATATACATGTGATAGATATACATATGTATATACTTAATCTATTTAAAAGATTATACTATAATATAAATATCTTAAAGTAGATTAAAATAACATAATAAAAACTATCAGATAATAAAATTTTAATACCTGCAAGGAGTTTCTTCAGACTGACTTCAGACTGAGTTTGTTTTCATTTTTTTTTTTTTTTTTTAAATTTGAGATGAAGTATCCTTCTGTCACCCAGGCTGGAGTGCAATGGTGAGATCTCGGCTCACTGCAACCTCTGCCTCCTAGGTTTAAGCGATTCTGCCTCAACTTCCCAAGTAGCTGGGACTACAGGTGTGTGCCACCATGCCTGGCTAATTTTTGTATTTTTTTAGTAGAGACGTGGTTTTGCTATGTTGGCCAGGCTGGTCTCGAAATCCTCAGGTGATCCACCCGCCTCAGCTTCCCAAAGTGCTGGGATTACAGGTGTGAGCCACTGCACCTAGCCTGTTTTCATCTCTTATATATGCTAGTGACTTACTTTCTATAAGGTATCCATTTTGAATTTTTTTTTTTTTTGGTAGGGATTAGTTTGTAATAAGCCATCTATACCAGTATTATTTTCAGAATAATTGACCAGAACTTGGGGATACAAGCTAATGTTGAAAAAGGGATCTAACCCCCAACTTCTGGTCAAACTATAGTTTGTTCAAATGTCACACTTTTTTTTTTTTTTCCTTTTTTAAGATGGTGTCTCATTCTGCATCCCAGGCTGGAGTGCAGTGCTGCAATTATAGCTCACAGTAGCCTCCACCTGCTGGGCTCAAGTGGCCCTCCCACCTCTGCCTGTCAAGTAGCTGGGACCACAGTCATGCACCACAATGCCTGGCTAATATTTTTGATTTTTGTAGTGATGAGGTCTCCCCATTTTGCTCAGGCTGGTTTCAAACTCCTGAACTCAAGCAGTCCTCCCTCCTTGGCCTCCCAAAGTGCTGGGATTACAGGCCTGAGGCACTGCACCCAACCTCAAATGTCACATCTTTAACAAAATTTTCACCATCCTCTCTTTCTCCAATTACTCATGCTCAGAATTGTGTGAAGCCTTTATCACAATTTATCATATTTAATTGATTTTGAATATTTAACTGGAATTCAGTGTAGATGGTGTTTTTAAATTAAAATATAATTCACATACAGTAAAATTCACCTTTTAAAGTATACAATTTGGCTGTGTGCAGTGGTTCAGACCTTTAATCCCAGCACTTTGGGAGGCCAAAGTGGGCAGATCACTTGAGCTCAGGAGTTCAAGACCAGTCTGGCCAACATGGCAAAACCCCATCTTTACCAAAAATATAAAAAATTAGCTGGATGTGGTGGCAGAGGCCTGTGGTCCCAGCTCCTTGGGAGGCAGAAGTGTGAGGATAGCTTGAGCCTAGGAGGCAGAGGCTGCAGTGAGCCGATATCATGCCATTGCACTCCAGCCTGGGTGACAGAGTGACACTCCCTCTCAAAATAAGCAAATAAATAGTATAGAATTCAATGGGTTTTAGTATATTCACAAAGTTGTGCAACCATTAGTGCTAATTCCAGAACATTTTTATCATTGAAAAATAAATTCCATATCCATTAGCAGTCACTTCCAATTCCTCACTCCCCTCTACCTCCTGGAAACCACTATTCTACTTTCTGTCTGTATGGATTTGCCTGAAATGCAATGTAATTTCATCACATTTCATGTAAATGTAATCATACAACAGGTGGCCTTTTTGTATGTGGCTTTTTATGTCCGAACAATATTTCATTGTACAGTTATACCATGTTTCTTAACCATTCATCAGCTGATGGTCATTGGGTTATTACAATACTTTTTGGCTATTATGAATATTGCTGCTGTGAACATTTGTGCACACGTTTTTATGTGTATCCAATTATTTAGGCTCACAGTATTTAGGAGTGGTGTTTTGCTACTACGCTGACTGGGGTTAAGACCAGGCTCTGCTATTTAGTAGATGTGTGACCTTGGGCAAGCTACTTAACTTCTCTGTGCCTCAAGCTCATCTACAAACAGTGACTATGTTATCCACCTCTTAGTGATTTTTGAATCTTAAAAGAGTTAACGTATGGGACGTACTTAGATCCGGGTTTGCTACATGGTTAGCAAACATGGTAAGCATGCGACATGGACATGCTTACATGGTCCAAGTAAAATTTATCTATTAGTATTATTTTAATATTTTAGGACTTTAATAAAAGGGCTCATCTTCATTGTACCTTTGAAACCCCAAATCCTAAACTTTTTTTTTTTTGTTAATTAGAAAAACGAAATAAATATTCAGAATCGTCTGGTATTCTGGGTGTCCTAATTTCAGACAAGCACATTTTGAGATTGAGTGAGAGATGGTAAAGGTGTAAACTGCAAAGAGGCTTGTCTTCACCAATTTACCTTTCCTAATGCAGCAACTTATAACACCTATTCGCTTGCAACTATTTAGTATAATTTGGGAGGTATTCTTGTAATTAATAATATATTATTTAATAACATGTATATAGAGCTGAGTGGTGACTTGACTCCTGCTACTGTAAAGCTAGGGAATAGCGGCTTTTCACAGCAACTGTGCAATTGGTTTAGGCAAGACCCAGGTCGATTTTGATTGGCTTGCCCAGTGGAAATGCTCTCCGCCTGAGCTACTACTGGCCAATATGGCTCCACAATTGGCTCTCCCGGAAGCCGACAGACACGTGGCTACCGCAGGCCGACCCGAACGTGGGAGGACTTAGTTCTGCCTACCGCGAGAGGGCGCCGGCGGTTCCTCACTGCTAAAATCACATTTCCCATAAAGCCCCCGAGCCACCAATCAACTGGCTGTCTTCATACCGCTTTCAAAGTCGGCGGGCCCCTTGCCCAATAGCAAGGAAGGTACCGCCACCATCTCGAAGATTGATGGAAATATTAACCAACCACATCTCAGGCCTCTGCTATCTCCGCCTCTCTTGTTGGGGATTGACGATTTTTCTAGCCAATAAGGGACGCTGGGTCGGCGGGTGGATGAACGCGGCCCTCTGTAATGGCGGAGCGTGGCGGGGACGGGGGCGACGGTGAGCGATTCAACCCGGGGGAGCTCAGGTAAGGGACGCTGTCCTCCCTCACATCTCTGCTCACGAGAGCCCCAGGGGCTAGACCTGCCATGTGGAGATCCGGGGCGGACGGTGGGTAGCGGAGCCGCGGCCGCCCTGGGCCAGGACCGCATGGGGCTTAAGAAGGGGGAAGGGGAAGGTGGCTTGAATGAGAGCCGGGCCCGGGCTGGGCCAGGGCCTCCTGCGGGTTCTTCGCCTGCTTCCTAGTGCTTTCTTGGGGCTCCGCCGCCCCTCGCGGCCTGCGGCCAGCCGGCCGGGCCCGGTGCTCCCGCCTTTGGGCCCCGCCTCAGCCGCGTGTCGCCTCCGTCTCGGCCGACCAGTCTGTCTCCCGGCCGCGTTCCGCTGCGGGCCTGGTTTTCCCCATCGACGTCCCTGCACTTCGCAGTTACTTCCCTTGTACCGCTCGCCACTTCTGGCTAAGCCTACTCCACGCCCTCCCCGGCCATTTGGGCTGCCCACGTTTGCCCTTTCATTTCATCCCCCTCATCGCTTGCCTTTCTTAACTTTAGTGGCTTTTCTTCCTTTTTTCATCCCTTTATTCCTTATTATTCTGTAGTAGTGAGTAACAACAACAGTAGCAACCGCTTATTAGGCACTTACCGTGTGCCAGTAAACCCTTTACTTAGGTTTGTCTCGTTTAATCCTCACGACCACCTTTTGGAGTAGTTGCTATTAACATTTTGCAGTCCACAGACCAGAGGCATCTTCAGTTGTTACTCGCCCATCTTACGGGTGAGATAACAGCCTCGTGGAGGTTGAGTCAGTAGAATAAGATTGCATAGGCGGATTTGTGGCTCCAGGAAGTGGCTTGAACTCAGGCAGTCAGGTTTCAGAGCCTGCAATCCCGATTGGCATTCTATTTGTCTACTACTCGTGCCATTTCCCTGACCAGTGCAGTGACCTTTTTTCCCCTGGAACCTCAATGCCTGTGAATTTGTAATTAAAATTTGGTAAAATAAGAGTGACCTGGAGAAATCTTTTGGTCAGTGGTTTTTGAGGAAAAGAGTAATGTATTATGCTTTATGTGTATATGGTACTTTTTTTTTTTTTTCTGTATGGGAGAAATGGCATTTCGGATGTTCAGCTCCTATTCTGAATTGTGCTGTTGTCAACATTTGAAAATGAAAAAGGGCAGTGTAGATTATGAGGACTCTTGATACTGTCTAGAGCTTAAGATGAAATTGTGTAAGGAAATGGGTATTGTTATTCAAGGTTTTAGAAGAGGAAAATGCCTTTCAGGTTCTGCATGGCCACACACACAAATCCCTACCTTGGCAGAAATTAAATTTTGTCTTATTTCAGAGACGCATCTGAAATCCTTTAAACTCCTAATGTATACAGTATTAATGAGTGATCAAGGTGAATTGTCAGGATCTTCCAATATTAGCTATGCCAAGCTTATTCTTGATTTCGATCTTAAAGGGAGGTTATTTAGCTAGTTTCAGATGGATTTATTAGGGAACATTCTTTTGCATTTTAGAAAGTATCTTTCTAAAGCTTTTAAAAACATCCTTATTAATAAAGCCGTTTAGACTTTATTAATGTTGCACAACTGATTTGAATAGGGCTTTAATTTGCAAATGAATGTGCCCTGTTGCAAATATTTTATACCGTAGCCTCTTGGATTGGAACTTGCTTGCAGAGCATACTGTACAGATCTTTATTTTAGCATTTGTTATGAAATTAGGTGTGTATGTGGCCTCTTTGATGGCAGAAGTTGGGGCTTAATTTTTGCATTGTATTTGTATCCTGAATGTACTTCATGGTGTGTCTGTTATAACCTCCTGACAAATGAGATATTCTGTAGTTATGTTGTAAATAAATGAAGATAGGAGATTTAAAGATACTTCACTTACTGGGCCAACATTTATTGTGTACTACGTGACAGTTGCTGGCAGTAGTTCCCTGAACCAGACCAAAAAAAGACGTTTGTCCTGCAGGAGCTTCCAGCTTAAGTAAGAGCCATCTAAATTGTAAATGAAATCAACCACATCAGATGATTAAATCTGCCTGTAAGTGTGAAGTGACTTACACAAGGTCGCTGGTAGTTGGCAGGGTCTGGACTAAACCTCAGGTCTCCTCAATCACAGTTTATAGAATCTGCCCCTCATATGTCAGTAGCATCTTTTTATTTCTTGCCCCTCCAATTAAAGTATTGTCTTTAGCATTGGGGAGATTGCATATCTGGATAGAGTACTTCTGTTATAGAAAAATACCTTATGTTTGTATTTCTGTGATCTTGTGAAATATTTTTGTTATTTTTATTCATGCAAGTAGGCTTTTGTTATTCAGAAAGGTTGTAAGTGGTAGGAATATAAACCACAATAGATGGAAAATTTATAGACATTCCAAATGCCATTAAAGTAACTTTCAGAGTCATTTGTGTAGATCCTTTCCCTAGGGCCTTTGTTTACCTATCAATACTTAAGATACTTGCAATCTAAATTTTCTTATCTATAAAATGAGAATAAGAATATTCTGGTGTTATCACTGACTAGCTGCCTTAAGAAAATTATTTTTCTGTGCTGTCATTTCCTCTGTAAAAATGGTGCCAAACTTACCTTATTGGGCTGTAGTGAGGATTAAGAGTTAATATGGGTAATGTCTGTGTAACCATACTGGTATATAGGAACTTTACTATCATTATTAAAACAATAATGTGTTTTAATGTGTTGCAACAGTATACTAAAGGGAACTATATACTAGTGGCTAAAGATAATTCAGAAGTAAATGGGAGATTTCTTCATAGCATTTATCATAATTGAAAACTCAAATTGAGAATAATGAGCCTGAGAGGGCCTGGAGAGGCTAGAAGTGGGAAAGCAGTTTGAGCTGACATTTAAACTTGAGGCTGAATAATGAGACGGAGCTAGTTATGTGAAAATCTGGGGAAGAACATGCCAGGCAAAGAGAACAGGTGCAGAGGCTTCAAAGTAATAAACTTGAAATATTTAAAGGAAAAGACTAGAATTTGTGGAAAGGTTAATGTGGGCCAGGTAATACAGGGCCTGATAATAATTATAGTAATAATAGCTAACATTACTAATATTAATACTATTTAACACTTCCCAGTACTATTACTGTACTAATGTTACAGAAACAGTAATAATAGCTAATAACTTAGATAGCACTAAGTGCTAAGCACTATTCCAAGTACTTTATTAGCTCATTTAATCCTCACTGCAGGTTCTGGTGAGGTGGTTGTGATGAAGCAGTATGATATGAAGAGCCCAGCCCATGTTCTGTGCGTAATTAACATCAGAAAATGGCAACTTTAGGCTATTCAAAAAAGGAAATTATGTGAATTTTGTCACCATTTTAGTGGCAGACTTTTGAAAACCATCCCAAATTAATAGTGAAATGCCTTTTACAGATAAACACTGCTAGGTTTTGTGGGGGAATGAAAGTAATGATAGTTGAAGTAGTTTACTATGTACCAGGTACCACTCTAAATGTTTCACTGGGATTATCTCATTGAACAGAGATATACCTTTTCTGTTCCTCACTCATTCACATCTGAGGAAACTCAAGACTCAGAAATTACGTAACTAGCCTGACAACAAAAGATAGAGTCCTAACAGAGCTTTTTTATGGTTCTGGATCTTAAATACTTAACTTCAAGCTGTAACCAGGAAGTATGAAATTGTACAGAAATGAATACTGTAGACTTTTTGAAAAAGAGGAGAGGCAGATGGAAAGAAAATCTAAGAGTAGGGTACGTTATTAACTCTCAAGCCTGAAACAGTGTCTTTCCTTGGTGGTCAACTTTTTTTTTTGCCCTGAAAGATTGGACATTCCTTCAGTAACAGTGGCCTCTGTCTTTTGGGGATGCATATAATTTGAAAAAGACCTTTTGACTATTTTGATGCAATCCATATTCTGTCTTTTTTTTTTAGACAATGTCTTGCTCTGTCTCCCAGGCTGCAGTGCAGTAGTGTGATCTTGCCTTACTGCAACCACCACCTCTCAGGTTCCTGCTGTTCTCCTGTCTCAGCCTCCCGAGTAGCTGGGATTACAGGCAGGTGCCACCACATCCAGCTAATTTTTGTATTTTCAGTAGAGAGGGTTTCACCATGTTGGCCAGGATGGTCTCAAACTCCTAACCTCAGGTGATCCACCCACCTTGGCCTCCCAAAGTGCTAGGCGTGAGCCACCGGGTGGCATCCGGCCCACATTCCTTTTTAACTCATATTTTCTAACCTTTGGATTGTAGGATCATTTGCAAATTTGATGAAATGTACTTGGTATAGTAGTTCTGGACTTGTTTACAATCCTGGTGTAATCCTTGTTATGCCAGGATTGTAAACAAGTCCAGAAGGCAAATTAGTTTTTTTTTTTAATTTTTAAATTTTTTTTGAGACTTGATTCTTGCTCTGTTGCCCACGCTGAAATGCGGTGGTGCAATCTTGACTCACTGCAACCTCTGCCTCCCGAGTTTGAGTGATTTTCATGCCTCAACCTCTCAAGTAGCTGGGGCTGCAGGCGTGCACCACCACGCTTGGTGAATTTTTGTATTTTTAATAGAGGCAGGGTTTTGCCATGTTGGCCAGGCTGGTCTCGAACTCCTGGCTTCAAGTGATCTACCCACCTCTGCCTCCCAAAGTGCTGAGATTACAGGCATGAGCCGCTGCTCCTGGCCTAAATTGGTTCTTTATTAGGATTTTTTTGGTGTGTCTCAGAATTGAACTATGATGTGGTAAATTTAGAGAAAGTTCAAAGGGTAATCTATAAGCAGAGGGTTGAAAAATGTCAGAAAGTTGAAAGAGCCTGGTAAGGAGAGACTATAAGAATGATTTTTTTCAAATATGTAAAGAATATAAATGTTAATTCCTCTCTTGAGGACAGAAATGTAGATTTTTTATGTATAATGTAGATGTATAATAGCTACTGGGAATACCATGATAGGTAGTCAGTTTGGGTACAGTATCACCTAGGTATTCAGTGGTTCATGCAGCAAATACTGATATTAATATTTATTGAGCCCTGTTATGTACAAATCTGTGTGCTAGGGATACAAGAGTGAACAGAATTCCTACTCTGAAAGGGGCATTTGCCTGTGTTTGAATCCTCTATTTTGTTTATTTATTTATTTTTGAGACAGACCCTTGCTCTGTTGCCCAGACTGGAGTGCATTGGCACAATCTCAGCTCACTGTGACCTCCACCTCCCGGGCTCAAGCGATTCTCCTGCCTCAACCTCCCAAGTAGCTGAGATTACAGGCGTGCACTACCATGCCCAGCTATTTTTTTTGTATTTTTAGTAGAGATGGGTTTTCACCATGTTGGCCAGGTTGATCTCGAATTCCTGACTTTGAATGATCTGCCTGCCTTGGCCACCAAAGTGCTGGGTTTACAGGCACAAACCACCATGGGCCACCTGAATCCTGGCTTTAATACTGAACCAATTGTTTGGCCTTGGACAAGTGACTTCTTTGCTTTAGTTCTTTATCTGTAAACTGAGATTAATAGTATCCATCGGGTTGTTTTGATGATTAAAAGACTTAATATTTGAAAAGAGCTTAGAGTCAGCACTGCCTTGCTCATAGTAAGCACTTTTAAGAGTTAATAATTCTCTTACAAAAGCACTTGGGGGAAGAGATAGATAATACTATCTCATGTGATATTACTTATTTGCTTAAATGCTGTGGAGAAAATACATAGGGTGTTGAGAGTGAGAGGTGGTGAGGTAGTGTGCCCTACAGGGAAAGGCTTTCCCTTTAGATAGAGACTACTGATCATGTCCTAAGTTACCCCCTGCCCCCTTTAAAAGGTTTGGAAGTAATTTCAAACTTACAAAATGTCGCAAAAATAAAGCTAGAGTGTATTCAATGTTAATATTTTACCTTTTCTGCTTTATTATTTGTGTGCACACATGCCTCCTCTTTGTTATTCTGAACTGCGAGGGTAAGGTGTACCTATGGCTTTTTACCCCTCAATACTTCAGTATTTTCTAAGAATAGAGATACTATTTTACTTAACTACAGCCTAATTATCAGCTTCATAAATTTGTAATAATACTTTAATCTGTTGTACATATTCCAGTGTTGTCAGTTGATCTGGTAATGCCCTGTATGGCGTTTCCTCCTGTTATTACAGAATTCAATCTAGAGTTAAAATTGTGTTGTTATTGGCCGAGCGTGGTGGATCATGCATGCAATCTCAGTACTTTGGGAGGCCGAGATGTGCAGATCGCCTGAGGTCGGGAGTTCGAGACCAGCCTTGCCAACATGGTGAAACTCTGTCTCTTAGAGACCAGCCTTGCCAACATGGTGAAACTCTGTCTCTTATAAAAAAAAAAAAATTGTGTTATTGTATCTCTTTAAACTTCTTTAATCTGGAGCATTTCCACGCATTTCTTTGTCTTTTATGGATAACACTGACATTTCTGAAGAATACACATCCCCCTTTTAATAGAAAGAACATTCCTTCTGGCTGGGCGCTGTGGCTCATGCCTGTAATCCCAGCACTTTGGGAGGCGAAGGAGGGCAGATCAGGAGATCAAGACCATTGCCAACATGGTGAAACCCTGTCTCTACTAAAATGCAAAAAAAAAAAAAAAAATTAGGCGGGCATGGTGGCGCACGCCTGTAGTCCCATCTAGTTGGAAGAAGAATAGCTTGAACCCTGGAGGCGGAGGTTGCAGCGAGCCCAGATTGCACCACTGCACTCTAGCCTGGCAACAGAGTGAGACTTGGTCTCGAAAAAAAAAGAAAAGAAAAGAAAGAACATTCCTTATTCTTATTCTGAGTTTGTCTGATATTTTCCTCATTATTAGATTGAGGTTATACATTTTTGGCTGGAATAGGTGATGTTGTATCCCTCTCAGTCACACATTATTTGTCCTTCTTAGATGATAATTAGTTTTGATCACTGGGTCCAGGTATTACCCAATTTCCTTATTACCTAGAGTGTTTTGTTTTGTTCATCCTTTCTTGCAACTTTAAGCAGCATGTGGGTAAATACTTTAAGATCATCCAGATAACCCCCTTGTCTAAATTTTTGCCTAGACTCGGCATCCCTTGATCATTCATCCAGACTAGATCATCCATTGACGTAAGTTTTTTTTTTTTTTTTCCCTGAAATGGGGCCTTGCTCTGTGACCCAGGCTGGAGTGCAGTGGCATGATCTTGGCTCATCGCAACCTCCATCTCATGGGTTCAAGTGATTCTCCTGCCTCAGCCTCCCCAGTAGCAGGAAGTACAGGCGTGCGCCTCCATACCTGGCTAATTTTTGTGTTTTTAATAGAGATGGGGATTCACCATGTTGGCCAGGTTGGTCTTGAACTCCTGACCTCAGGTGATCCTCCCTCGGCCTCCCAAAGTGCTGGATTACAGGTATGAGCCACTGCACCCGGCCCATTGATGTAGTTTTTATCATGATGGTTGCAAAATGATGATTTTCCAACTCCAGTTAGACTTAAGAACCTTTTAAATTTGATGTAATTAGAGATCAGTAGCTACATTTTTGTAATTTTAAGAAAGAAAAATTTATTCCTTGCTCTCCCACGTAGGATGGCCCAACAGCAGGCCTTGAGGTTCCGAGGTCCGGCTCCCCCACCAAATGCAGTGATGCGAGGCCCACCACCTCTGATGCGACCTCCTCCACCTTTTGGTATGATGCGAGGCCCTCCACCACCACCACGGCCCCCCTTTGGACGTCCTCCTTTTGATCCTAATATGCCGCCAATGCCTCCTCCAGGAGGGATACCTCCACCTATGGGCCCTCCACACCTCCAGGTAAAGAATGTAGAGGTTGCCATTTCTTTGTTGGCATCATTATCAATATTATATATGGGTTTTGACTTAAAAACTTATATTCTTAAATAGTTTCAGTTTGTAGGAAAATGGGAGCTAAAGAGAAGATCCATATATTAATATGTTTCTTCCAAATTAGTGGTAGCAGTAATTACTAAGGAAATTCACAATAGAACTTTAAATGGTGATAGAGAAGTATATGTATAAAACCAGGAGTCAATAGTTTTTACTTACCTTTAGCTCTGTGAATTGGCTTTAGTAATACATCTTCTTTGTGGGAAATGAAGTTTGAAATCTTAAGATATTTTTGAGTGGAGAAAATTTGTTTTCAATGATATATGTTGCCAGCAAGACTAAAAATATATGTATATATATTCCTGAGTAGTTATTGTCCCCAGGAAAGTGACAGCAAACACATTTTATAAGCACAGTTGAATTTTTTTTTCTCCCCTGTGGGGAAAAGTAGGGTTATCTTACTATTTTTGAGAAAGATTTATTAGGGGATTTCTTTAAATAAAAACACTTGTGGTATTTTAACCTGTGGCATATATCCCTCTCCATTGTATCCAGACTTGCTGTCTGAAGTGAGGTCATGAAGGTATCAACTCTCGAATGTCTCATTTTGGGATTGTATTTTTTTTATTTGAGTATGTATCTATGTTTTCTTAGTTTAGCCTGTATAATTCTGAAACCAAATAAATATAGTGGTATCATCTGCCTTCTGTTAGCTTAGACAGTGAAGAATGAATTATACTAAAAATAGAAGAAGACAATGATGTGCCATTTAAATGATGTTAACTCTGTTTAGATAGGATTGTGGTTATGAAACAGACAGGTTTTAATACTTTGCTGAATAATTTTATGGCCTTCCAAATAACGAATAGCCTCTCCTTCCTTTAAACACATTGTTAAATGGTTTTATATTTGCTTCAAGGTTAGAATAAGAAATAGCTTTTTAACTTATTCTGGTATAATCTTTAACATGTGAATTTGTTCTAATTTGTGCCTTTAAGAGTTAAACCTACTTCTGGAGTATTATAAAATGTAATGAACTAATGTAACCCTCTCATTGAAATATATCAAATGTTGTGCTGAGATACTTTCTAATGTTGTCATGCCTTTCTCGGTCTTGAATAATTGTGTGGCTTTACTTTTTATTAAGTCCAAGTGATTTTCAGCCAAAGGCTCATGAAACATTTGGGATAGATATTTTATGTAACTTAGATCTGGTGTGCTGACGCCTGAAAGATACTCAACTGATACTGAAAGATTGGAGTATGGGAAAGAAATGTTTAGGAAAGTAAAGTACAGCTTCACATTATTAGCATAGTTTGAGTTCTATTATCCAGATTAAGGTGCTTTTGATAATTGAATTTTAATGTTACTTATAGATTATAGAGGAAATCTTTTAAATCCCTGCTCAAAATGTTTTTATAATGTCATAGTGTCAATTTTTTAATTTTGAAACTCATTTTTATGTGCAGTGAAAACTTGTTCTTGAAGGATTCTTCAAGAAGCTGTGGAGACAGTGATGTGCCTGGTATTAAAACAGTATATAAAAATCAATTTTTTAAAAAAAAGTAATCCAGCGCCGTGTGTGTGAAAAGCAGAACATATAGAAAGGGGAGAGCAAAATTCAGTGACGGTGTTATAACCCACAGTTGACCACTATTAGTAGTTTGATGTGTTTCTTTCTAGTTCGGTAATTTTTGTTGCAGACATTTTGCTTCTACGACAGGTGAATGTATTTGAATAGACTATAAAACTAGTTTCTCTTACAGTGTTTTACTTTTGAGTAGAATTCAGTAATAATTTGGAGGAAAAGTAATTAAAGTGACTGTTACTGTCCTTGTGAATTAACAGAGACCACCTTTCATGCCTCCACCCATGAGTTCCATGCCTCCTCCTCCGGGTATGATGTTTCCACCAGGAATGCCTCCTGTGACTGCTCCTGGTACTCCAGCACTACCTCCTACGGAGGAGATATGGGTTGAAAATAAAACTCCAGATGGAAAGGTAAATTATAAAATATAATTTAAGTTGTCATTTTTTTGACAGAGGAGTAAAAAAGAGTTCTGGCAGATTGAGATCAGTGATATTGTCAATTAAGAATGAGCCTTGGGTAAGCAGGGAAATGGGGTAAGACTCCAGGAGAAGCTGACTGGATTCGATTTTTGTGCAGCAGATATAAGGTTGCCTGGAGTGCTAACACACATTTACCTGTGATTCTGGAAGCTTCTGGTCACTTTGGTACCATCTGCCTAGCACATACTAAATTTCAGGCTCCTAGAAGGAAAGCAGGTGTTCAGCATATACTGCATTGTTTGCATAACTGGTTTAGGCACATCGAGCCATTCTTATCAGTAAGGGAATGTCAACCCTCCTGAAATCCAAGTTCTCAGACTACAGATAAGGGCCAGCGGGGCTTTCTACGGATAGCTGTCTCAGGTCTGTTACGTTAAATTTCTGCATATAACATGGGTTTTCCTTTGGGTGTTAAAAATACAATGTGCTCATTGTAGAAAATTGGGCTGTGGGGTGGAATTACTTATTTTGTTTTGTTTTGTTTTGTTTTTGTTTTTTGAGATGAAGTTTTACTCTGTTGCCCAGGCTAGAGTGCAGTAGTGCGATGTTGGTTCACTGCAGCCTCTACCTCCTGGGTTCAAGCAATTCTCCTGCCTCAGCCTCCTGAGTACCTGGGGTTACAGGCACCTGCCATCATGCCTGGCTAATTTTTGTAATTTTAATAGAGACAGGGTTTCACCATGTTGGCCAGGTTGGTCTCAAACTCTTAACCTCAGGTGATCCCACCCACTTCGGCCTCCCAGAGTACTGCTGGGATTACAGGCGTGAGCAACTGTGCCTGGCCCTAAGTTATTTTATTTTTTATTTTTTTATTTTTGAGATGGCTTCTTGTGCTGTCACCCAGCCTGGAGTGCAGTGGTGCGATCTTGGCTCACTGCAACCTCTGCCTCTTGGGTTCAAGCAATTCTCCTTCCTCAGTCTCCCGAGTAGCTGGGATTATAGGCGCCCACCATCACGTCTAGCTAAATTTTTGTATTTTTAGTAGAGACGAGGTTTTACCATGTTGGCTAGGTTGGTCTCGAACTCCTGACCTCAGGTAATCTGCTTGCTTCAGCCTCCCAAAGTGCTGAGATTACAGACGTGAGCCACTGCACCTGGCTATTTTTTATTTTTGAGATGGAGTCTCTGTTGCCTAGCCTGGAGTGCAGTGGTGCGATCTTGGCGCATGGCAACCTCCACCTCCTGGGTTCAAGTGATTCTTTTGCCTCAGCTTCCCGAGTAGCTGGGATTACAGGTGCCTGCCACCACACCTGGCTAATTTTTAAATATTTTTAGTAGAGACAGGGTTTCAACATGTTGGCCAGGCTGGTCTCAAACTCCTGACCTCAAGTGGTCCACCTGCCTCTGCCTCCTAAAGTGCTGGGATTACAGGCATGAGCCACCATGCCTGGCCCTATGTTATTTTTAAACAGCTTTAAAGATAAAATATGGTTCCATTATTGTTTTTAATAATAATTGACAGATTTTATGATAACCATTGATTTTTTGCTTCCACTGCAGGTTTATTATTATAATGCTCGGACACGTGAATCTGCATGGACCAAGCCAGATGGAGTTAAGGTTATTCAGCAATCAGAACTGACACCTATGCTTGCAGCCCAGGCCCAGGTTCAGGCTCAGGCCCAGGCGCAGGCCCAGGCCCAGGCACAGGCCCAGGCCCAGGCGCAGGCTCAGGCGCAGGCGCAGGCTCAGGCGCAGGCGCAGGCCCAGGCCCAGGCGCAGGCCCAGGCCCAGGCACAAGCTCAGGCTCAGGCACAAGCTCAGGCCCAGGCCCAGGCTCAGGTCCAGGCCCAGGTCCAGGCACAAGTACAAGCACAAGCAGTTGGAGCTTCCACCCCTACGACCAGTAGCCCAGCACCTGCAGTATCCACTTCAACGTCGTCATCCACCCCTTCCTCTACCACTTCTACCACAACAACTGCTACTTCAGTTGCGCAGACAGTATCAAGTGAGTACCACCCAGCATGTGTTTTTATATAGGGGCTAGAGAGGTGAACCAGTAGGGGACTACATTTCATATTGATCCCAGTGTTTCTGGTATTATCCTTTAATACCAGAATTATTTAAAGTACATTTTTGGCACTAAAACTTTTGGGTTAGAGAAAAACAGGAATTTATATTAATAGGAGAAAGTATTTGCCCAGTTGCAATTCATGAAGCTAAGTTGAGAAAGTGTAGAGTTAGCTGTTCCGCTTGGCCAATAGTAATGCCGGGCATTGTGGGCTTGCAAAATAAGTGTACGTCTTGGTCCCTACCTTACAGAGTTTCCAGTGTTCCTAATTGAGGAGGCAAGAGTAACACATGTGAAACAATTAGATATTGGTGTGCAAAACTATACAGTGAAAAAGATGTAAGAATTTGGGAAGTGGAGAAACGAGTGGGTGGACTATATGGGTATTTATCATGAAGGAAACAGAGTAGGGTTTAAGTAGGTTCACAGGTAAGGAAAGGATTTTCAGATAGGAGAAGCAACATGAATAAAGGTTAGGAAAATGATAAGTGTAGTTTATGGGGTTTTTAGGAAACTTCTGAGGTGAGAGGGTTTTATTTTGAAGGGTCTTAAGAACTAGGCAAATAGGTAAGACAGGTACCGGGGGTCTGTATAAATGCAGTATTTTGCAAGTTTTTTTGGTGTTGGTTTTTTGGGTGGTGATGAAATCAGGGAGGTTTATTAGGAACTTCTCAGTAATCTCTTTTAGAGTAGTTTCTAGACTGGGATGCGAGTAGGTAAATTGAGGAGTTGCCATAGAAGGCAGCAGTCAGAAAGGCAGGAGAATTTTCAGGTATAAACTCACAGAGGCTCAAAGAATAGATCTTTTCTGAAAAGGTGAGAGTTGATTAATAGCAGATTTCAGGGATGAAGAGAGGGACACAGCTGTTAATTGGCTTAAAAGATTGTCATTAATATGAAAATATTGCTTTCTTTTTGGGAGGTTTCTTTCTTTTTTTCTTTTTGTATTAATATACGGATATTACTCCTCACTCTGCAGGTTGAGACTAAGTCCAAAAGTACTTAAATAATGATTTTTAAAAATTGGATTATTTGTTATGAGACTTGTCTGAAGATACACAGCTGTTCCTACAGTTTGATTATAATTTGTATTATTTTACTACCAGGATAATTGATAAGAATCAAGAAAAAAATGTGGGTTTTTTTTGTGATTACTTCAGGGACTTGGGAATTATTAGTGTGTAAGAAATACGTATAAGAGAGAAATTAATTCACATTGGCTTCAAATTTGAATTTATTTTATTGATAAAAAACAACTGAAGAAGTTAAGTAAGGTACATATAATACGGGGATAGCCTTTAAAGATCCTGTCAATGGTTTTTAGATAGTTTGTGGGGGAAATGTACTGAACAGGAAAATGTGAATAGTGTTTTACAAGTCTTTGCTTTTGTAGCTAAGGTGAATTTTGATATGAAAGTATAACAGTCATACTAGCTAGTTTGTTAAGGGTCTTTACCTTTTTACAGGCTTAGTGCCTCCCAAACCTCTGGCAACGCAGGAGACTACCAGTTTTTATGGGGGACCTGTGGCAGTAATGGGAGAAGGGGATTAATAAAAGCAATGTAGTTTTATGTGGAGGGTCTGTGTTGCTTAAATTGTCTTTCCTGCGTTCTTAGAAAGGAGAAATAGTAGTACTTCATTTTGTTTTAAGAAAAGTGATTAGCTAGATAATTTAACCATACTATATGTAGTCCATTTCTGTTTTCAGAGTGGTGTGTCAGTAAGCTCATAGCTGTCTTCTGTCCTGTTTGTCAGTTTTGCTTTATTCCTCAGTGATTGGAGGACTTTATTCCCAGAAATATAAAATAGCAAAATCATATTCTTTTTACTGCTTTTAAACATCAATTTTGATGTTGTCTACGTATTCCAGTGTCTGTTTTTATTTTACTTGATTCAGTATCATAAAGCGTTGTCATACTGCAGTCTTAATATTTCTCCGTTTATTATATATAGTCACTTGTCTTTTTTAGTTAAGATCTGAGACTGGGTTAGTATATTTTGAGGCCTAGTGCTTCACTAGTCGCTTTAGCAAATGAAGTTAGTAGGAATTTACCCACTGAAGTCTTAGATACCATTCTCCCAGTTTCCCATTATTTTATTGCTTTTGTTCTTTTCCTGTCATGACTCATGGCTACTAATCAAATTCAGAAAATGCTGTGCTGGAAAGTAAGAGAAATGGGTTGAAGAAATATTTTTTTGTCATCTCCATTTGTGTTCTTTTCCACTTGAAATTTGATGCCCTTATTTATTTTCCTGACTATAGTAGTTTGGATCACAATTTTAGCAATTATCTGAATACTATAATAATATTTAAGTTTTAATTTTCTGAACTACAATATAGATCTGTGGGGTAAATGGGACTAAAAATTAAGAATATATTTTAATCCCAGTTGAGCATAAACTCAGTTTGTGCAAATTTGTGAAAAATGATGAAGAAATCCTACTTCTCAGGGAAGTTGGGAACAATGACTAGATACGTTTTCAGCCATTATAGTGGATTACAAATGCTAAATGGTATATGTATGGGACTGGGCAAATGTTGCATGTACTTTGTATTTTTCACACTGTTATAAAATTATATTAATATGATACTGTACCCTAAGGCTAGGTCTATGCTAGACCAACAATTCATTCCTGGGCCCCTGAAGATACTTGTTTGGCCCTGCTGTCTATTTAGCCAAGGTGAGTCCCTCATTAACAAGTATGAAATTGCTCACATCTTCCCAGCCTAAGTGAGTTTTTCATTATTAGAAGCTAGAAAAAAATACTGACAGATTTTGTTGTCAGTTGGATTATTGGGTGGTTTGTATTAAACAGTGTGCTTTTGTTTAGAACAAAATTGGTATAAAGATTGGGAAAGCACTGTTTTCATTTTATTTCATTTGACAAATTCATTCTTAGTCCAATACAGGTAGACATTTTTTTCTTTACATCAAAAAAAGATGAAGTATTTGTTACCAATGAATTACCAAAATGAATTTTATTTTGGAACTAGACGGGTTATGAATAAATAACAAAATTGTTTTGTAACGTGAGAATTGAAACTTTTTGGAAAGTATAAAATAAGGATTTTAGTTTTTAGTTTGATTTTAAATGCAATTGCTAGGGATGGAATGTTTTATTTTCGATATTTAAAAATAATGTGTTAGCAGACCCCAAATGATCCGGAATTTCAGATTTTCCTGGTCTCTCACAATGGAAACCTCAGTTTTTTCATTTTTTAAAAATAATGAGAGAAACCTGAGTTGTTTTTGATTCCATTCATTCATATCCAGTTAGTCATTAGTTATTTGCTTATCTTTTTCTATTCTTTTCTTCCTATGCATCTGTGAGGTTAATTCATCAAATGAAACCTGTTTATTACTCTTCCATACAGGAACCTTTAGTTTTCTATATACCCCATTTACCTTCACGAAGTCACACAAATAATGCGAATGCATTCTTATAAAAAGTTCAAAGTCTAACAAAACATATATATTAATAGTAAAATGTGAAAGAGGCATATTAATGTATTTTAGCTTGTATTCTCCTAGATCACATTAAAATGTGAAAGAGGCATATTAATAGTAAAATGTGAAAGAGGCATGTTAATGTATTTTAGCTTGTATTCTCCTAGATCATTTTCTCTATATTACTTCAGTTCTGCCCTTTTCCTACCCAGTTAAGGGCATACACCTTAGCCTTTTGTTCAAGGCTAATTTCTGCTTCTGGCCCACCTTTCCAGCCACACATGGTTTTGTTGGTATGCCTACTGTTTCACTCATTAACTGCTTGCCTTCAGTTTTCTAAACAATTCCTTTTTGTTCTTTACTCTTTGCCTTTATTCATACTTTTCTCACTAGTTTATTTTTTTCTTCTTCCCCCCTCCTGCTATTTTCCTTGTTGAAATCTTAATTTTTCAAGGCTCAGCATCCCAATATAATTTCTATACCCTCTCACAGTTAGAAATGTTCTTTGGGTCTTGATTTATACTGCTATATGTTTATCACATTTTACTTTGTAAATTTCATTTAACTATTTTCAAGCTTCTCGAAGATGAGACCTTTTGACAGATTTCTTGCAGTGCATAGAATGGTCCCTTAAATAGTTAAATTACTGAATGCGTGAATGAATGAATATAGTAAAATGATTTATGAAGGAGTGATACATGTTTTTGTTTTATCTTTTATCAGCACCCACAACACAAGATCAGACCCCAAGTTCTGCTGTTTCAGTTGCCACGCCTACAGTTAGTGTTTCAACTCCTGCTCCTACAGCTACACCTGTGCAAACTGTTCCCCAGCCGCACCCTCAGACGTTACCTCCTGCTGTTCCTCATTCAGTACCTCAGCCAACAACAGCAATACCTGCTTTTCCACCAGTAATGGTACCTCCGTTTCGTGTTCCCCTTCCTGGCATGCCAATTCCACTTCCAGGTAAACCAACAGATTATAATAGTCTTTCCAGCTATGTTTTCATATTGTCAGTTAGTTTGTTTTCATGTGTCTGTTGCGTTTGAAATTTGCCTTGAATCTCACCTGTTTGAAACGTTTTTGAAAGATTCATGGCTAACTGCAATATTTTCTCTTAAGTTTTGGTAAATGTCCTTTTTTTGTCGTTGTTTACATGTCCTAAAATTAGAGCCACATTTAAAGCTACACTTATTTTGAATAATGCCCTCAACGAGTTAAAAATGATCATCTTTTCATGTAAATAATGTTCTAAATGCAATATTTTTGAAGGGTTAAGTCTATGAAGTTGAGAAATCACGTCACAGCTTACACAAGTTGGGTGATTTATGTACAGTGCACTGTTGTAAGCACGTTACATGCATTAACTGCTTTAATTTTCACAACCATCTTATGAGATAGGTACACAGACAGGTTAAATTACTTGCCCAACATCACATAGCTAATAAGTGATGATGCTGAGATTTGAGCCTGTGCCCTCCACATCCAGAGAGTAAGCTATTAATAACTATGCTTAGTTATTAAGGAAAAGCTAAGAAATTTTAAGAATTTAAGAAAATATGAGTGACTTAACTATAAAACAATTCATGTAAAACAGGAACTAGAAGGTTCCCTTGTAACAGTTATGAAGTAAAGCATAATGTGCATAATTTAAAAGTTTAAATTGTTATGGTGAATTAATGTGTTATATTGTCTTAAGAGACGTCATTAAAACTTCTGAGAAAGAATTAAGAAATATTGTGGAGTGGAACTCTTACCACAGGGTTTAAAAATGATAGTGTTGGGCATTCCAAATTTGAATGCATTAGTTTTTGTCAAACACATTTAATCCTTGATCCATGGTTCATTCTCCTTGTGTTATAGTTGAAAGTTTTGGTACCTTAGAGAGGTCAGGTTCACAGGGCTAGTTTGTGGCAAAGGCGAATAGAACTTAGGTGCCTTATCTCTTAAGTTCACATTCCACCCACTTATTGCTACTTTTTTATACTTGTTTCTGTGTAAGAATAGAGTTGTGATACATCTGTTTCTTAGATTTGCATACATCTTAATTATCACTATTGCACTGGTTGTCTTTTTCTTTGTGACCACTCTGAAAAGGACACCTTCAGATATACCTTGTCAAGAAAGAAACTAAACATTTCAGGTATTTTTTTGATTTGGAAAACCTTTTATACATTGTTGATGTAGTGTTAGATAATTAAATGCCCATTATGTGGTGTTTAAGAAATTCAAATCGTTTACAAAGAAGAAAACAAAAGATGTTTTTTCTACTGTTAGGGATTATCCCTTTTCTAGATTAAATTTAAGACAAGCAGCTGGATACTTTTCTCTATATGTAATTTTTCTGGGAAAACTAAATGATAGATGGAGAATAGCTTGATATTTGTCACAACCTCTTTTTGTAATTTTGGTCTGCTTTAGGGTTAAGGACAGTATTAAGACCAGATCGTGGATTCTGAGTGATCCGAAGGAGCTGGGGTTGCTAATTTTGTAGAGAGAAGATTGAGAGGTAGCATGATAATGTTGTTTAAGTATTTTGAAAGGCTGTCATTTGAACAACTTTTGCTTTTCGTTAGAGGTTCTTAATTAGGACTAGTGGATGAAAGGTACACAACAGCAAAATTTATTACTATAGAAAGTAGAAGTTTCTCACAATAAAATCCCTCTGGCTCTAGCTTCATTTTGATGTCATATTTTCCCCTGTTGCTTGCTCCATCATTAAAAAAATTTGGACAGGTGGTGGTGACCATTTGAGTCACCTAATGAAGCAATACCTGTGAAGTTTGGCAGTAGAAAGCATTCAATAAACAGCAGCCATTAGTGAATTTTGGGGGTCGGTTGGAAGAGAACTTGAATTGGATAGTCTTAATATTTCTTTGGAGAGAGTGAGTGTCATATAAAGTGATATATTAGGCCAGGCACAGTGGCTCACGCTTGTAATCCCAGCACTTTGGGAGGCCGAGGCAGGCAGATCACCTGAGGTCAGGAGTTCAAGACCAGCCTCAACATGGAGAAACCCCGTCTCTACTAAAAATACAAAATTAGCTGGGCGTGGTGGTGCATGCCTGTAATCCCAGCTACTTGGGAGGCCGAGGCAGGAGAATTGATTGAACCTAGGAGGCGGAGGTTGCTGTGAACCGAGATCACACCATTGCACTCCAGCCTAGGCAACAAAAGTGAAACTCCATCGCAAAAAAAAAAAAAAAAGTGATATATTAGTATCAAATATTAGTTTGTTTATTAAGACTTTTTGGTATTAATATTTGTTCTCTTTTCTCATTTTCCCTTTTAATTCAGTCCTACAAGGTGTTTAGTAAAAAACAAGGACAAAGGAGACTTGTTTTTCTCTTCCCCAAATCTTTGGTTATACAAACAATGAGATCTGTGTCTCCTGGTTTTTCCCTTTTAATTCAATTCAGCAATAAAGTGAACGGGAAGGATTTGTATGTAATTTGTGTTGGAGGGTTAATTTCTTTTTGAAATAGCCTTGTCTGGGTTCAGTGAGGATGATTGAGGAAGGGATAGTCAAACAAGATGAAGGGAAGGAGTGGAAGAATTAGGTAACATACAAAAGTAGGGAGTGGAGTTTGGACATAAATAGGTCTAGGATTATAGGATTTCTACTTCTAAAACTATAAAATTTTATCTGGAATTTTAAGAAACTTAACTGTCAGTGACATTGGAATCATCCAGAATCCTGAATGGAATTTTCTCATTTCTTAGATGATAATTTGAGGACAGAGTTGTAGGAAAATTGAACAAATGCTCCCTTTAAAAAAAAAGGTTAAAAATTTAGATTTTTATTTTGTGAGTATTCACAATCTGCATGTAATCACCTTGAGAGAAACTTCAGTGTATCTTTTTAGCATGAGAAGAAACACAGGACCTTTCTATATGGTCTGTATGTTGATAGTCAAATAGAAGAGTTCTGCTAGCCCAACTGGTTTTCAATAATGGTGGTTAAGCCTACGTATGAATAGATTTGATTTTCTTCTGCATAAGTTGTATAGTTAAAATTATTTATTGGAAGGTGGTTTTGGAGAACAGTCTTTAAGAGTAAAGTTCATATGTTCATAAGAATTGAATTTCCTGTGCTGAGTTTAGTAGGTTCAGTGCTTCTGCAGATGGCAGTATTTATACTAATTAAACTTAATACATGCTGTAACTTCGTTACCCAAATGAATTTTTCCATTGCTTTCTTTCAAGATTAGGGAAAATAAAATTATACATATAACTTTATTCAGCATGCTTTCCTCATCCAGTGTTTTTATTTTAGTTTAAAAGTTAATAGAAAGTTTACTTTAAATATTCTTTATATAAAATAGTAATTAAGAAATAAAGGTACCTTTCAATAATTGACACTATTTTTGTTTGCGTGTGTGAACATAGTTAAATTTTATACAAACCCAGGAGTTTAATTTTACTTTTAGTCTCAGAGGTAGGAAAAATTTTTTTCCTGTCCTTTAGTGGGGAAAATAGTTTATTGTTACTATTTTTAATTTTTACAGGGTACCAAACTAAGCTTAGTTTTTTCAGCAGAAAAAAATAAAAAAGTAAAAATTACTGACCCTATACTTTTCTTCAGACTTTGGCCTTTTCCTCTAAAAGTTTTTAATTTCCTCAGTTATTCAGTCTTAGTTTTCCAGCTTTTCATTCTCTTTTTAAAAAGTCACCATTGTAATGCATCATGATGAGTCTTCATTCTTCTAAGAACTGTACATAATTTTCATTATTTAATACAATTACTACTTCTTTAGTCAGCTTAAATGATAGAAGTTTTTGCAGCTATCAGCCCATATAGTCATTAGTGGTATTAAAGGGGCTGAATGTTTCTTAATGTTTTATCCTGCTTCCACAGTGTTCCAAGCCCATGGGGTTCCATAGAGCAGGCACTAAACATGGATATTTTGGCATTAGTGAAATGCTATCTTCCTCTTCATCTTTGCCTTTCTTTTATTTAAAGTATTGTTTGCAGTGGAATATTTGGATCCATCTCATACCTTACTTTCTTCCTCTCCTCACCAACCCTAGCTTATTCCTTTTCTACTTCTGCATGGTTGTACTCCATGCCTCAGCTCCTGCATGTAGTTTCAACTTAGCAGCAGCATAGAGAAGGTGTCTTGTCGGTGTCATGCTGCATTTGCCTTTTACTGGTGTCTGAGCAATGGCAGCATGGGTTTGATGTCCTGTGGGAAAATGACCCACATGAGAATTTGTTATGTATGTGTAATGAAGGGGCTTTCTTTTGTTGAATTTAAACTCTTGAGACTCCTTCAATATATTCAGAGCTGGTTTGATAAAAAAGGTAATTGATGCTATCATTTAGAATTAGTGTCATTGGATTTGGCAGCACTTCCCACAAAATGTCAAACAAAAAGAAATTTTACTCCATTCTTGGTCTTTTTCATTGGAAATAGCATTCTAAATTGTAGTGGTAAATTATTTCCCTGAATCCCAGTGGTAGCCGACATACAATGGCAGCTTTCCAACGTATGCTTGCTTATCCATTTTACAGGTGTAGCAATGATGCAAATAGTCAGCTGCCCGTATGTAAAGACAGTCGCTACCACCAAGACCGGTAATTTTTAAAACCATCTTAGTTTGTTTTGTCTGTAAGTTGGCATGGTAGTGAATGTTGTTGTTTATCCTTTTATTTATTTTTTGCCCAAGTAAGTGGATTTTTTTATATTTTTCTTTTTAATGAGCAGTATAAATGCAGTTGTCATATTTGGCCAACACTTAATTTTCCCAATTGCCTGTAGTATTAGCTTCTTTGGTTCACAAAAACAAATAAGGTCAGATCACTTTGTATCTTAATTTATGTAATAAGTGTAAACAACTTCATTCTCATATTCATAACATTTAATTTTATTTTTGATGTGTGTTTTTAAGTTAAATATAAAAAAATCATTTCCATGTGTAAAGTGATGTGATTATGCTTGCATGCTAGTGAGTATATGTGTGTGAATACATGTGTATAGTATACATTTTAAAGTTACTGAAGTAAGATAACTACCTGAAACTTAAATTTTAGTATAGGATTTGAGGACTTTTTTTTTTCCAGTTTTGATTCACATATCCTTATTTTAATAGTATTTTACTTATATATTACCAACTTATTTAGCAGTCTTGTAAAAAGTGTAAATCTTGGTTTGTCTTCTAAAAAGTAGACGAGCTTTGCTTTCTCTTAGGAAAAGAGTAAACAAAGGGTATAAGGATATTTGAGTTAATCAGAGTTGATAAACTCAGTCATTTGCTATAAAACTGAGAATATTCATACCCTTTTAGTTACCTTAAAATTAAAAATAATTTTGCCTCAGGAAATATCTGTAGTAAATATGTTTGTTGTCTTCATTAGAATTTGATAAGTTATCTTTATAAAAATATATTTCTATTCATAAGTAGAGAATATACCATGTTTTTAAATATTTATTATGTTAAGATTTTTTCATAAGTGAGACCCAAATTTCTGACTGTTTTTAAGGGTTGAATTTCTGTGTCTAATTGAATTTAGGCATTAGAACTAAAAATCCAGGGAAATAGAATTAAGTGGTATTTATGTCACCTTTTTATATGATTTTTGTTTTGTTCCAACTGGTCCATTCATTTATTAATATTTAATAGAAAGATTTAGCTCATATTTTAGAGGTTTATTTTGTATTGCAGTTTGATGCTTGGATCTAATTTTTTATTATTCTTTTTTTAGGTGTATTGCCAGGAATGGCCCCTCCTATCGTACCCATGATACATCCCCAGGTTGCTATTGCAGCTTCACCTGCAACCTTAGCTGGAGCAACAGCAGTTTCTGAATGGACTGAATATAAAACAGCAGATGGGAAGACATATTATTATAATAATAGAACATTAGAATCTACCTGGGAAAAACCCCAAGAACTAAAGGAAAAAGGTATATAGTGGTTGTAATGACTTGGGAAATAGTATAAACTGTAATAAATAGAATGGTATTTAAAGTTCTGAGTTAATTTCTTTTTAACATATTTGAGGGATTTGCTAATTACACAGTCGTTGGATTATTTTTACTGAATTGATAAATATTTATTTAAAAAACTAGTTCTACTTACATGTTATCATTTTTTCCATCTGGAGAAATTGTTATACATATGTACATATGTATGTACATATTTTTACTGTTAGGAATTTTCTAATTATATTGCATAATTATTGTAATCGTTATTGAGATTGATAATACAGATCGGGAAGGAATGTGTTTTTTTGTGTGTTCTGAAGAAAAAAATTTAGGCCCTTAGAATCTTAGATGTAGAAGATTCATAATTTTTTATATCACAAGCTCCTGTTATTACTGTTGTTTTTAAAATTTGGGACAGAGCCTCACTTTGTTGCCCAGGCTGGTCTTGAACTCCTGGGCGTAAGCATTCCTTCTGCCTCAGCTTCCCAGGTAGCTGAGGATTATAGGTACATGTCAGTGTGCCCACCTCATCAAACCCTTTTCTATTCCTAAGTATCTTAGTATCTTATCCCTTTTAGCAAAATAAATGATTGCTACAAATGATATATGATTGACCTGAAAGATTTAATGTCCCTTCGAAATCAGTAGGTTGTCTTCAAATCAGAGTTAACCTGATTGGTGTAGCAAGGTATTTGAAGTTGAGCATTACATAAGATTCAAATCAAAGATATTATAAAGAAGGACATTTTATGTTTATGGTTAATACTTGGGAATGGAATATTTTAATTGCTTATTCTCTGAAAGTTCTTAGAAAATTACATCAAAACCTTTGACATTATCTTAATTTTTTAATAGAAAAGTTAGAAGAGAAGATTAAAGAGCCAATTAAAGAACCCTCTGAAGAGCCTCTGCCAATGGAGACGGAGGAGGAGGATCCTAAAGAAGAGCCTATAAAGGAGATAAAGGAGGTAAAGGGCCATGACCCATTAACCTGGGAGCCACATTAATTGTTTCCTACAGCTTACTTGTATGTGAGTATCTATTTGATAGATTTAAAAATAATTGTTATAAATTTGATCTCTGAAATTTTAAGTTTCTTGCAAGTTCTTAATTCAGTTTTTTCTTTGAAAGTGTCATTAAGTTACTTCTTGTACTGAACTGAGACCCATAGAAAGACAGGGCCTTGGACCAGAGCTTGGACCTGATCTCTAACCTTCTGACTTATAAACTGACTGGTATTTGCTAAAATTATTTTTTTATTTTTTTTTTTTTTTTTGAGACGGAGTCTCGCTCTGTCGCCCAGGCTGGAGTGCAGTGGCCCGATCTCAGCTCACTGCAAGCTCCGCCTCCCGGGTTCCCGCCATTCTCCTGCCTCAGCCTCCCGAGTAGCTGGGACTACAGGCGCCCGCCACCTCGCCTGGCTAGTTTTTTGTATTTTTTAGTAGAGACGGGGTTTCACCGTGTTAGCCAGGATGGTCTCGATCTCCTGACCTCGTGATCCGCCCGTCTCGGCCTCCCAAAGTGCTGGGATTACAGGCTTGAGCCACCGCGCCCGGCCATATTTGCTAAAATTATAAGTGTAACTTCTTATTTGGAGAATGTTAGATATATTTTATCTGTCCTTTCTGCTCTTGTGTTCTTGCATAGCCAGATCCATGTATAGCACTAAAGGAGTTTTTTATTCAGTGAAGGACCGTGGTAGTCAGGTTTTAGTAGTAGGAAAGTTAGCAGAAATAAGAAACAACCTTAAATGAAGAGGTCTGTACTCCATATCTGCTCCTAAGCACATGGTTAGTGAGTCTATAAGATAGGACCAGCTGCTGCTGCTGGGTTCTGCTATTGTGAAATTCAGCTCTTTCTGTGGGATGAAGATTTAGAACTTTCTTAGAAATTCCTACTCAGTCTCCTTTCCTCATTCTAGCAGCAGATTTTGTGTTGATTGCACTTTGAGCTGTTTGCCTTCATACTTTTGTGGAACATTCAGGTATAGTTAATGTGATACTAATTAGAGTAATCTCATTTCTTGTAGGAGCCCAAAGAAGAGGAGATGACTGAAGAAGAAAAGGCTGCCCAGAAGGCAAAGCCAGTTGCTACTGCTCCTATTCCTGGTACTCCGTGGTATGTATTTGGCTCAAGTAGTAATTTTTAAAAATCATACTTGATTGTTACATGGTTTCTTTTGTAGAAAGGAAAAGTACTTTAAAAAGTGTATGTTAAATATGTTTTTATCTACTGAATATTTCGGCCTTTGTTTGTTGTATTTGAGTTATTCAAAACTGAAGTTCAGTTACTACAAGTGTCTTCCTAGTACTCTCCATTAATGTGTATTCTTCATAATTATAGACATGACCACTGTGAGATCCTGAATCTACTTTTTGTTTAAAATATTTTAAATTTGTTTTTGCATGTTTACTCACTATGTAATTACATTTATAGAACTGTGAAAATTATGTCTTTCAATCTAAGTATGGCATCCCTCATTTTATAGTACTCCACTATCTTGTGCTTCATAGATACTGTGTTTTTAAAAATCTAAAGTTTTGCGGCAACCCCATCATTTTTTCAACAGCACATGCTTATTTTGTGTCTCGGTGTTACATTTTTTCTTGGGATATTTCAAACTTTTTCATTATTATTATATCTGTTACAGTGATCTGTGATCAGTGATCTTTTATGTTACTGTTGTAATTGTTTTGGGGTGCCACAAACCACACCCATGTAAGATGGTGAACCTAGTTGATAAATGTGTGTGATCTAACTGTTCCAGCGACCAGTTCCCCATCTCTCTTCCTCTCCTCGGGTGTCCATTTCCCCCAAGACACAACAATATTGAAATAAGGCCTATTAGTAGCCCTATAATGCCCTCAAAGTGTTCAAGTGAAAGGAAGAGTCAACATACCTCTCACTTTGTGTGTGTGTGTGTGTGTGTGTGTGTCTTTTTTTTTTTTTTTTAAAGACAGAGTGTTGCTCTGTTGCCCAGGCTGGAGTGCAGTGGTGCGATCTTGGCTCACTGCAACTTCTGCCTCCTGGGTTCAAGCAATTCTCCTGTCTCAGCTTCCCAAGTAACTGGAATTTTAGTTATGTGCCACCACACCCGGCTAATTTTTTGTATTTTTAGTAGAGATGGGATTTCACCGTGTTAGACAGGATGGTCTAGATCTCCTGACCTCGTGATCCGCCCGCCTCGGCCTCCCAAAGTGCTGGGATTACAGGCATGAGCCACCGCGCCCAGCCACATACCTCTCACTTTAAATCAAAAACTAAACATGATTAAGCTTAGTGAGGAAGGCATGTCAAAAGCCAAGATAGCCTGAAAGCTAGGCCTCTTGGGCTAAATAGCCAAGTTGTGAATGCAAAAGAAGGAAATGAAAAATGCTGTTCCAGTGAACATAAGAATGATAAGAAAGCCTTATTCCTGATAATGGAGAAAGTTTGAGTGGTTTGGATAGATTATCAAACCAGCTACAACATTTCATTAAGCCAAAGCCTAATCCAGAAGAGATGCCCTACCTGTCATCAGTTCTGTGAAGGCTGAGAGTGAGAAAGCTGCAGAAGAGTTGGAAGCTAGCAGAGGTTGGTTCATGTGATTTAAGTAAGAAACCATCTCCATAACATGAAAGTGCAAGAGGAAGCAGCACGTGCTGGTGTAGAAGCTGTAGCAAGTTATCCAGAAGATCAAGTTAAGGTTATTGATGACGGCAGTTGCACTAAACAACAGGTTTTCAGTGTAGATGAAACAGCCTTCTATTGGGAGAACATGCCATCCTAGGACTTTGATAGCTAGAGAGAAGTCACCCCCTGGCTTCAAAGGATGGACTAACTCTCACCATCTCTCTGGTGACTTTAAGTTGAAGCCACTGCTCGTTTACCATTTTGAAAATCCTAGGGCCCTTAAGAATGATGCTAAATCTATTCTGCTTGTGCTTTATAAATGGAACAGCAAAGCCTGGATAACAGTGTATCTGTTTATAGTGTGTTTTACTGAGTTAAGCCCACTGTTGAGACTTAATGCTCAGAAAGAAGTTTGTTTTTTTTTGTTTTTTTTCCTCAAAATATTACTGTTCATTGACAAAGCACCTCTTCATCCAAGAGCTGTGATGGAAATGTACAAGGAGATGAATGGTGTTTTCATGCCTGCTGACAACATCCAATCTGCAGCCCATGGATCAAGGAGTCATTTTGACTTTCAAGTCTTATTACTGAGGAAATACATTTCATCAGGCTATAGCTGCCACAGATTGTGATTCCTGTGGTGGATCTCGCAAAGTCAATAGAACACCTTCTGGAAACAATTCACCATTGTAGATGCCATTAATAACACTGGTGATTCATGGGACGAGGTCCAGATATTAACCTTGACAGGAGTTTGGAGGAAGTTGATTCCAACTCTCATGGATGATTTTGAGGAAGTGAAGACTTCAGTGAAGGAAGTCACTGCAGATGTGGTAGAAATAGCAAGAGAACTAGTATTAGAAATGAGCCTGAAGATGAGCCAGAATTGCTGCAATTTTATGAGAGAACTGTAATGGGTCAGGAGTTGCTTCTTATGTATGAGCAAAGAAAGTGGGTTCTTGAGATAGAATCTACTGGTGAAGATGCCATGAACATTGTCGAAATAATAAGGGATTTAGAATATTACATAAACTTGGTGGATAAAGCAGCAACAGGGGGCTTCCGTTCTGATTAATGCCAAACTTTAAGGAAGCTCTACTGTGGGTAAAATGCTATCAAACAGCATTGCATGCTACAGAGAAATCTTTTGTGAAAGGGGGAGTCAATTGATGTAGAAAACTTCATATTTGTCTTATTTTAAGAAATTGCCACAGCTACCCCAGTTACCAGCAACCACCAGCCTCATGAGTCATTAGCCATCAAGAGATTGAGGCAAGACCCTCCACCAGCAAAAACATTATGATGCGCTGAAAGCTTAGATGATTGTTAGCATTTTTTTAGCAATAAAATATTTTTAAATTATGGTATGTACATTGGTTCTTTTGGACATAATGTTATTGCACACTAAGTAGACTACAGCATGATGTAAATATAACTTTTGTATATGGTGGAATACAAAAATTTTGAGATTTACTTTATTGCAATATTTGCTGTATTTCGGTGGTCTGGAGCCGAACCCACAATATCTAAGGTATGCCTGTCTACTTCTTATTTTCCTCTTATCTTGTTTTTCCCTTTTCTTTCTTTTGCCACATCAGTGCTTCCTTTCCTGTTCCTGCTCCAACTTATTTAATCTATATGCAATCCACACTTTGCAATGATTTGGCTTGTTTCAGAAGTCTTGTAATGTATAGGTTCCCTTCTAACTTCTTTTCCTTGTTTTTGTTATTGAAGAAATAAATGTTTTTCCTATAGTGTTCCCAAATCTAGATTTGTCCCCATGGTACTGTCTAATAAGGTCCTCCATGGTACTGTTTAATACAGGGTCCTCCATTCCTGAATTTCCTACAGACAAGCAAGCAGGTCTAGAAGTGTGATCAGATTCGGATTTAATCTTTTTGGCAAGCCTAGTTCATAAGTGATGATGATTATTGCATAGATCAGAGGTTTTCAACTAGGAGTAATTTTGCCCCTAGTGGATATTTGGCAATGCCTGGAGACATTTTTGGTTGTCGAGACTTGGAGGGTGTTAATAACATCTAGCAGATAGATGCCAGGGATGCTCTAAATATCCTGTATGCACAGGACTGCTCCCAACAAGAATTG
This sequence comes from Theropithecus gelada, assembly GCF_003255815.1. Lineage (NCBI taxonomy): Eukaryota > Metazoa > Chordata > Mammalia > Primates > Cercopithecidae > Theropithecus > Theropithecus gelada. Next base: position 142,900,882 of record NC_037673.1, read on the forward strand.
CTTCTCTAGCCCAATATGTCAGCAGTGTGAGATTGAAAACTCTGGCCAAGATCAGTTAAATCAGTAACCCATTTATGCTGAAGGTTGTGCAAATTTTTTGTATGAAAAAGCAATAGGATATAAATCCCACAAGCTTAGCATTCCAATAATGGAACACTAGGCATAACCGCATGAAGGGTTGAAACTAATGGTAATGTATTTCTTTTATTCCCTTTTCATTTATTAACTGGGATGCTTATAGAGAGATACTTCCCCTTATCACTGTTGGTCACTTAGAGGTACAAATTGTATAGGAAGGGAAGGGCTTAGCAGTTTTCAGAATAATGAGTTGGTTTGAGTGTTATTAATTCATAGATTTAAATATATTTTCTATGTTTTTAATCTATTACAGTTTTTATCCTTATTGATGTTTAAAATTGTCTCCTCTTTGGTCAGGAGAAGACTCTTGCAGCTGACTCTTTAGGTTTTTTTTGTTACAATCCTCTATAGCTTCCCTGCTTTCCTCTATGACAAGACATTCTAGGCTTATCTTGTATATTTCCTATCTCAGACCTAGATTCAGCCATTTCTCCAGGGGGCCCTTGCCATTTTTGTGGGAATTGGATAGTTCGCAACTGTATTAGTCATTATTTTTAGACTTCTTTGGTAGACACAGCTGGAAGGTACCCACATTCAAAGATACAGCATGAGTTCATAGCATTACTTCCCATTTAGATCTACCTCAAGATTTTTATTGAACCTCATCATCTATCTTCAGTATCTCATTTCTTGCTGAAAATACTATTTCTCAATGATAGTGACCTAATTACTCGTTTGCTTTTCTCACACATGTCGCTGAGTAACAATACCAAAACTATCACAATATGATTACTGAAGATAGTTTTTGTTGTTGTTATGTTTAGGGCATATTGCTGTAGGAATGCATAATCAAATTACTGTGTTTTAAAGGCACTTGGAATAATTGTTTTCTGTATAATTTCTATATAATTATTCCACTGACTGTTACACAGGCTCATTAAAAAAAATAATTATGGAAAATATTACCTGGTTTCAAAGTTATGAAAACAGTCTGTATTCCAAGAATATATTCCTGGGTTGTGGTTTCTCTGTTTGAGTATTGTACGTGAAAAGCTGGTAACCAACTCCAAACCCCCTCAATTTGGAGCTTCATGGTCCTCACTAATTTTCAGACTTGGGGTCTGTTCCCACTTCCTCTGTTCTTCAGATGAGATAGTTAATTATTGATTTTTTATTTTTATTTTTTAAGTGACAGGGTCTTGCTCTGTCACCCAGGCTGGAGTACAGTGGCACGATCATAGCTCACTGCCTCAGCCTCCTGCCTCCTGAATAGGTGGGACTATAGGTGCACACCATCACACCTGGATAATTTAAAATTTTTTATTTTTTGTAGAGATGGAGGGTCTCACTTTGTTGCCCAGGCAGGTTTCAAACTGCTGGCCTCAAGTGATCCTCCCACTTCAGCATCTCAAAGGGCAGGTGCAAGGAGTATGGGTGTGAGCCGCCTTGCCCAACTGATCCATCTTCTAATTCACTGATTGTTTCCTGATGTCTCCATTCTGCTCTTGAGCCAATCCAGTGACATTTAATTTCAGTTATTTTTAATTTCTAAATTTTCCTTTTGGTTGTTTTTTTGTAGTTTATGTTTCATTACTGAACTCTTTTCATTTATTTTAAGTGTGTTTTTCTTTATCTCAGGGAGGTCTGGTTATTGTTGCTTTAGAGTTTTTGACTATCAACATAGGAGGCTTAGTGTGATCATTTCAACTTGTAAGTTACCTTGGACTTGACAACTGTTGAATAACTTGATAATCAGGTCATATAGACTTAGTTTCTATTGGAGTTTTAGCTGCCATGCTATTGCAACCATGCCACTCTGCAACCAGGGATTATGCTCAGGGCAGAGCTACGAGGTGGGTGAAATGGGAGATTTACTCTCTTGCAGTTGTTTCTCTAAATTTTGACTGTCCTCCCTATTGCTTTGTGTTTGTCCATCAAGACAGTACAGAGTCTGAATGTAGTTGTGTTTTGTTTTTTTTCCTTTTTTTTTCTTTGAGTTTTCTAATTGTAATTAACAGGACCAGTGGGTTGTAGTAGGTAGTGTACGATGCCCTAGTGCAATTGATACTTTACTACCTTTTTTTTTTTTTTTTGCTGAAACTGGGTCTCACTTTGTTGCTCAGGCTGGAGTACAGTGGTGTGATCACAGCTCACTGCAGCCTTGACCTCCCGGGCTCAGGTGATCCTCCCTCCTCAGCCCTAAGTAGCTGGTGCAACCACATCCAAGCTCGTGCAACCACATCCAGCTAATTTTTTTAATTAATATTTTTTGTAGAGATGTGGTTTCACCATGTTGCCCAGGCTGGTCTCAAACTCCTGAGCTCAAGTGATCCTCCTGCTTTGGTCTCCCAAAGTGTTAGAATTATAGGCCTGAGCCACCGTGCTGGGCCTTCCCTTTACTTTTTATTTTAGATATAATTAGATCTTAAAGTCTTCATAGAATGTTGCATTTGAGTTTGTAGTTTTGGTTTGTTAAGAAATATTAAGAACTATAGTAGGTAGGATGCTATATCTGTTCTTTAGCTTTAGAACTGCTTAATAGCATTATTGTTGCCATTAAACTCCTTCTTTTTGATAGTTTAAAATTTAGTACTCTCAAATTGAGTGTGCAAAACCAAATTCCTAAGCATTCTAATCCCTGATCACAAATTGCTTTGCATTTCTTGGTTTTCTCAATTAATATGTTGATCAGTTATTTTTACTTGAGTCATTCAGTTATCTTGTAAAAACCACATTTGGTTCTATGTAAATAACTATTGGTAATAAGAACAAGTTGTTCTTCAGTACCCTCATCTCCCCACTTGTAACAGGCTGAAAGTAGAAGTCCTAGCTATAAAATATGTTCCATAACATAAGAGAATGATATTTTGAATCAATTCTTAGGTGTGTTGTTTGGACCGGTGATGAGCGGGTCTTCTTTTATAATCCCACCACTCGTCTTTCTATGTGGGACCGGCCTGATGATCTGATTGGCAGAGCAGATGTTGACAAAATTATTCAGGAGCCCCCTCATAAAAAAGGAATGGAAGAATTGAAGAAACTAAGTAAGTTTTATATTAGGAACTTATCCACTGATTTTAACGTTCTTTTATATTTTGATAGAAAATGTGGAGGTCACTTAGCAACCCTTTATTTTTCAAAGAATATAAGCAGTGTTAGAAAAAATAGACTGCTATCCTAGTTTGAGTGAAATAATAGAGATTAAAAATATGGAGAGAATTTGGATAAGACTGTGCTTTGTAAAATATGTGTGTCTTTAATTTATTGTCCTACTCAAGATTTTCAGTTAGTCCAAGATATGGTTGGTAGTGTTGCTACTTGCTTAGTGCTTATCAGTACTACTAAAATGCTCCTCAGTGGGCCTTTTAGCACCTTTTGTGACTAGTAATATATTTCTTGAAATAATACAGTACAAATTTTTAAAAAATAAAAAATCTCAGTCTTTTGAATTAGATAGTAAGCCCCTTATATTCCTGAGACTAGATACCTAAACCTTACTAAGAGATTATCTTTTAATCTACCTCATATTCAGAGGGCATTCCAATATATCGAGTACAATTATTTGTACGTAATTTTTGTTGTATATTTCTTATTGGTAATTTCCCATTGTATTGATATGATTGTGTTTTTATAGAACTGTGGCCCCCAAGTGGTATAGAAGCAAGATAAATGAATTATTACTACTTCTAATGAAATAAATCCTAATGTGTATCATTTATAGTCATTGAGACATTTTCATGCATTATATGTATGCTGAATTATAAGTGATTTCTGAATCAGTGCAGCTTTGCCTGTCTGGTGCTGAAGGTACTAGGCTCACCTTCAGCAATACTTGTTTTATAGGTATGATAATAATACTTTATGGTATTGAATGATGTTGGAACAATATGTGATTTGCTTTTGTTTTTCATGAATTTGTTTTTAAATATTTGATTCATTCATTTGATAAATACATTAACATGCATCGTTAAAAGGTACTATAAATCCTGAATCAAGAAAGCTTTATTTTATATATATGTAAATTTAAGGTTTAGGCAAGAAGCATTTCAAAATGAATTGAATTTAATGTAAAGGGAGGATAGGGGAAGTATAGAATTATGCTTTAATGGTTTATAAAGGGATGAATATTAAGAGGTGATTAAGAGGTGTTATATAAATAGTAATTTTTAAAAAGAAATGTTTGTGGAATATATGTATATGACTTTGTAACAATATTTGAAATGTTTCTGCCAGGGCACCCAACTCCGACAATGCTGTCGATCCAAAAGTGGCAATTCTCTATGAGTGCAAGTGAGTGAACTGACTATAAATTGCAGCTTCTTTTTAATACTATTAAAGTAAGTGTTCTGGTAGTGATTAGCAGAAGAATTCATGCCTAAATATTTTAATTAAATTTTGTCTTATAGTTAAAGAGGAACAAGAATTAATGGAAGAAATTAATGAAGATGAGCCTGTTAAAGCAAAAAAACGGAAGTAAGTAATATATACAATTTGATTGAGGTAGATTATATCTTTTAAAAGTTGATTTGGTAATAATTTGTGATTGGAAGGGACAGGTAATGTGAATGTTGTTAGGAGGCATGATTGCTCTCTCAGGCCTGATAGTAAATAGCTTTGTTTTTCATTGTAGAAAGAAAATGTGTCCCTTTTTTTGCTAGATTTATAAAAGATTTGGGTATTCACATATGTATTATGAAGTCAAATGATAGTTTTGGAATTAATTCTTTTTGGAAATTTATTAGTTCTCAATTTTATAAAAAGTTCGTTTCCTCCCTTATTTAGACCCCAGTAGATACCATTCCAGAGATCTCATAAAAACAGACACAGAATTCTCCCTCTGTATATGATTATCTTGTAACTTTACCTAGTCCTTGAGTCTGGTCATTACTACTTGGTGAGGAGTGAACCCATAAGCTTAGGAAGTGCTCTGCGAGAAAGAGACTGCTAAGAAGTAGTGGCATTAGCTTGGCCAGTGCTCTAGAGTTGGGTAAAATGTAAATGTTATGGTGGGGGGAAGGATGGGGTAGAGGGTATGCATGTATGGGGAATGGGACCATTATTTAGCAGCAAAAAGGAAAGTTTGAAGACATTAACAGGAACTGGTTAATCGTAGTCCTTATCTGAAAAGGACAGATTGAATGCAGCCAAATTATGGCAAATAAATCAGTAAGACAACCCCTATAAAGGGTAGTTCTTTTTAAAAAAATTTCTTTATTGGAAACAACATAAAAGATATGAAAGAATCACTCATAATTTATCAGCGTAACATAGCTATTCTGATTTTTGCAATTGACTTTTTAGTTCTTGACCAAATGTAATTTTTATTAGTTGTAATTAACTGATTTTGTGCTTTTTTAAAACAAAAAATACCTAGAATAAGACATTTGTTTTGTTAATTATTATAAATGACTGTATTCATTCTGTTTATGTACCATTATTTTGGATGTTCCTACGATGTTAAACTTTTAGGTTGTTTTTAATTGTTTGTTCTTATAGACAACTCTGTAAGGTTTTTAACTGCTTTTATCAGGAGAATGTCAAAGAAGTCCTTTATGTGGATTGCCCGAGCTTCTCTATTTAGGTACAAAGCTAAAAGCCTATTTTTCCTGGCTTAGTTTTTCTTTTATTTCCTTTATTGAGATAGATAGTGATAGTTTGTATTGTGACATTTTCATTTAGTATAGTTCTATAAAGGTTATTTGTTTTCATTAGTTATTATATTTCTTGGATGTCTTAACTCTTTTAACTATTTAAATAGTTTTAAAATTATTATTATAAGAGGGTATATTGTTTGGCAAATTGCTTTTACCTGTTTGTTTTGTGCATATCTTAGGTCACAGACTATCTCGCTAAGTTCCTGCAGGTCACGGACTATGTCTTCTATTTCTTTTGATTCATTCCCTAAGTTGCTAAGTACCTCTCACTTGCATTTGTGGGTTAGCCTTAGTTCCATTTAAATCTCTGGGGCTACCTACAGTTCCCTGTATAGCATGCGTTTGAATTTCCACATGTTCTGTTGTCCTGATTCCATTAAGTTTGTATAGGGAATAAGAGCCAATTTTAAAAATATGCTTAGCAGATCATATTTAAGAAGGAAGATCTGCTGAAATATACACCCAGATATTATTGAATTACATACTTTTTTGGATTATTTACATGAATGGGCCTTTTTCGTAGTGCATATGTTTGAGAGGTGCCATGATTCCATGTTTACAATTTCACTTGAGTACCACACAGAAACAGGGTTGCCCTTACCCCTGAGGTGCATTTTTGGAGGAACAAGAAGTAGTTTAGTCATTGATGAACAGTTCTAATTCCACCTAACTACTCCTGGGCCCATGTTGCTCTCTGGGACCTGTCCTTCAACTTAAATCTCAACTTATCACCCAGAAAGTGAGTAATAAAAAGTCAGGTAGGTAAGGTATATATCTTACATATTCACTTGGCCAAGATTGCAGATATTTTAGTTTTATTTTTAAAATAAATGTTTGAGATTACTAAAACATAATACCAGTTAATACCAATTTTTATTAGATTTTACAAAATATTTTATGTATTTATAATGTAAAACATTTTGGAAAATACTGTTTTTTCTATATTTCAAGAACTAAAAAAATTATATTCTGTGCTGTTTGATTCTGACACATAAAGTTTTGCTGCAGTGTTAAACTTTTTTTTTTTTTTTTTTTTTTTTAAGTAAGATTGCTCCCTTTTTATGTTATTAACCAGTGTCAGGGAGAGACAGCACATTAAAGGTGTATTTTTTTTCCTAATAATGTAGCCATTGTAAATCATTAGAAGCCCATTTTAATTTTGTTATTATGAAAGTTGTTTATTCCTTAGAGTTCATTTGAAATCCTCAATATAATTTGTTTTTGCCAAAAATATGCTGCTCAGTAGTGAGTCTTGAAAATTCCTTTGATTTTAAGATTTCTGATAAGATCTGAGAATTAATATTTTGTCAGTTGATGTCTTATATTTTATTTTTTATAGGAGAGATGATAATAAAGACATTGACTCAGAGAAAGAAGCTGCCATGGAAGCTGAAATTAAAGCTGCCCGAGAAAGGGCCATTGTCCCTCTGGAGGCTCGAATGAAGCAGTTCAAGGACATGCTGCTAGAGAGAGGGGTCAGAAAACAATCTTTGGGGGAGATATTTCTGTTTTGTATAAGTAATATAAATATGTCTTGCTAAAAGGTCAAATCTAAGGTTAGTGCTCATGTTATGGGGGGGGATAAGGGGATTTTTAAAATTACTGTACATTTTTTGCAACAGCCTTTTTCTTGGCTAATCTTATCATATTTAACTAAATGCCATTTTACTGTCCTTTTAAGTACAAATAACACTTAACATTTATTGGGTCATTAAATTGTGGTGAGTAATATAAGACGAGTATTAACATTACAGAATGGCGGACTACTTGGGATAGGTAAGGTATATATGATTATTCTTCCTTTAATATCTTCAGAATGGCTTTTGTTAGAGGAGAACTGATACTTTGTGATATTATTATCTGCAATTTAATTGAGAAGGGATTTCAACTATTTGATTATATTCACAGATTGATTTGAATAAGTAAAATTGTTCAATTTTAAATCAGAACATTGTTCACAAGATTGGAGCAAGCATGACAAATCAAAATACAAATCTTCAAGGCTTTTTCTGATGTACTGATTTTTTAAATGTCACACAGTAGTGGTTATTTTAATGAGCAATTAAGTGTGTGTTACTTCTATATAATATAGGAATGTTCAGAGCCAATTAGTGTAGAAATTTGCTGTTGCTAGCCTCCCACTGCTTGTCATTTATTAGTGATGGAAACTTCAGTATGGTTTTATGTCTCCTTTATAAACAGATATCCTGTAGATTTCAAGCAAAATTATGACCTTTATATTTATAGAGCAAACTTAATTATGAGGCAATACATTTTTATTTTAAAGGTGTCTGCTTTTTCAACATGGGAGAAGGAGTTGCACAAGATAGTTTTTGATCCCCGGTACTTACTTCTCAATCCTAAAGAGAGAAAACAGGTAAAAGGAAAATGGCATTAACTAAGAATGTATATCTCTTGCCAACATAGTTTTTAAATTATGAAGAATAAAGTACCATCCCTTTTTTTTCTGATACAGCATTCAAAAACATAGTCTTGCATCTTAGAACATACTGTGTGTCTATGTGTGGCCATTTCTACCTCAAAATTCTTGGATATTTTTGTCCTTATGCCTCAAACACCTAGGTTATGTGTAGTATGGTTTTAAAATTGATTTCAAATGCTTTTACTAATTTGCTTTTTTGGGCCAATGATGCAAATTTAGAGTAGAAAAATAGCAAAATACAGATGAGTATAAAGGAGAAAAAAGGCCACTGTAATCCCATCCAGTAGATATGACTACCATTGAACACTGGTTTATTGAATACCGAACAGCCTTCTTGACCGTTATATGTTAGTATTTACATATATATGTGTGTGTGTGTGTCCTGTAGATTGTACTGGAACATAAGTTTATGTCTTATACACAACTACACATACAAAGTTCACATCTAAGTAGCATCTGTTAAAATATCTGTTTTCATCATAAACTCAGAAAAACAGGGTCCCTGTTGAATTAGTGCTGCTTTTTATTCCCATAATGATTCAGTGACATATCATTTCATGGTTGCCTCTTCTAAAGCATTGCACACTTCCAACTTACTTAATTTCTGAATTACCTGAACTATCCTGACACTGATCTCCATAAAATGGTGAGTATATGGAACCATTTGCTATAGTGCTGTTAAGCTGTAAGATTTCATTTGGTAACAGTAGTGCCCATCTTTGATATTTTTACTATAACAATTAGAATAATTCTTCACACGGTGTGTGCCATTATGCATGTAGGTCTAATCATGGACTTGATTGAAGGGAGAAAATTTACAGTGTGCCAGATAAGTATTTTAGTACTTGGAATAGAAAGACATAACTTCCTTAATGTATTTGCATCTGCATTTTAAGCTTTATGTCTTTTTTAAAAAACAAAAAAACTCTGTCTGCATTTTTTATTCTCATTTCAGTTTATGGCCCTATCAAAATTTATAAATTAGCTTTGATTCCTTACTTTTCCCACTGCTCCTTTACAGTCTTATCAGCAAATCTATAATCTACCTTCAAAAAATTTTCAAAATCTCACCTTTTATTAATCATTTCCCCCATTAACACCCTAATCCAAGCCACCATAAGCAACCCTTATCATCTGTGTAGCCTGTTGTTGATCTTCATTCCATCTGTTCTTGTTCCTCTTTAGTCAAGTTCTTTTTCCACACGGCAGCCAGACTAATTTTAAAGTTTAAGTGATATTAAGTTAAGTCACTGCTCCCTTGCTTAAAACTGTCTAGTGCTTTCCATTTCATTGAGGATAAAATTGAAGTTATTTTCATGGTCTCTAATATTCTACATATACTTATCCCTGTATACCTCTTGAAGGTCTTTTTTAGTGTTTGTTGATTATAGCCACACTGGCCCTGATATTACTTGAACAAGCCAGTCATTCTGGTATTTTGCTATTCCTTCTGCCTGAAATGTTTTTCCTCTAGGTGTTAGCATAGCCAGCTTCATTTCATTAAGGTACTTGTCCAGGTGCCTTCTAATCAATCTAAGTATTATCTCTTTGCCTTTTCTAATTTCTTTATAGTGCTCACGGCTCTAATTATATAAAATTGTGTTTTTATTATCTGTCTCCTCCTCCTGCAAAATATAAATTGTATGAGGATAGAAACTTTGTCTTCATTGCTTTATTTGTGGTGCCTGGAACAATGCCTAATCTAAATATCTCTGAAGACTTTAAAACTTTTATGACATATTCCTCCTGGTACTGAGTGTTATAGTGAAATTCTAAGTAACATATTGAGAACTGTAGTTCTTTCCCAATTTTTGAAGCATTCTATGAGCTGATGGTGCTATCTCCTTAATAGAAGTACATTTGAAAAGAGAAAATATTCTTCTAGTGTTCTGTTTTCAATAAAATCTGTAGTTAAAAGTTCTCATGCCATTTATTTATTTATTTATTTATTTTATGTATTTATTTATTTAGAGATGGAATCTTGCTCTGTTGCCCAGACTGGAGTGCAGTGGCGCCATCTCATCTTACTGCAACCTCTGCCTCTTGGGGTTCAAGTGATCCTCCCACCTTAGCCTCCCAAGTAGCTGGGATTACAAGCGTGCACCACCATGGCCGGCTAATTTTTGTATCTTTAGTAGAGACAGAGTTTCACCATGTTGGCCAGGCTAGTCTCAAACACCTGACCTCAAGTAATCCACCTGCCTTGGCCTCACGTGCCTTTTAAATAGAATTCTTCTCTCAACAATCAGAATGTAAGAACTGAGAAGAAGTAGTAGTTAACATTTGGTGTTTAAAAATAAACACGTTTTTTGAATACTTGGTTTTATTATTTGCGTAAGAGTATAAAGTGAACAACCAGAAAGGTGCTAGGTTACACATTACACATTTGCACTTTGTAATTTCATGTTTGCAGTTTGTGCTTTGATTTAGAAAACACTAGTAACTTCACTGGAAATGCCTCGTAATATAAAATCATATTTCAGTTTTCCTTTTCTAGTTATTTGTAGATTTATGCACATTCTATATCATTATAAAAGATATATTTTATATAATTGTAACCATAAATTTTAACTTAGAATTTTCCTTTGATAAAGGTCACTTAAGGGGTCTGAAATGTTTTTGTTTGTTATGACAAATTTTAATTGAAAACCATTTTTCACAAAAACTAGACCATTGCCATATAGGATGCTACTAGGTTCTGACATAGATAGTAGTTATGCTAATAACACTTTAAAATAAGTTCTCTCTTATTTCAAAATAAACGTTTTAAAAGCTTTTCCTCTAAGAACTGGAAAGAGACAAGACAGGATACCCACTCTCACCACTCTTGCTCAACATAGTACTGGAAGTCTTAGCCAGAGCAATTAGGCAAGATAAAGAAATAGAGGGTATCCAAATTGGAAAGGAAGAAGTCAACTTGTTTCTTTTTGCAGATGACAGGATCTTACCTATAGAAAAACCTAAAGATGCTACCAAAAATCTCTTAGAACTGATAAATTCAGTCTGGGCGTGGAGGCTCATGCCTGTAATCCCAGCACTTAGGAGGCCAAGGCAGGTGGATCACATGAGGTCAGGAGTTCAAGACCAGCCTGGCCAACATGGCGAAACCTCATCTCTACTAAAAATATCTCTACTAAAAATGGAAAAATTAGCCAGGCATGGTGGCGCATGCCTTTCATCCCAGCTACTTAGGTGGCTGAGGCACGAGAATTGCTTGAGTCAGGAAATGGAGGTTGCAGTGAACCGAGATTGTGCCATTGCACTCCACCCTGGGTGACAGCAAGACTCTCTCGAAAAAAAAAAAAACTGCTAAACTGATTCAGTAAAATTACGGGATACTAAATATCCAATACAATAGTGTTTCTGTACACAGTGAACTAGCTGAAAAATCAGGAAAGCAATCCCATTTACAGTAGTACCAAATAAATAAGATAACTAAGAATAAATTTAACCAAACAGGTGAAAGACCCCCATAAGGAAAACTTTACGACCCTGATGAAAGAAACTGAACAGGATACAAAGGGAAAGACATCCCAAGCTCATGGATCAGAGTAATTAATATTGTTAAAGTGGCAGTACTCCCCAAAGCAATCTACAGATTCAGTGCAGTCTCTATCAAAATACGAGTGACATTCTAAACAATGTCACTGGAAGAAAAAATCTGGCTAGGCAAGGTGGCTCACGCCTGTAATCCCACCACTTTAGAAAACCAAGGCAGGAGATCACTTGAGGCCAGGAGTTTGAGACTGTCATAGCGAGATTTCTCTACAGAAAAATACAAGCACTAGCCGGGTGTGGTATTGTGCACCTGTAGTCCAAGCTGCTTGGGAGACTAAGGCGTGAGGATCACTTGATCCAGGAATTTGAGGTTACAGGGAGCTATGACTGCTACTGCACTCCAGCCAGGGCAACAGAATGAGACCCTGTTTCAAAAAAAAAAAAATTCCTAAAATTTTTGTGAAACCAAAAAAGACAAAATAGCCAAAGCAATCCCAAGCAAAAAGAACAAAGCTGGAGATATCGTAGTACCAGACTTCAGAATGTGCTAGAAAGCTGTAGTAACTAAAACAGTATGGTACTGTCATAAAAACACACAGACCAAAGGAACAGAATAGGGAACTCAGAAATTAATCCATATATTTATAACCAACTTATTTTGACAAAGGTGCCAAGAACACTCACTGTGGAAAAAACAGTCTCTTCAATAAGTGATACTGGGAAAACTGGAAATCTATATGCAGAAGAAATGAAATTAGAACCCCACCTCTTACCGTATTTGAAGATCAACTCAAAATAGATCAAAGACCTAATTGTATGAACTGAAATGAGAAAACTACTAGAAAAAACCATCGAGGAAATGATTCCAGACATTGGTTGGGAAAAGATTTTACAAATAAGACCTTAAAAGCACAAGCAAGAATAAACAAATGGGGTTATATCAAAACAATTCTCCATAGCAAGGGAAACAACAGTGAAGACATCCTACAGAATGGGAGAAAATATTTGCTAACTACTTATCTGACAGGGAATTGAATGTCCAAAATGTACGAGGAACTCAGTCATCTCAACAGAAAAAAAAAATCTTAACAAATGGGCAGATGATCTGAACAGACATTTCTCAAAACATACAAATGGCCAATAAATATATGAAAAAATACTCAACATCACTAATCATTGGGGAAATGCAAATCAAAAGAGCAGTGAGGTGTCTCACTCCAGTTAGGAAGGCTTATATAAAAGAGGAAAAAATAACAAATACTGGCAAGGATACTCAGAAAAGGGAACTCTTTATATACTGTTGGTTAGAATTTAAACTAGTATATCCATTATGGAAAACAGTATGGAGGTTCCTTGAAAAACTACAAACAGAGCATTGATATGATCCAGCAATCCCCCTACCAGGTATGTATTGAAAGGAAAAGAAATAATTGTATTGAAGAGATATCAGTACCCACATGTTTATTGTAGCACTGTTCACAGTAGCCAAGATACAGAATCAACCTGGGTGTCCAATAACAGATGACTGGAAAGAGAAAATGGGGTTTCAGCCACAAAAAAGAATGAAATCCTGTCATTTGCAGCAACATAGATGGAACTGGAAGTCATGTTAAATGAAATAAGCCAAGAACAGGAAGATAAACATCCTATGTTTTCACTCGTGGAAACAAAGTTGATGTAGTAGAAGTAAAAAGTAGAACAGAGGCTACTGGAGGCTGAGAAGGGTAGGGAGAACTCGGAGGATAGGAAGAGATTTGTTAAAGCATATATAATTAAAACTAGATAGGAAGAATAAGTCCTGGGGTTCTGTAGCACTGTAGGATGACTGATTAACAGTAATAAGTAGTTTTGAAGAGCCAGAAGGAGGATATTGAACGTTTTTCCAACACAAATGATAAATGTTTGAGATGGATATGCTAATTATCTTGATCTCATCACTCCACATGATATGTATTTAAACACGTTTCGATTGTACATGTATTGAAACACAGTAACCCCATGCATATGTACAATTATTATTTGTCAGTTAAAAAAAAATAAAGCCCTGCCCTTGAACTCCAAGAGAAAACACCAAAATAAACTTTTTGATACCTCGTTTGTTATTCAGAGCTTTTTAATATTGACAGTATTACAGTATGGTACTGTGTTACCCACACAATTACTCGGAATTGTCAACCATCTAGGCCACTGTTACTGAATAATTTGTCATTGAATCATTGTGAAATTAAAAATATGAGAATCAAATAATGGAGACATTTTTAGTAAACGTATTTTGAAACATACAGAAAAGATAAAACCATAAGTGAAATTTCACAAAATGAATATATCATGTTCAAAAAAATGGAACATTGCAAGCACTCCAGAGCTCCAGAGCTGCCTTGAAGGCTTAAAGGGCATAGCCCTTTAATATACATTTTTGTTCATGCCTATAAAAGTGAACTTAACAGAATCATTTTTAAAATTTACTCATTTTCATTGTATTTATTATGAAATTTTGCTCATGAGTTGAGGTTATGAGAAAATAACCACTTAACATGGGGAACATAAGGCCAAGTGTATTGGGAAGCATGACACAAATAATTAGGAGCAACTTGGAAGCATAACACAACCCCTAATTTTTTATGAGATTTTTGTCTTAGAGAGTGATTCCTAACCTTGGTCTAGGGTAGCACAGCAGAGGGAATATGAAGTTCCTTCTAGATTCTCAAAGGAAAGTGAATATAAATTCCCTTGAATTTTATGTGTCATTTAATACTTTTATTTAAAAGTAAGTATATACTGAGAAAAGAGTTGGAAACAACTTTCTCCCTCTCTTCAGCATGCAAGTACTTTCAAAAGGTTTTCTGCAATGCTATACTTAGAGGAAATTGAAGATGACTTATATGTCTAGCAGGGGACTGGTCAGGTAATCATAGATACAGTAATCTGTGGAGGATATGTTCCAAGTCCCCCCTCATCTGTGGAGGATATGTTCCAAGACCCCCAGTAGATGAAGATTGGTAGACATACATGGATTGACTTGGGAAGATGTCGAAGGTATTTTGGAACATTTTGTTGTACTTGTTACAAAGATGTTCATAGACCTGTTCCCTACATAGTAAGTCTTTTCCTTTTTGTAGCTTCTTGAGAGAATGTGCAGGGAAAATTCATTTGAGGCCTAACGTACTTGGAAAAACCTTTGTTGTACCCTTATTTGGAATTGTTTGGCCAGCTAAAGGCATTGCTCTGCTTCTAGTGTTCATTGTTTTTGAAGCCATTCATGTTCCTTTATATGTGAATCTGGTTTTTTTTTTCCTCTAAGTATGTAGCTCTCTTAGTCCTTAGTATTCTGAAATGCCATAGTGGTGTTTTTCCTAGAGGAAGGGTCTGTTGTGCTGGGCACTTGGCTGACCTTTTCAATGGGAAACACAACTCTTTTAGTTATGGGAAATTCTCTTGTGTTAATTTTTCTCTGTTTTTTCATTCTGGGACAGAATTTGAATTTGCTTTTGTGGATTGGTCCTTAAGTTTTTTCGCTTTCCTGTTAATTACCTTTATCTTTTTATTTAACTTTTTAAATAATTTCCTCGCCTTTATCAACCAAGTATTTAGATTTTTAAAATTTATTGTGTCTTTTAATTTCTCGGAGTTCTTTTATGTTTTTTGAGGTTTTTCTTACCTTATGGGTGCATTATCTTAGCTCTGTGAGGTTGTTTAGGAACATTTTTTTCTTTTAAGTTTTTATTTTTCTGTATAGTTTCTGATTCCACTAAGTTTGTTCTCTTTAGATGGGATTTTGCCATGTTGCCCAGGCTGGTCTTGAACTCCTGAGCGAGAACGATCCTCCTGCCTTGCCCTCCCAGAGTGCTGGGACTTACAGGTGTGAGCCACCGCCCGGCCTGTTTGGGTGTTCTTAGTGTCTAGGTGGGCCCTCGTGCTTTGGGGCTATGCTGCAGAGTGGTGGTTCTCAACCACAAGCAGTTTTGCCCCCAGGAGACATTTTTGTCACAATTGAAGGGAGTGCTGCTGGGATCTAGTGGCTAGAGGCCAGGGATGCTGGTATACCTCTTGCTGAAAACATCAGTGTGCCAAGGTTGAGAAACATGCTGTAGGGTGAGTTAGGCTGGTTTGTTGAGAACCCCTGGAGTCCATTGTTTTAGGCTGGTCAGATTCCCAATGAAGACCTACTCTCCTGGCTGGAGGGCACAGATCTCTCTGCTTTGGATCTGAGAAAACTATTTCTTAGTATTTGGTATGTGTTTGGTTGATCTCCATGTTTTTAGTTTGGTTTGCCTTATTCGCTCCCAATTCAGGTTCCTCCAGTTCAAAGACACTCTCTTTTATTTTCTAGAGCAGGCGGTCAGCAAATTTTTAAGTCAGATAATTTGTATTTTAGGCTTTGTGGGTCATATGGTCTCTGTTGTAACTTTGTAACTGCTGTTTAAGTGTCAGGTACCTATAGACATATGTAAGGGTCTAAGCATTGCTGTTCAGTTAAAGCTTTATTTATGGATACTGTCGTTTGAATTTTATTTAGTTTTCATGTGTCATGAAATTTTCTATTTTTCCCCTCAAACCTTTAAAAAATGTAAAAACTATTCTTGCGCTGTATAAAAACAACCCATAGGCCATAGTTTGCTAATTGTTTGCTTTAGAATAGTCACTTGCCTTTTACATTCAGAAGTGGTAGTGCCCAGAAACATTAAGTTGGTGAGGGAATCTAGCAATTTAACAACTTACTAAATAGCTTTTCATCCTTAAAATACTCCTTATTTTAGCTATACCCCATCCTCACCTCCATAGATATTTGATGCTATGTATTCTTGAGTTGTTTGACGAGATTCTGGTTTCAGAAAAAAAAACTTGAGTTGCCTTTTTGTTTTTCTTGACTGCTAGGTTATGTTGAGTGCTCTCATATATGTCACGTGTCCTTTTCCGCTTGTCCCATCAGCTTTGCAAGTTGCTGGGTTTTTTTTTTTCTCAATTCCTTATTATTGTTGGTTTGTTACTTAAAAAAGAAGTTCTGTCATTTTATAGGGTGTGAAGTAGGTGGTAAATAGATGATCAGTTCATTATCTTGACTATTATTAAGTGGGGGAAATATAGAATAGATGAAAAGCATGATTACATTGTAGTGAAAATACTTAGGTCTTAAGAGAAGCACAGAAATAAAATATACTACAGATTCCATACCATTGGTATTTCTTTCTAAAAGGGATTTGGGAAGACTGTGATTTCTCTTACGCATTTCTGAATTTCTTGAAATGTTTATAATAATCATGTATTTAATTTATAATCTGGAAAAAAATTAAAGAGGGTTTTTGCTATTTTCTTTCGTTCTTGAAGCCCTTTAAGTAGAGAGCTGTATGCTTGTGTAATATTTCAATGAAGCTTTACAGTGAAACTTGGTATAGATTATCTGTGTATAATTATCTACAGTTAATATATTTTTCCTGGTATAGTTTGGACAAAGACATTGTCCAATAATTTGGTAGTTAAATTACCTATATGAAAGATTGACTTGTCAAATTTGTTGATTTTTGTAATAGGTGTTTGATCAGTATGTAAAGACCAGGGCAGAGGAAGAACGCAGGGAAAAGAAAAATAAAATAATGCAAGCCAAGGAAGATTTCAAAAAAATGATGGAAGAAGCAAAATTTAATCCAAGGTATGTGGTTTGTTTCTCTTAAATATCAAAGTGTATTTATTTTCTCCTAAGATCAGTTTTTAAAAATTAAAAAAATACATATTTTTTGGCTATTTGGGCACGAAAAGCTCCTTATTTGATTATCGGTTTTTGCCAAAATTTCTAATCTTTATTTCTTACTTGTTTCCTTTAGAGGAATCCTAAATGCTCTAAGAAAGATACCTTTGATTTAAGTGCTTCCCTGGGGGAATAAGTTCTTTAGAAACTAGTATATGATAGAAAATCTGTGCCCCATCTTTGTAAAGATTTATACATACTAAGTTGCAGAGGAAGAACATTATTTTGATTAAATTGAAGTGGTAAAGGACCTTTTACCACTTCAGTTTCAAAATTTTCTAAGTGTCTAGAAATGGTTGTGTCTGACATTTTCAGTTAATTGATAATATGTATTAAATACATATAATGGGCTAAAGACAGTGAGACATTTTAAATTTATTTGCCTAACTTTATAATAATAGTTACTGGGTATCTTATGTGCTTATTTGCACTTTAAAACATGTATGTCTGCATTTATACATACATGTAAACATGACTGAAAGCATACAGTTTTTTATATATGCATACAGATATTCAGTCTTCAGCACAGGTAGTTTGATTTAGGTATTTATGTGATACCTGTTTTACATGAGATAAGCAAATTAGGTAGCTCACCCGAGTGAAGCTGGGATTTCAACTAGATTTCAGTGTTGCACAGAATTGTATAGGCAGGGAGAATTGCTCTTATTTATGACTTAGACGTAAGAGTAATGGTGTTAGGTTACTGTGAATACTTCAGTATTCTAAAACTGTCGAGTAGAATCATGGAGTCTGGTTAAATGGCACTTATTATAAAGGTTCATCTTATATAAATAGTTACTTTTGTCTGTGGAGGTAGGAGTGATGTTGTTTAAGAAGGTATGTTTAGTATTACAGTTTTATATTTGAAATATGATATTTAAGTTTTAGAAATAAAAGCTAATAGAGTGTTTGTGATGTGAAGAATGTAATATTCTTCAGGGGTAATAGAGGTTCAGACTTTCCAGGGAGTCCCTGAGTTATTTCTGAGTCAAAAGAATGAGTGAAATCATGGGTCAAAATAGTTGAGTCTGTGTTATAAAAGACTTTTGGTGGGGTGGGGGGGGGCAATTGAGGACACTTGGTAAGAATTGGATATTCGATGTTATTAGAGAAATAGTAATGTTCTTGGGTATTGTGATTATGGAGGAAAAAGACTTTACTCTCAGGAGTTGCATGTTGAAATATTTCTAAGTGAAGTCTTAAGATGTCTGCAGCTTATTTCCAAATCATTCAGCAGAATATATTTATTAAAACTCCATGTGGGTCTATGAATAATTGAAACTCCAAAGAGGTTTCCCTTTGGTAGATCTGACTAAGTCTTACCATATCATAGTACTCTACTGGTGTTCTTTTCAGGCAGGTAGAATTGTTGAAGTGATCTGTAGTACGCAGGTTACTTCATAAAATGAAACGATCAGGCACTAAGGGCATTGTCCTGTATTGTTATATTGATATATCCAACTCTGGCATATAAATTAAGACCATTTTTAGTCCTAGAAGAATGCAGGGAGGAAAAACTTTAATATGAGAAAATATTGTCTGTTGGCCTAATTTTTTTTTTAAGTGGGAGAAATATTGCAGAACCTTTTAGTAGAGCTAGTAAATATAGAGCACCAGAGTTTGTTCCAACGGGAAAGAAAGGGGGAAATTACTGAACTGTGCGTGTGTCTTGTATGTCTTTTTTCTTTTTAATGAAAATTTAAATCATACCTCCCGTGGTCGGTTTCTTGTCACTACTATCTCCCTGTCACCCACCACTAACCGTTACCAACTTCCCTCCAAAATATTTTTTATCCTGTTTATTTTAAAGTAGTTTTTCACAATTAAGAAACAAGTCATAAGAAAATGTCTCCATGGGAATCTAATGCTAAAGGTTCACTTTACTCTTTTCTCATAAAAAGTGTCAGGTATTTTACCTGTTACCTATAAGTGATAGAAGTAAGTCTAAAATAATTCAGTTATCACTTTACATATTGATTTTCCACTTTTTGAAAGGTTTTTTTCTTTAATCATAGTTTATTCTTTAATCATAGCAATGCAGGTTGATTATCCCTTATCCCAAATGCTTTAGACCAGAAGTCTTTTGGATTTCTGATTTTTTTTTTTTTTTTAAACTTTGGAATATTTGTATTATACTTACTGGCTGAGCATCCCAAATTCAAAAATCAGAATTGAATGTCTTGTTGGCACTAAGTAAGTTTCGGATTTTGGAGCATTTGGATTTCAAATTTGGGATGCCCAACCTATACTTGCTTTTTCTATCTTAAAATTATAAAGTGAAGTGCTTAATTTATCATGAAAATAAAACATTTAATGGACTACATATGATCCCTTTTCTGGAATATACATTTTTATTTTACCATGCCATTTTATTATTGTTATGTATCTATTGTTCAAACCAGATTTGCAATATATTCTTTGTTAAAAATGTTGAATTAACGTTAGATATTATGATTAGTATTGGTTGCATACAAAAGATTGTTAGAATCTAGCCTTGGTCAGCAAAGCTTAAAAATAATAAATGCTGGTTGGGTGTGGTGACTCACACCTGTAATCCCAGCACTTTGGGAGGCCGAGGCGGGTGGATCATGGGGTCGGGAGATCGAGACCACCCTGACTAAGATGGTGAAACCCAATCTCTACAAAAAATACAAAAAAATTAGCCGGGCGTGGTGGCACCTGTAGTCCCAGCTACTCAGGAGGCTGAGGCAGGAGAATGACATGAACCTGGGAGGCGGAGCTTGCAGTGAACCAAGATCACGCCACTGCACTCCAGCCTGAGGGACAGAGCTAGACTCCATCTCAAACTCAAAATATATGTACATATATGTATATATATAAAATAAATAATAAATGTTAGCTGTGAGTGATACTTTTAACCTTCAGTTGATGTTTTCAGTTCAAAATTGAGATTAACTGGCCAGTTTTTTGTTTATAATTAAAAATATAATCTTTGTTGTAACACATAAGAGAATGTTTTATTTTTGCATTTAAATAGCTAACTAGTTTTTGAATGGGCTAATCTTTATTTTTTTCTTCTAAAACCATGCTAAGTATAGGCTTGTTAATTATAAGAGTAAATTCTTGACTGGGCACAGTGGCTCACACCTGTAATCCCAGCACTTTGGGAGTCTGAGGTGGGCGGATCACAAGGTCAGGGGTTTGAGACCAGCCTGGCCAGTATGGTGAAACCCCATCTCTACTAAAAATACAAAAATTAGCCGGGCGTAGTGGTGGGCACCTGTAGTCCCAGCTACTTGGGAGGCTGAGGCAGAAGAATTGCTTGAACCTGGAGGCAGAGGTTGCAGTGAGCCAAGATCGTGCCACTTGTGAAAGCTTCAAATATTTAAAATATATACCAAATATATGAAAGCTTTATAATGCCTTTTATTTATGGAGAAACTTCTTTTTTAAAACGTAGGGTTATTAGCCCTCATAAGCCTCATCCT
This sequence comes from Theropithecus gelada, assembly GCF_003255815.1. Classification (NCBI taxonomy): domain Eukaryota; kingdom Metazoa; phylum Chordata; class Mammalia; order Primates; family Cercopithecidae; genus Theropithecus; species Theropithecus gelada. The sequence continues at coordinate 142,921,747 of NC_037673.1, forward strand.
TTTATTTAACCTGTTTGGAGTTTGCTGAGCTTTTTGAATTTATAAATTGATGTTTTCCATCAAATTTGGGAAGTTTTTGGCTAGTACTTTTTCTGCCCTCCTTCATTCTTTCCTCTTTTGGGATTCTAATCACACATATATTAGTGTTTGATATTATCTCACATGTCCCTGAGACTGTTTCCCCTACCTCAGTCTTTTTTCTGTCTCCTCTTTGGATTAGATAATTGTTAGTGATCTAACTTCATATAATTGACTCTTTATTCTATTGTCAACTCTCATGTTAATCCTATCCAGTTAATTTTTTTCATTAGTTTTAGGTTCTTTTTATTATTTTCTGCATCTGTGCTGAAACTCCTTATTCATTCATTTTTAGATCATGTTTTCAGTTCTTTGAACCTGTTTTTCTTTGATTCTTTCAGGGTAATAATAACAGTTTTGTTTATTTAGTTATTTTTTTTAAGAGGCAGAGTCTTGCTCTGTTGTTCAGGCTGGTATGCAGTGGCTCAGTCACAGCTCACTGTAGCCTCGGACTCCTGGGCTTAAGCAGTCATCCTGAGTAGCTGAGACTATATGCGTGTGCCACCATGCCCAACCAATTTTTAAATTTTTTGTAGGGACAGAGCCTCACTGTGGTGTTTTTTTGTTTTGTTTTGTTTTGTTTCAGACAGAGTCTTGCTCTGACACCCAGGCTGGAGTGCAGTGGCGTGATCTCAGCTCACTGCAGCCTCTGCCTCCTAGGTTTTTCTACTGCTTCAGCCTCCTGAGTAGCTGGGATTACAGGCGCCCACCATTACTCCCCGCTAATTTTTTTTGTGTTTTTAGTAGAGACAGGGTTTCACCTTGTTGGCCATGCTGGTATTGGGACTCCTGACCTCAAGTGATCCACCTGCCTTGGCCTCCCAAAGTGGTGAGATTACAGCCATGAGCCACCATGCCTGGCCACACTATGTTTTTTTGTTTTTGTTTTCTTGATAAAAGGCCTTGCTCTGTCATCTGGGCTGGAGTGCAGTGGCACGATCTCGGCTCACTGCAGCCTTTGACTCCCAGGTTCAAAAGATTATTTTGCCTCAGCTTCTCACGTAGCTGGGATTACAGGCATGAGCCACCATGCCCAGCCGGAGTCTCACTCTGTTGCCTAGGCTTGTCTGAAACTCCTGGCCTCAAATGATCCTCCTACCTTGCCCCCGCTGAAGTGCTGGGATTGCAAGCATGAGCCACTGCACCTGGCCAGTAATAGTTATTTTAAAGTTATTGTCTACTTATAGCAACATCTGGACATCCTGGGTTCAGTTTCTATTGACTTCAAAACAATTTTTCTGTGGATCACATTTCTTTGTATATTTAGTGATTTTTGATTGAATATTGGACTTTGTGGCTAATATGTTGAGACCGTGGAGTCTGTTACCTGTCATTGAAAAGTGGATGTTTTTGTTTCAGTAGGCAGTTCATTTACTGGTTGCCACCTTTAGGCTTGACTTTATGTTAGTGTGAATCTCTGAAAGTGTAATGTGTTTCTTTTAGCCTTCCAGCTCTGTTTTCTTTGTGGATCTTTTGTGGACTTTGTTGACCTGTTCCTATTCTCCCTTTAATACTACTGACTCTGTCTATTATCTCTTCTATGTTCTTAATCCTGTAGTAGCCTGATGTAGAGAGTGATCTTTCCCTGCTGTTACACAGCTTGGCCTTAGCTGTGGACTCATGGGTAATCGCTAAGTCGGATTTTTCTTGGGTACCTTCTCTTTACAGATTCCTCTTCACCCAAGCTCTAATCTTTGCTTCCTCCAGTTCATTAAGCCTACGGTACTCTATTTGGACTTGAGCTCTCTCTGCACCTCATAAATTTCCCTTTCAGGCATTTCAGTCTTACTCTTTCTGTTGTCTACTCCTTGAAGTCAGTTGTCTCATATGCTTCTGTCCAGTTTTATAGTTGTGTATGGAAAGACAGCTAATCCAATAAAAATTTTTCTCTTATGGCTGGAGGCAGGACTCAGCTTCATCTTAGAGTAGAAATTGATGAGCTCTTGTCTCTTGAGGCATGCAAATTCTTTACTCTGTGATCTCTCTTTTTTTTTTTATAATAAATATTCTAATTCTATGCTGATAGCATACAAATCCCTTAACCACATTTTTGCTCTTTACCTCTTTTTACTCCTTTCTGAAACCTACTGTTCACTGTTAGGTAGATGTTGAGTCCCAGTGTCTCTTTGTCATATACTCTTGTTGGAAAAATGGTATCTTCTGCTATGCCTTTATACAAGCAGAAGTAACTGCCAAAGTTAGCACACTTGTAATTTTGTTACAGAGCAACTTTTAGTGAATTTGCAGCCAAGCATGCTAAAGATTCAAGATTCAAAGCAATTGAAAAGATGAAAGACCGAGAAGCCTTGTTTAATGAGTTTGTGGCCGCTGCTAGGAAGAAAGAGAAAGAAGATTCGAAGACCAGAGGTGAGAAGGTAAGATGGTTTTAGTTCCAGTGGTGTGATTGATGGGAGTGTGAATGGGAAAGGACTGTGCTGGTGTTAATGTGTCTAACCTTATCCATCAGCATAAATAATAGGACCTACATGGACTGTTCTTTTAGCTTTTATAATTATGTATGTATGTATTCTATCACTTTACTTACGTAATGCTTATTTTAGTAGCTTCACTAAACTATATACTTTTGCTTTAAATTATATTAATATTAAGATGCCTGGTAAACTCAGAATGGGTTGTTAGGACTGCCTGCTCGGTGGTGCCTTCTAAGATTTCAGGATTCTTTATAGGTGGTAATATTTGAATTTCAAAGAGCTTCTTTATCTTTTTTGCCCTCTAAAAGACAGCATTTTAGTGACTTTCTAATCTTTCAGTAAACATATCTTACATATAAATTACTGCTTATCAGAATTAAAGGTCAGCTATTAAAGATGAATGAATTCCAAATGTCATTTGATAGCAGCGTCAGGAGTGGAGAGGAGCTTACCACTGGGGAGGCAAAGTAGTAGGGAGATGACCCCAGTGGTGTGTGAACCATCAAAACATGCAAGCCACTCTCCTTAGTGTCCTGGTATGCTTTGTGAATGTAGAAAAATAACCTCTGGAGCCTAATCATTCTTGACATTTACAATTACCTCTTATTCTAGAAAGTTATAATATTACAAGTTCTATTAAGGAATGTTGTTTGAAAGTAATGCTACTCCTGGGAAGAAGTCTCTTTCATTCAAAATAGTAACAGTACTAGCTAAAACAGCTTTTATCAGAAATATCTGAAACTTCTTAATTATCCAACTTATTTGGCTTCCAAGTGAGTTTTCCAGAATTGTTTCACTGTTTACTTAAAAAATGATTATGCTTCTCAGAGGAAATGTGTAAAATCAAATTCTACTACATAATTTTATATGTTGAATTAGAGTCATGTTAATGAATTATTTGCTACTTTTGACTTTTAGAATAACCTATTTAAGAAAACCAAGTAAATAAGTGATTGTTTGATTTTGTATGATTGCTTTTATACAAATTAAATGTATTTATCTTTGCATTTGTAACTGATTTTCTTTTTCTAAACACTTTTTTTTATAACTATTTTATGTATTCTGTTTTATAACAAGTGGATAGACTTTACAGTTTTGTGCTGTGCGGCCTGTCAATCAGTTCAGTGACAGCTGTCAATCACTGACACGCAAAGTGTTATGGGATTCCCTAGTGAGGAAAGAATTGGTATCTCTGTGTGGTGACTTTAGCCTCCCGCAGTTCCGGTACTTTACATTTTTTTAGTCTTTTTTCCTTATGAAGTGATGAGAATTGTGCCCAGAATGTGTTAATTAAAAAAAAGAAATTAAATAGATATGACATCTAAATTAAATAAATCTAATATTTAATATATTCAGCTTTATTTTATTTTGACTATAAAAATCTTAATTCTCTAAATTACAGGTTTGGCTTTATACCATTACTAGATTAAAGAAAAAAAGGCAGGAAATTGCTAAAGTGAAGCTTTCTCAGCCAATTTAAAGAATGCAAAATCAATGACTAACTAGGCCATCAAAGCAGAAATCTTTAAAGTAAGGGTTTAAATATAGTGGATTTTATATTCACATTTTGAGCACATTTGGTTTATGGGGTTTTATCATTTTTCTTTCATGACTTCCACTGTATTGTTTATACTGTTCTTAAGTATATTGTGTATACTTAAAAAAAACATCACATTGGAACTGTGTAATTAGATAGCAAGAGCAGTACCAGTAGCATGGTATTAGAATTTATTTCCTTGTTCTTGTAATTCTCCAGCTGGTCTTTGTAGCATTATGATAGTTAGAATACTGAAGGTTTAAAACTAATTTTAAAACCATTGACTTCTGGTGAAATTCTTGTTTTTCTTAAGTAACATTTTCAAGGTAAAGTCATTCTCACAGTAAGAGCATCATTTTCATGTAGTTTTAACTACTAGATTTCCATTTTATTAAAAAATGCCTTTAAAAGTCTAATTATCAGCCAGGCGTGGTGATTCATGCCTGTAATCCCAGCACTCTGGGAGGCCGAGGCAGGAGGATTGCTTGAGACCAGCCTAGACAATATAGCAAGACCCCCATCTCTACAACAAAACAAAAAAATAGCTGGTAGTAGTGATGTGCTTCTGTAGTTCCAGTTACTCTGGAATCTGAAGTGGGGGAATCGCTTGAAGCCAAACGGTCAAGGCTGCAGTGAGTTTTGATGGTTCCACTGCACTCCAGCCTGGACAACAGAGTGGGATTAAAAAAAAAATTATTTTGTTTGCCAAAGTAGCTATTCTTAAGCTATTTTATTGTAATATTATAACCAATTTTTATAGAATTGTGGTTCAAATACTTTACCTTTTATGTAGCACATTTGAGGTTGTACGTAATTGGAGTTAATCCACTGTTACGAAATTGACATATTTTTCTCTTCCCTCTCTTTTAAATTTCCTGTGAATAAATTATTTTCATTATAGTAAGGAATGGGGAGAATAATAAGGCCTTGAATTGCAGCTAATGGTAAATGACATTTTTTGACATTTATGCAGCTGTCAGGCAATTGTTCTCATACTGATAGCCTTAGTAAGCCATTTATAACCTGTCATGGTAATGTCCACAATGAAAGGAAGTTAAAGTTTAATTTTATTTAAAGTTCACTTGTTTATACATCACACATTTAAAAACCTATATGATAATCCTTACTTTATAGGTTTCATGTCTAACATATGAAAATTGTTTTAAGCTAATACAAATTCCTGTGGCTTAGAAAGATTCCTATTTGATATAACTTGCATGTTTTATTTAACATAAATTTTGTAAATTTTGCCTTCCAGTTGTCAAATGCATCTAGGAATTTGGTATTCATCATGTCAGATAAAAAATAGACAAGATGAACAGAAAAATTTAAGTTACATCACTACATCAGGTGGTTTCTTAATCACTGTCTGGAAATACTGGGTTTATGAGTATTTCTTACTAGTTCAAAGTGAAAGGCCAAGTTGAGTAGTGGAGAAATCCACAGCTGATTAGCTCTTGTCTTTAGAAACATTTGAGATGCAGATATTCTCTTTCTTATAACCTTAAAAGTATTTTCCAGAAAGGACATCAACGTCACTTTTTTTTTTTTTTTTTTTGAGATGGAGTTTCACTCTTGTTGCCCAGGCTGGAGTGCAGTGGTGTAGTCTCGGCTCACTGCAACCTCTGCCTCCCAGGTTCAGGCGATTCTCCTGCCTCAGCCTCCCGAGTAGCTGGGATTACAGGCACCTGCCACCACACCCAGCTAACTTGTAATTTTAGTAGAGATGGGGTTTCACCATGTTTTTCAGGCTGGTTTCCAACTCGTGACCTCAGGTGATCCACCCACCTCACCCTCCCAAAGTGCTGGGATTACAGGCATGAGCCACCGTGCCTGGCCTCAGTCTCACTTTTAATCCTCCAGTAGGAGAAATGAAGTTGTAAGGGGAAATGATAGTGTTAGACTAGGCAGAAGGACTGATTCATATATTTTTGTGCACACACATTTTAAATCCTGATTCCCCTGATCAGGTGGGAAGGTCCATATTCAATTCCTACTGGAAGGGAGGGGTTCTTAATATGGTCAGAATCCTTTGTTGAAATGACCTTGGTTATCTTGGGTATCTTCTGTGGTAGAAGTACAAAGTAGTATATATGGGATTAAATTTTAAAACAATTAGGCCCTCAGACGTACATAAAAATAACTATCTCATTTACTCCTTTCCTCACCTATTTAAATAAATAAGAAATACAGTTTTGGAGAGGGGTTTTAAGTAGTTGTATATGTTGATACTGAAGGATTAATGTTTAATACCTTTGATACAATGTTATTAACTTGGTATTTCAGTTGAGTATAATACTGGATAAACACTTACATTCTGAGTTTATAATGGTATAGGCATACATGTTTAATGCTAAAAAGTATAGAAGATCTGAATGCAATTTTTTAGTAATGGTTAATTATGAACATAGAAATTCTATAACTTTCTCACATATCAAGGTGTATAACTGCCTTTTTTCACCAAAATACAAATTTTTACCCCATTTTGATTTTAGACATTTGACAGTGTAAGTTTGTAATGACTTGCAGTGATTTTTAAATGTCTTATTAATTTCAATGGCCAAAATTTTTATCCATATAGTTTTTTAAATAAATCATTTTTACCATGTTGATATTAAAGTATTATCAGCTCATAAGCCTGACTCTTAGCTAAAAATAAATGCAGCTCGATGTAAATTTATATTCCCTATGAATACATGGCAGTTCTGAGATCTGAAGTTATCAACAATCTGAAAAAGCCTTTTTCTATATTTGAATAATTTCTTTATAAAGTATTATTTATCTTGAATTTGGCAAATTTTAGATGAAAGCTTATATGCTTGTTGATGTTTACATTTCTAGTAAAAGAACACTTCTGATCTTTTACTGTAATTCATTCTACTCTAAATGCCTGTATTTTAAAAGCTATTCTCATATTTAAGGTAAGTGATTTTTTTTTCTAGTTGTAAATATTTAAGATATGATGAATTTCTCATGGTACATTATTTTCCCTCCCATCCCACTACCTGTTTCAAAATACAGATTAAATCGGATTTCTTTGAACTATTATCTAATCATCACTTGGACAGTCAGTCTCGATGGAGCAAAGTAAAAGACAAAGTAGAAAGTGATCCACGTTACAAAGCAGTAGATAGTTCATCAATGAGAGAAGATCTTTTCAAACAGTACATTGAAAAAATAGCCAAGGTAACTGTTGTGTTTACTTGTATTGCTTTCATTGAATAATACAATTCTAACTTGTGTTTAAGGGTATATGTTGTTGGGGATTTTTCTATTGGGGGTTTGGAATTTTTCTTGTTAGTATTCTTAACATGAGAGTCTAGTTGATTTGGAGATGAGAGTGTTTAAACACACAGTGTTTAGGTATATTCTGGGCAAAAACTAGATTTGGAATTTTTTATTTGGCAAGCTGGTTATTCTGTAAAAACATACTTTGATGGAGTTGGTAAGAAGGATAATGTAATTTTTACTTTTACAGAATTTAGACTCAGAAAAAGAAAAGGAGCTTGAAAGGCAAGCCCGCATTGAGGCAAGCCTTCGAGAACGAGAAAGGGAGGTTCAAAAGGCTCGTTCAGAACAAACAAAAGAAATAGATCGAGAGAGAGAGCAGCACAAACGAGAAGAAGCTATCCAGAATTTCAAAGCTCTTCTGTCTGATATGGTATATGTTAATATTTTACTTTTTTTCTCTAACATACTGGATATTGGAAATTTATTATATTACTGTTATGAATATTTTAATGTTACTCAATTCTGAGGGAGATAATTTGCTAAATTATAAAGCATTTAAAAATTGAATACTTGGTATTAGTACTGTTACTATAGGAAAAACCCTAGTTATTTAACAAATTCAGAAGTTAGGCATTTTGCATATATGGAAAGTCATAATCATTTAGTCTCACAACTTTATAATTTATCATTCTTGATGAAAGTCGACATACCACACACTTACCTGCCATAGTGAGAAACAAAATGTGCTGAACACAATTTAACCTTCTTGTTGATGATTTAGGGCCATCATTGTGATGATCAGTTATACTTGTAGATGGTATGACATTGAGGACTGGAGGTGTAACTGACCCCAGGAGATACCCTGAAACTTTGTTGTAAATCTTTCTCCCTTACCCCTCCGGGTTGTTGAGGTATGTAGGGTTTTTTGTCCCTACAGTGAATGCCCCCAGACTACTGTCCTGCTTGCTAATATTTTTTGGAGTTGGGGGTGGCTTCTCTTTGTCACATCTCTCCTATGCTATTTCTTTTCTCTTTTTCAGTGGAACTTTTTACTCTTGTCACTTCTGATTTCTTCCCTTGCATCTGTTTCTTACTCTACCCAGGGGTATCCAATCTTTTGGCTTCCCTGGGCCACATTGGAAGAAGGAGAATTGTCTTGGGCCACACATAAAGTTCACTAACATGGCTGAGCACGGTGGCTCACGCCTGTAATCCCAGCACTTTGAGAGGCTAAGGCGGGCAGATCACTTGGGGTCAGGAGTTCAAGACTAGGCTGGCCAACATGGCGAAACCCCGTCTCTAGTAAAAATACAAAAATTAGCCGGGTGTGGTGGTGCGTGCCTGTAGTCTCAGCTACGTGGGAGGCTGAGGCAGGGGCATCACTTGAACCTGGGAGGCGGAGGCTGCAGTGAGCCGAGATTGTGCCACTGCACTCCAGCCTGGTGACAGAGGGAGACTCCGTCTCAAAAAGAAAAATGTACGTTAACACTAATGATAGCTGATGAGCTAAAAAAAAAAAAAAAAAAAAAAAAAAAAGACAAAAACATCTCATAATGTTTTAAGAAAGTTTATGAATTTGTGTTGGGGCACATTCAGAGCCATCCTGGGCTGCATGTGGCCTGTGGGCCACGGGTTGGACAACCTTGTCCTACACCCTAGACAATTATAGTAGTTTCCTAATTTCTGTCTAACATTCCCTCAAATTTATCTATTCTATTGCAGTCACAGAAATCTTCATAAAAAACGAATCTAATTTTGTCACTCTCCTGGTTACTTGCAGGGGCTGAAGGTTCTCTGTACTCCCAGCAGTTTCCTGCAGGTCACATTCAGCCTCCTTAGCATAATATAAAAGATGGTTCATTTCTTACCTCCCACCTTCATATTTCCTAAACACCTTTGCTTTCTTCACTTGCTCCTTGAACTGTAGCCTTGCTGAACATGCTTAATGAACCATACCATCCTTCCATTGCTCATGGCAGTCCCTCTACCTGAAATGATTTGGAAGTGTTCCTGTTGCAGTGACACACTTTCTCGTTCTTCAAGGGTACACTCAAATATCTCTCCTGTGAGGCTACTCCTGACCCATCTAGGCAGATTCGATCTCACTGTTCCTTAGACCACCCTTCTGCTCAGCATATGACTCTGCAGCACTTATTACCTGTACTTGCAGTTATTTGTTTACATGTTTATCCTTTTTGGTTTTTTTGTTTGTTTGTTTGTTTGTTTTGAGATGGAGTCTCTGTCACCCAGCTGGAGTGCAGTGGCATGATCTTGGCTCACTGCAACGTCTGCCTCCTGGGTTCAAGTGATTCTCTTGCCGCAGTCTCCTGAGTAGGTGGGACTATAGGCACGTGCCACCACACCCAGCTAATTTTTGTATTTTTAGTAGAAATGGGGTTTAGCCATGTTGGCCAGGCTGGTCTCAAACTCCTGACCTCAGGTGATCCACCCGCCTCCCAAAGTGCTGGGATTACAGGCGTGAGCCACCGCGCCTGGCCTTTTTATCCTTGTTTTTCTTCAAGTGAGCTCTTTGAAAGAAGGGATAGCGTCTTACTTATTTTGTAATCTTACTGTGAAGCATGGTATTTATCTGACTTGTATTTAGATGCTTGGTAAGTGTTGGTTAAATAAATGTTTTTATCTTTTTCTTTTCTTACCTTTCTGTCATTTTAGTCTGTGTTTCTTCACATTGGCAGTAGTGTGGCTTAACTTTTAATGCCATTACCACCAATGAAGCATATCTTTTTGCTGGTTGGTGAGCCAGCGTGACCTGTTATGCCTTCTATTATGCTGTCTTCTTTTTAAAAATTGTTTTGAGAAATCATAATTGTATATACTTACGGGGTACAGTTGCTGTTTCCATATAGGTAGATAATGTGGAATGATTAAACCAAAGCTGTTTAACATATTCATCACTTTGTTTGCTTGTAATTTTTTGTGATGAGACATTTGGAATTTGCTGTCAGTTATTTTGAATATAGAATACATTATTGACTTTAGTTAACCCTGGTGTACAGTAGATCTCAAAACTTATTCCTGCTGTCTCTCTGAAACTTCCTTATCTTTGACAAGTAACTCCTCATTCTCTCCCTTGTCCTGTCTCCTACCCCCTAGACTTTGGTGACCGTCTATCTACTTTCTATTTCTATGAGTTCAACTTTTTCGGATTCCACAAATGTGAGACTATGCAGTATTTGTGTTTCTGTGCTTGGCTTATTTCACTTATATTATCCTCTAGGTTTGTCCATGCCACAGATGAATAGAATTTTCCTCTTTTTTTTAAGGCTGAGTAGTACTCCATTGTGTATATTTATTACATTTTCTTTATCCATTTATCTGTTGATAGACACTTAGGTTGATTCCGTATCTTGGCTATTGTGAATAATGCTGCAGTGGACATGGAAGTGCAAACAGACATTCAGATAAGTCTCTTTGGTGATATATATATAATTTTTTCTCTTCAGGTACGTTCTTCAGATGTGTCATGGTCTGATACTCGTAGGACCCTCCGAAAAGATCACCGCTGGGAATCTGGATCCTTATTGGAAAGAGAGGAGAAAGAGAAACTTTTTAATGAACACATTGAAGCACTTACCAAAAAAAAGAGGGAGCACTTTAGGCAACTTCTGGATGAAACTTCTGCGGTAAGAGTCTCTTATTTTTCTCATTTTAATCTGGATGAATCTTTGTTAGTAATTTCTTAAAGCAAAGCATTGATATGATTTTTAGTGTCATGGTCTTTAGATTCATTACTGGAATTCGTTATATGACAATTCTCTGATTTAAAAAAATTATGGTATTCTTAATTATTTAGAAATTCCTATTCTTTCTAGTTTTCACATTCATAACTGCTCCTATAGTAATTCAAAATGTCCTTAGCTGTGTGGTCAGTGATCCCTCCTGATAATAGATTTAGCAATTTCTTCTTTTGATCCATTTTCAATTTGGTACTGTGGCCTCTTGTTCGGCAGTTTGTACGCTTTGTTATCCAGGTTTTGTTCCTTTTTATCTGCTCTCTTTTTGGTGATGGTTTCTTCAGAAGTTACGATGTTTGCCCATGTAAATACAGGGTTTGCAGGTGATTGTCTTAGGCCACCTTGAAAGTATGGCCATGAAAATAACTCTTGTGGCAAGCCAACAAAAAGAAATTGCATTAACGCTGCTTCCCTGTCCCTAACTAGTCCAGTTACGCTTGGGCATTACAAGAGATCGCAGGTCAGTGTGTAATATTATGTACCATATGTGCTGCAGTTTGACCCCCTAAGTAAAAGTGAGTTGTATTTATGTTTTTTATTCACATGTCTTTTCAAAGATTACCTTAACATCCACGTGGAAAGAAGTAAAAAAAATCATTAAGGAAGATCCTCGGTGTATTAAGTTCTCCTCCAGTGACAGGGTAAGAGGATTTTGTGTCAAGATTTACTATCAATTTATAAATACTTAAATATGAAGTTGATTGTTTTAAGTGAATTACTTTTAAGCGTATGAGAAATGAATCTGATTTTTAAGTTCATGTTTTGTTTCTTGCATGATAAATTAGCAAGAGAGCACAATAGAAAGTTTAACATTTTAATGCTTGGGGTGAAGCTTGTATTTTAGGATCTTAGAGGTTTAATGAAGCTGCAGTTTTATTTTAGTCAGGTACCACTAGACAGACATATATTTAGATTTAGGCTGGCAATTGGTACCAAACTATGAAAGCACTTGACTCTTAAGCCTGACTAACAGAACCCTGTAACGAGATCGCTAGTTCTCATATGCTTCAAGGTCTGAAACAGTGAATGATGTTAAGAAAAGTGTTGTTTACTATAGTTCATTTTATCCCTAGGCCTTTTATTTGTTTTCTTTTACGTCATTCCCCTTTCCTGGTTGGTTTCTCTAGGTCTGGGCATCTTTTATAAAAACTCATAAATCTAATATTCTTCCCCCTCAAAGTCTATTGGATTGTAGATGTTTGGACCATAAAATATGCATGACTGGGAAAGAGGGGTAGACCCAGTCTCAGTTTCCAACTTTTCTGACTGTTTAGAATTGATAATAAAGTATTTTTTAAGTCCAAAGAGTTTATTCATCTTATGACTTTTGGCTTGCCAGAAAGCTAAATGCTCAGTACTGTGTAAGTTAAGTTTTGAGTGTTAACCTACAGTTGCTGTATCCACAAATTACTGTTTTTGTTCTTGAAGTTAAAAATACAGTGTGCAGGAAGTGAACACTTAATCCTTAATATCCTTATTTTTAAGTGTCCACTTCATGAGGTTATTATGAAGATTGAAGTAGATGATCCTCATAAAATGCTCAGCAGTGTAGCGCATAGGAAGTTCTCAAGTTTCAGCCACTACTAATTTATGATTCCTCATTCTTTCTATATGCCACAAAAATGAGCATTGCAGATTATGTGATTTAATGAATTTTATATATGAACAAAATGTACCCTGTTGCCTTTTTCTTTTGAAATTTGAATTTTATTATGTGACTTAAACATTACTGTTTAATAAATAATTGATGTTTATTTTGGAATTAGTGGGCTTTATTTCCATAATCTTAACTTTTTTTTTTTTTTTTTAACAGAAAAAACAAAGAGAATTTGAAGAATATATCAGAGACAAATATATCACAGCCAAAGCTGACTTCAGGACGCTTTTGAAAGAGACCAAATTTATAACATATAGGTGTGTGCAATGAAATGTTTCATATTGGCAGTCATTCTCTTTACTAGTCTTTACTCTAATGGTCAGAGCATTCTTTGCATTCACACACATTATTAATTTTTAGGGATAAGAAGATGCCAACTTCTGTCCAAAGTCAGATACAGCCCATATCTACCATACTTTTTTTTTTTTAAAGAAAGGGCCCAGATGTCAATTCTTATTTTGTGTTACCCACCCATCCAGTTTTTAATACATACCTTTTTTTTTTTTTTTTTTACTTCACTGCTTTTTTTAGGAATACCCTCAACTATATAAGAATTGTATTTCATGAAAAATCTTTTAAAATAATCTTTCACTATCAGTTCTTTGCCTCCTCTGAAGACTATTCAGTGTGGTTAGATCATTCTAAAGCATGAAATCATCTATGTAAGCTCAGCATAAACATTTTTTTTCCCCTCAAAGGAAAGCCTTTTGCTGGGTACATTTAAATGCAAATTGTAAATTATGAAATTAGAGCCTATAAAAAAGATTTCTCTGTAGCAAACCCACCCCTAACAATTTATCATCAGGAAAACAATTTTGCATTGCTTAACCAGTCAGTATGCAGGAAACCATTTTTGTTTCATGCTCCAGCTTTTCTTCTTTAAGAGAGAAATTTGAAACATCTTAATAAAGGGTATGTGCACGGGAGGCTAGATAGTGCTGAGGGTGTGGTTTTTAGATATTTTGTCATTTGGATTTTTTGGTCAGGATCCTTAATGTTTTGCATCAGCTTGGGCTTTTAAATTAGATGTGAAGTAAGACTTCTTTCTACATTTTTATAGTTAATTTAGTGAAAGATGTGAAAGTGAAAGCTTGTGAAAGATGCTGGGATTGGCAGCCCCGCAGACTGAAGTCCTCTGTTCATCCACAGAACAGGTACAGCACGGGCAAGATTTACCCACCCACCCTCAGCCCTGATCTGGAGGGACCACCACTAGGGGTGGGAGGGTAATTCAGCTTCTGAGGCCCTTTCACTCCTTGGAGTCTTTGCTGAGGCGACTTACAAAGGTGACCACTGCAGTGAAATTTTTCTTAAAAAAAAAAAAAAGTGGAAACACAATTAGGAACTAGATGGACATTTCCAGCTCATTTCTGAAAGACCTGTGAACAGCAGTCAGTAATTCTTGGACTTCTTTTTCTTATTTCAGATCCAAAAAATTAATCCAAGAATCTGATCAGCACCTGAAAGATGTAGAAAAAATTTTACAGAATGACAAACGGTATTTAGTACTGGACTGTGTGCCAGAGGAGAGGCGTAAACTGATTGTGGCATATGTTGATGATCTGGATCGCCGGGGTCCACCCCCACCACCTACAGCATCAGAGCCCACGAGACGATCAACAAAATAATTCTAAATACTCTTCCACAGGGGTATCTATTCAAAATGCTTGCATGAGCCAATTTTCAGGTTTTTACATATATGTGCATTAGTCAACCTATTGCAAAACCATCTGACAAACAGAAGGAGAAGCATTTGTGAACAGTTTCTGAACAGAATACTTTGGAAATATTTATGCTTTTCTTTGTGTGGCATGACTGACATACATACTCAAATATAGGCTGTCTCTAGTAAATCTTAAAATCTTGAAGCTAAAATTCATCCTTTTATGAGGTGTGGAAGTCAGTGACTTGGTGACGTTCTTCCTAGCAGTGTTAATACATGCAAGAAGTAAGAGCATTTGTGGCTTGAACTTGCCAGATGCAAATACCACAGACTCCAAGAAAACCTGAGTTGGGGTTTGTTTTGTTTTGATTTTTTTTTTTTTTAAAGCGGGTAAAAGAGAAGACACTGAAAATTGAATTCTTATCTTCCAGAGGCTACGATTATTATAATGGACAATACTTTTACCTTTGTCTCTAAAGATCAGATTAGTTTTATTTGTTCACTTACGTGCTTTGATTATCCCCTCTGAATTATAGACCAAGTCTTGTTGTTTAGCCTAAGAGAAGATTTATGTAGTAATTTCTTCTCAGGTATGGAACCACGGTCATAACTAACATGTTGGCCAGAATAGAACCACTGGTTAAACATATTTTATTCACCATTAAGTGATCTTTATCAATATTCTGGATTAGACAACAAATTACCTTTCTGGGTGTTTCTTGTAAACTATACTCCTGTTTGAATGTTAAACTTTGTTGCTAAAGTTTAATTTTAAGATGTTTGAATGTTCAGTTTATGTATTTGAACTACAATAAACCAACCCTTTTTATATATCTGTATTGTATATGATTATTGTTACTTAATTTTTAAGAGCTTATTTTAACCTGATTTTTAAAAAAGCAGCAAATAGAATTTCGCACAAAGTAAGTTGACTCTAAATCTTAAGTATTACCTAGTTTTTAAAGGTTTGAATATAATTAGTATTTGCAGTATAAAAAGGAAAGAATTTGTAGAGAATCATTTTGGTGCTCAAGTCTTTTTAGCAGTGCCTTATTGCCTCAAAGCAAGAAGATGCTGGGGTTTTTTTTGTTTTTGTCCTTTGTACTGTATGATGGTTTGCACCTTTTTGGCATTCTTTCAACATGCGTGCGTCACACCATGAATCGGTTCCAAATTGATATATCTAGCTTTACCTCCCGAGTTGAAAACAAATCTTTTTATTTTATCCCCTCATAGATTGCTCGCTTCAGAGTGCCACATAAATAAATGTTTAAGAAAATATATATATTAATAGAATAATTTATTTTCCATTATCTTTTACCCACTATGATTGTAACAAATCCTAGAAAGAAGGAATACCAACAGATCTGTTTGTATGTTGTGTGTATAGTCACAGACACATGCATTCACATTCATGTTATATAGTTCTTAGCTTAAATCTATTAAGTGTCATAGAAATTTTGTGAACTCTGTATGTAGGAACCTGGCATTGATCAGACTAAGGTCTTCAGCTATAAAGTTGATAAACAGGATATGTTTTTTCTTTTAATTCGTACAAAGGATCTCACTGTCTCCTAGGCTGGAGTGTAGTGGTGCCATCATAGCTCACTGTAATGTTGAACTCCTGGTTTCAGTGATCCTTCTGAGTAGCTGAGACTGCAGGAATGCATTACCGCATTACCATGTCTGGCTTTTTTTTTTTTTTTTTTAGAAATGGTTTCACTTTGTTGCCCAGGCTGGTCTCAAACTCCCGGCCTCAAGCCATTCTCCCACCTCAGCCACCCAAAGTGCTAGGATTACAGGCGTCAACCACCACACCTGGCCTTCTTTTGTTTCCTTTTTTCTCTTTCTTTGAAGTTCATTTTATAAGTTCATTGAGTGATATTTTAAGTACTCTGAGGAATGAAACTGAAGTGCTTGCCAAGAGGAGCACAACTATAATGTAGTATGTAGAAATATGACTGTCTCACAAGGGTAAAGTTTCCAGAATGTCTTATTTTGTTATTCTGAATTCCACATAGTATTGTTTGTCCACTTACTACATTGTTTCTCATAGTAGAGAAGTGAGAAGAAAACAGTTTGATGATATCTGTTCTAATTTCCTACTTTTATCTTAAAAGTATCCGGGATTGAGCAGATAAGACACAAATCAAACTTCTCTGAGCAGATTTTTTAAGGGATCTAGTCAGGACTGACTTTGTGTATCAGGTTCTTAATGAAAGGTTCATTGTGATTACTCTTTGTTCCAGTGTCTGCATCTTGATTTGGTGCTTGTTAGCAAACTCTGAAAATAAGTTCACTCTGAGACATGTTCCAGTGTTAAGGTCAAACAGCCCCATAAAGCTCCATTGTTCCTAATAATGATTTTGGAATGATAATTCAAGACAAAGACAGCTTGAAATCTCCAGAAACGATCTGAAGTAAAACGTAATTATTTTTATTTCTTTACAAGTTTAAAGTGTCAAACCCTGGAAGCTTACATCCTAAGTTTACTACATATAATGAACATAAAAACTATTAATTCAAATAATCACAGACAATGATAATCCTTTCTGTAACTACCATATCACAAAACAATATTTTGGATTCTTGGGTTAAATTTTACTGTATTTGAATACATGAGCTTTACATAAAATTTGTAATGAAGGAAGTAAAAAGAATATAGCCCTACCTCCTGTGTTAAAAAGCAAACTATGACCACTTATGAAAAAGCAAAGAATCCGGAAACCCATACACAACATAAAAAACAACATCTTTTTTTTTTCCATAACATAATTCTTTATATTTCAGATTCTGCATTGCTTGGTTTGCCCTAAAGGCATTTTTCTGTTCTGAGGGAACCTTTCAGTGAAAATACCCGAGTTCTATAACAAAGTAATCAAGCATCATGGACGAATATCATTACACTTAAAAGGGGAAGAAATGTATCATAATCATGTTTTACTGGGTATGTTTTACCTTGCCATAAAATGAATGGTTATTGCCTATTACTCAAATTGTACCATATGTCTGGGTACACAGTTTTACTGCTTTTCTTTCTGCATTGCCCTTATGCTTTTTATTTTGTATTCTTAACCAAATTCTGTCTTGTGTTTGTTGGATTTTCTCTTTTTGACATCAATCTCTCAGGTTGCTCGATTATTTTTATAACTTAGAAATCCTATAGTATTTT
Organism: Theropithecus gelada; assembly: GCF_003255815.1. Taxonomy (NCBI): domain Eukaryota; kingdom Metazoa; phylum Chordata; class Mammalia; order Primates; family Cercopithecidae; genus Theropithecus; species Theropithecus gelada. The sequence continues at coordinate 142,939,272 of NC_037673.1, forward strand.
AAAAGTTGAGTAGGGTTCAAGTTCAGCATTATGGGTGAGGGTAAGTTTAGTACCATTAACAAGAAAGATCACCATCTCCATCTTTATATTTGAGGAGTAATCTATACCTATATCATTAACCATGGTTTATCTTGGGAGAAAGGAGATATTAAGAGGAACACATTTCTGCTTATAGAAAAATAACTGTCCCACATTCTGGAAGTGAAGAGAGGGCATTTTTAAAGTACTGTTTTCCCCCATATCAGACTATTGAAAGTCATTGGAAAGCTGCTAAAATTCTCAGAAACTGAAGACTCATTCAGGTAGCTTTAAAAAGTTCACTGAAGCAGGCTTTAGTATAAGTTGGAATTTATTTAAACTTAGCCAGAACCAGCCATGGGTTGAAATTAGTCCAGAATTGGAATCAGGTGCTGTTTCTTTTTCTTTGACCTTCAGTCATGAACATTATGATACGGACTTTTCATCAAGTAAATTAACATTTATTAAGTAAATGAAGATAACTAAAATTTATCATTAATGTGTTAAAAATCTCAAGTGAAAGTAGATTTTGAGCTTTGGTTATGTGAAATACAATTTGGTAGGTAAAATTAGGACTAGCAGGTCCAGGATGAAACTGAAGGTAGAGGGGCTCAGCTTTGACAGAACCTCTACTCCAGGCTCCAGCCGGTCCACTACAGGGCTGGTCCTAGGGGGTACCCAGTGAAACCATTGTGAACAAATGACAGAATAGCTGGGCTATCTAATCACTTTGATAGCAACATCTTTACACAACACTTAAATTGTTTGGGAAGCCAGGTTCTAATTCTGAAACATAATTATCTATTCTAACATGGTTCTCTACTTACCACATTGCACATTTGGAAAGTGTAGATTGTGAAATATTTTTGTAATTCCTAATGGTAATAATTGTATTACAGTTTGTAAAGTCAGCAATATTGATAAGCAGCAGTACAAGTAAATACAATAATCACAATTTGTTTTGCTTTGAAACTTAAATCTATTTAACACCTTCCCCTGTCTCTTGATCTTCATGTTCCCAGGGGATAGGGTCATTGTCCTGTACAGAAGGGACTGTGTCCCTCTCATGCCAAAACTGCTCTACATCAGGAAGGACGGGAATCTCTGCCTTCTCAGTTTTCCCTTTGCCAGAGGAAGGAGAGCTGGGTTTCTCTTTTTCTGGTATGGATGCTGGGGATTCTGGAGATGGAACCTTGTCAGGAAGACCCTCTGAGTTGCCAGCTGGTATGTCCTGCGACTCTGAGATAGCTGGAGGTTTTTTGGTTATCATCCATTTCCATACACCTTTCAAGCCTTCCCTGAACTCCTCTGACATCACAAGAAAAATAAGAGGATTTGCTGAAGAGATGGAAAACATCAGGACTTGAGACAGGGCTATGAACCCTTGTGGTGGGGCCGGGCCTGCAGCCTTCAGATGCCATACCCACAGCCAAGCTACCCACTCGGGGAGCCACAGGAGAGCAGAGGTGATGGCGATGCTCAGCAGCATCACTGTGACTTGCTTTGAGCGTATCTGGTTTCTAAGATTTTGAGTCTTAGTTCCTCGTTTTTTACATTGGTCATAAGCTCTCCAGAAATAAAAGCTTGCAAAAAGTAATGGAAGGCCAAATGCCAGGAGTGGGTAGAGCTTACCGAACATTGACATAAACTTTTCAGCCACAGCTGGTACATCCACGAGGCACATTTCCACACCTTCATGATGCCTGATGGTGCTAAAGAACCATTCTGGCAGGGGTAACAGGCTGGCCACAGTCCAGATGGCCACCAGCACGGACCAGATGGTGTAGTTGTGGATACTCACTTGCTTGGCCGGGTCACTTGCATACATGAAGCATATTTTGGCCACCACAACGATTGTCAGGCTCTTGGCTGCCATGCATGTGTGGATAAACCAGTCAGAGGACTTGCAGACAAACCAGCCTAGATCCCAAACACTTTTGGAGTATGCTGTAGCTCGGACAGGTGCAGAAAACAGCAGGAGAGAGAGATCAGCCAGGCTGAGATTCAGAATCAGGGAGTGGATCATGGATGGCTTTCCTTTCCAAGCATTGTGAAGGAGGATGCCAATCACACACAGGTTTCCCACGAAGCCCACCAGGCAGACAGCCACCAAGAGAGCCGGGATGATGGTTCTCCAGTCCTGGGAATCAGAGGGCATGTACCCTCCGGCAAAGTGGAGATGAGCAAAGGACACATTCATGCTGCTGGAGTTAGAGTCTGCAAAGGCAGCTGCCAGCATCACTCTTTTCACAGCTTCTTACAGAAGTTAGCTTCTTATTTAGGTTTGTCTTCCTGCCTGGGCTCTTTTGCATAGGAAATAAGTACTGCGTCGTCAGTGTCAAATGACACCTCTGGATCCTCCCCTTGCTTATTTCCTGAGAGCAGAATGTGGAAGGAGGCTGGCTGTTAAGCTCTTCCCTGCTGCATACAATATACTTGTGACTGTACTGACTGTCAGATAGCAGGACCACATGGCTGCTGCTCATTAGCAAGTCTAATACCAAATCGTCAGCCCTGTGGAGTAATACAAATATACCCATAAATGATGAATGAAGAGAACATACATGTAAGTGGCGTATGTTCCTTGGGGGTCACTAGAGCCAGTGAAGGCAATTATTTTCAACCAGCTGTTCCTAAAATCTTGACTGCAGTCTGTAATTTAGTGAACACTACATCTGAACCAAGTTCTTTGAACTTCACCTGATGGCCTGATCCAGTGGGTCTGGAGTAGGACCCACGAAATCATTTCTAACAAGTTCCCATGAGACTCTGATGCTGCAGGGTGGGAGACCACACTTTGAGAACCAGTGTTTTAAACAGAACTAAAGCTTCCCCCACCCACTCTGCAGAGATGAGCTTCCTCTTCTTTTCCCCAACCCTTACAACCACCTCAGTCCCATCAACAGCTGGCTGAGATCAAACACAGCTGGATAATGAAAAGAAGTTAGAAGTCCTATTAAAAAAAATCTAATTATGGATGACTCTCAGTTTATTATGAGTTTTTAGAGGTAATTTTAGAGCTCCAAATTAGAACTGCTTTACATACTAACAAGACTTTTCAACAAGTGATGGTGATGAAGGCAACTGCATGATGAATTAAGCTGCTTTTCAGAGAGCATTCCTAGAGGATTTACCATGACAAGAGAAATGAAAGAAAAATCAACAATATCTATGTGGAAGGTATTTAAGATTTTTTAAAAGATTGTATTTTAAAGTTGGTAAAAATAATTTTGGGCTGGAGACACTGGCTCATGCCTGTAATCCCAGAATTTGGGGAGGTGGAGGCAGGAGGATTGCTTAAGGCCAGAAGTTCGAGACCAGCCTGGGCAACAAAGTGAGACCCCTGCCCCCACCTCTAACAAACAAACAAATAAGCCAGGCGTGATGGCGTACACACTCTATCTAGAGACACAGTGATCCTCTGTCTCTAGAAATAAAAAATTCTCAGATAAGATGATTTGGTAGAACTAGCCCTGAAATTTTACAATAAGCAATGGATACTCTGGGGGGATTAGAGGAGCTCGAAATGTTCAGAGAACGGTGTTTCGGGATTGATATGAAGATACATGCTACATTGAGTGTGGCTAGTCAGAAAAGCTAAACATGATATACAGGAGAGTATGCTGCTGTACTCAGACCTCTGGATTCTGGTACTGTGCTTTCATCAGTTTTTCCCAACTAAGGAAGGGTCTAACGTTTTAAAATTCTTCAGTGTCCTAGAACTCAATAAATAAGTGCTGATCAATATAGCTATTGGGACAGTGGTCAGTGGTGCTGGATTTCTTTGTTCAAATTTCTATTTCCGTTTGCTTTCCTTCCTTTTACCTCTGGGAAGTAGTTGTTCCTATAGAACAGTAAATTGGGGCAACACTTTATTCCAGCAAGGCACAGTAACTCCCAGTAACTATTTAAGGATGAAATATCCTTAAGTCTCAACAAGCATCACTTTTGGATGTGAAGAGGCCCACACTGTCTTACAGGGAAGAAAATGGGGGAGGGAGCAGAGTAACGTTTTGCAGATTAAAGACTATGAGGAAGGTAGTTCCACTTGATGTATGTGGAAGAGATTCATTCAGAACCAAGAAACAAATATACTACTTCACATTGTGGCTTATATATTCAAGATGATGATATTCAAGGCTTCCGAAGCTGTATAAGACAAAAAGCTAAATGGGTTCAAGCCACCTTTAATACCATGGAAATTTGATTCTTAATAGACAATTGAGGGAAACTAAAGACTGTCATGTGGTACTTCCCAAATCTATTGGTACTGACTCAGGGAAGCATCTCCTGGTGCTCCAGCTAGAGACAAACTGGACTGAATGAGAATGAACTTTCTCCACTCTTTTGAGGGAAATTTATTTTAACTTTTTATTTAAAAATAATTGCTGCTGGGCACGGTGGCTCACACGTATAATCCCAGCACTTTGGAAGGCCAAGGCGGGTGGATCACCTGAGGTCAGGAGTTCGAGACCAGCCTGGCCAACATAGTGAAACCCCGTCTCTACTAAAAAATACAAAAATTAGCCAGGTGCGGTGGCGCACATGTCTGTAGTCTCAGCTACTTGGGAGGCTGAGGCGGGAGAATCACTTGAACCTGGGAGGCGGAGGTTGCAGTGAGCCAAGATGGTCCCACTGCATTCCAGGCTGGGTGACAGACAGAGACTCTCTCAAAAAATAGAAAAATAATAATTGCAAATGTAGAGAAAAAAATGCAAGAAGAGCACAAAGAATTGCCCTATATACTTCATCTGAGTTCACCGATTAATTATTTATTGAGACAGAGTCTTACTTTGTCGCCCAGGCTGGAGTGCAGTAGCGCAATCTTGGCTCACTGCAGCCTTTGCCTCATGGGTTCAAGCGATCCTCCTGCCTCAGCCCCCTTAGTAGCTGGGACTAGAAGTGTGCAACACACCATGCCTGGCTTTTTTTTTTTTTTTTTTTTTTGTATTTTTAGTAGAGACAGGGTTTCATCATGTTGGCCAGGCTGGTCTCAAATTCCTGACCTCAAGTGATCTGCCTGCCTCAGACTACCAAAATGCTGGGATTACAGGCATGAGCCACTGCACCGGCCCAGGTTCAACAATTATTAATATTTTGCCACATTTGCTTTTTTTCCCCTCTCTCTTTGTATATACACATATAAATGTACATACACACATATATAAATATGTATTATAATTTTCTGAATGATTTGAGAATTACAAATAAGTTTTCTTCCTAGATTATCATTAACCACAATAATCAAAGTGAGATTATGTGCTTGTAGCAAAAAGGAATTCTCGCCCTCAGCAATCCTCATTACTCCATTTGTCTTAGTCCATGCAGGATGCTATAACAAAATCCTATAAACTGGTGGCTTAAACAACAGAAGCTTATTTCTCACAGTTCTGGAGCCTGGGAAGTTCAAGATCAAGGCACTGGCAGATTTGTTGTCTGCTACTTCCTGGTTCATAGATGGCCATGTTTTCCTTGTGTCTTTACAGGGTAGAAGGGGTGGAGGGGTGTTCTCTTGCGTTTCTTTTATAAGAGCACTAGTCCTAATTAATGAACGCTCTGTCCTTATGACCTAATTACCTGCCAAGGGTCCCACCTCCTGATACCATCACCCTTGGGCTGAAAATTTCAACATGTGATTTTGGAGGGCACATAAAGATTCAGACCATACTATTCAAGTTTCACATTTTACTTTGAATATTAGCACTTGTACATCTGAGTATCTGATGGATGTTATATGTGGCTTGTATCTACATTTTCTGCATTTTAAAATTATTTCTATATAAAGGATAAATGTAACTAGCAAACATAAAAGAAGTCTTTATTTGCATTATAAGTGGAAGTTATTTGAATCTTTGTTTATAGCATATCCACTTAAAATATAGAATTCAGTTGTAGGTGTGGTGAACATTTGTCAGGTTTTCTTATTTTTATTTATTTTGGGGAAGTGCCTAGTATCTGAACCTCTCCTGTTGGATAGAAGGGATTCTAAGGAGAAATGATATGGACGGGGTGGATAGAGCAGAACAATTAAAAACAATTGAGAGTATTTGAAATGGAAACTGGAAACAACCTCATCCCCCCAAAATGCTGGAAACAACCCAAATGTTTATCAGCTGGTGAATGGATAAACAAGTGGCTACCTTCATACCGTGGAATGTTATTCAGCAATAAAAAGGAATGATAAATTCTACAATATGGATTAACAAAGGCACTATGCTAAATAAAAACACCCAGACAAAAACAACAACAACAACAACAACAACAAAATACGGTAAGATTCCATTAACAGGAAATGTCCAGAAAAGGCAAATCTATAAAAACAGGAAGTAGAATAGTGGTTCCCTGGGTCCCGAGGTTGGAAAGGGGAGTGACTGCAAATTGGAACAGAGGATATGTTTGGGGTGATGAAAATGTATGATTGCATTTTATGGTATGCAAATTATACCTCAATAAAGCTGTTTCCAAGAAAGGAGTTATTTGGGATGGAGAAAAGGTAAAGAGCAGATTTCCCTGCTCTTGAAATGCTGAGTAGCCTCCAGCCGAATGGATATTCTATTCTGAGACTTTTTAATTTATTTTTATTTTTTCTGAGGGCTTTGTTGCCCAGGCTGGAGGGCAGTGGCACGATCTCAGCTCACTGCAACCTCAGCCTCTTGAGTAGCTGGGTCTACAGGTGCCCGCCACTATGGCTGGGTAAATTTTTTTTGTATTTTTAATAGAGATGGGGTTTCACCATGTTAACCAGGCTGGTCTCAAACTCTGGCCAAAAGCAATCTGCCCACCTCGGCCTCCCAAAGTGCTGGGATTACAGGTATGAGCTACAGCAGCCTATTCTGACTGATTAAAAAAAATAGTTTATGAAGAAAGAGACTGTGGTCTAGAGGGACCAAGTGAAAGGACAGTGCTGGGTGAGAAAGGGTACGAGGGGAGCAGGAGAAAGGGAGACTCAGAATGTTGAGACACAAAATTTGCTAGGTCCCTCTGATGCCTAGTGTCCCTGGCTTGAAATGGTCTTTCAGACGAGCCTTCTCTAATTCCACACTTAAGCTAAGGCTGTAGCCACAAAGCAGCTGCCAACCCCAAATGTTCCAGCTGTATCCCTTTCCTGACACACATACCACTCATAGTGATGTTGCCAGGAGGTAGGCTTTGGATATTGAGAAGTAGTCATCAAACAACTGAACATCTGAGCTGTAGGCATACACACACACACACACACACAATTCTGCTTTATATGCAAGTTACAGGGGACCTCAGCCAGCTTGATCTTCAAAAGAACCCAGAAAAAGCAAGTTTGTGACCAGACTTTTAAGTGGTTTCTGGTCAAAGCAGGGCTAAGAATGACCTCTTACTAGGGCTGGGCAAAGTTTACCCTGTAGCTTATTTCCAGAGAAGGGATAATAACAATGGCAGTCATTTACTGAGTGAGTCATAAGCTCCACCTTCTGAGCTGAGCATTCCAGGCACTTGGACCTTCATGACAACTCCTGGAGATGGGTACGACGACCCTTATTTACAGATGATGACATGGAAGCATAGAGAAATGCAGTATCTTGCCTGTGGGTCTGTAGATCACACAGGTACTAGATGATAGAGTTGGGATGGAAACTTCCGGAAGTCTCACCCCAGAGCTGTTCTCCCAGGGGTTTCCATCCCAACTCTGTCATTTACTACCTGTGTGATCTCTTCCATGATCCTGCCGCACCAAAGAAGCTGTGGGCAGTACTGTTCTTTAAGAAGTGCAGTTCTCAAGTTAGTATAGTTTAGTTCAACAAGCATTTATTGAGCCTTTGACACTGAGAATATAAAGTGTATGTACCTCCTTTCTTAACGTGAATGCTTCCTGAGCTATTTTCTCTGTGCCAGGCACGATGCTAAACTCTGGGAGCCCAGGATCATAAAGGGTCCCTTTATTTGAGGAGCTACCATCTAGTAGGAGAGATGAATAAACAAATAAGACATTTCAATGACAGTTAAATTGTCATTGAAGAGTACTGGCTGCTGTGGATGCCTGGAAGAGGGATGTCTGGTCTAAATCAGGAGCTGGGTCTGGTGGGAGGGTCAGGCAAGGGCTCCCTGTTAGAAAAGATACCTAAGCTGAGACCTTAGTCATGCACCCACTTACTCATCTCTGTGAGAGCCTTTTGAAGCTTATTGTGGTGTACTCAGTACCCCTGTATTAGACGCACCAGAAAACAGCTATTGCTTATCAGAGAAGTTAGCGTTGTTTATTTCAGGGCTTTGAGAGTTAACATCTTTTTCTACCCATAAGTTTTCAGACTCTGAACATGGCAGGTGAAGCGCCTGGTGAAATAGAGTGGATTCAGCTGAGCTTCACCAACCAGCTGCAGTTGGCTAGCAGGCCTAAGTGTTTGAAGAGCGTACCTCAGTTCCCTCTGTGGACGCTGCACGAGTGAGCCCTCAACTTTGCAGTTCTGCACCAGTTTTACTCCTACACGCAATGTTGAAAAGGCCATAATATACAGTTAGTGTTGCTTTCTTTTCAGACTGCTTTGCTTTGCTGAGCCTTCCTTTCTCTAGTCCCCAGGTTGTGCTCCTTTTCGGACTACAGTTATTTTGTTTTTGTGGAGTATCTTTGGCTGTGGGACCTTCCTGAGTGACATGTCCAGGATTTAGTGTCTGGTGTCCTGGAGTGCCGTTCCAGAATACAGGTGCAAGCCAAGTGATATTCATCTCTAAGGTAAGTGTCTGCATAGGTATGGCTGGGTCTGAGTGGCTACTGCTACAAGAGACCCCCTTCCTACTTTTGCTGTTGGTTATGTAGCCCTGAAGTCCTGCTGTAGGAAAGATGACGGAAGAAGATTGATTGTGCTGTTAGTTACACGGTGGTCAAGTCTGGAGATGTAGATTATAATTTTATCATGTTATTTAATTGATAAGCCATTTATTATTGATTTGCTTATGTTTTCAGACTTGATGGTTACCCTGTAAATTCTAAATTCCACAGAACTGGGTTTGTGAGAGCCAGGTACTTGGAGTTGGGAGATCTGAACCCTATTTCCAAGCAATGAGACTGTTAAATCAGAAAGAGTCTCTTTTGAATGATCTGGGTCAAACTTTTATATTCCACACGTGGAGACAGATGCTCTGAATGTGAGAGTGACTTGTCCTATGTCAGCAAGGCCCAAACTGGCATCCAGGAATCTCAGCTGCCAGGTGGATGCATCTTCCTCTCCACCCTGTCTTGCACTTTTTTCTGCCAGGTATTTTTTTGTTTTTTTTTTGTTTTTTTTTTGGAGGGAGGGAGTCTATGTTAATAACTGCTCATTTAAACTTTATGGAGAACAAAATTTGGACATAGATGCGATGGCTCTTTGGAAAGCAAAAGGTTAGTAAGAACATAAGGAGATGACTGTATTGTGATAGCTTAGGTAGAACTTTATTTTCTTAAAAAAATCCTTCATAGTCATATCCAAACACAACTGTGGTTGATATTTTGATGCACTGCATTCTTTTAGCTGCCCCTTTTCATCCCAAGAGTTTTTAAAGTTGTTGTAATAAAATAATAATTGCAGTTATGATTTTTGTTACAATACAACGAGGGGCCCTCATTGGCTCTAGGGTCAGCCAAAAAGACCCTAGAGAGCTGGTGGGGATTGATTTTCTCCACCATGAAGATGACATGGTTCCCTAAAAAGGAGTACATTGTTTTAAAAGAACAGATATTTCAGCAAGTAAAGTGCTAAGATAGGGGCCCAGGCTGGCTAAAATCTAGTTTAGACATAATAAGCTCATCCCCGGCTACAGGTGTTTTGTTTTTGTAGAGTATTGCCTGCTTTAAGTTCTTACTAAATGATGGGTTCTATTATTTAGGGAAAAACCTAGTTGTTTAAAAAAAAAATCAAAATTCCATTGTCATGACAACCTTGTACATTGAATTTTGTCATGTTCTTTTGTTTGAGAAAACAGCTTTATTGTGATATAATTCATATACCACACAATTAACCCATTTAAAGTGTACAATTCAAGGTTTTTGGTATATTACTCTTTTCGTACCTTGCCCACCTTGAGGGGCCAGTGTGCTTGTGATGCTCTCTTCAGCACCAACGAGAGCGGTTTCCATGACTACAGAATCCAGCAGGTGGAATGGCCTCTTCACACATGTTGCAGACATCCTAGGGCCAGATGAGTTGGGGAAGGAATGCGCAGTATTCCAGTTCCAACTCTAACTTCATAGCTTGGCGGCATGTTAAGAAAGGAGCTCCATTGCCTTCCTTGGGCCCCCAGATTTGCCTGCCTTAAGTGCAAAAATGCTTCTGAAAAGAGAGCATCTCTGTGAAGGGGAATAATAGTAAAACAGGATTTTAGGTGTCATGTGAGGAGCCGATGAGAATTGGTAGACCAGTGAGTCTTAGTCTTTGGTAGAAATATCTGGAGTGTTGGTTAGTCTGACAGTCTCCTCTAAAGATAAATGTCCAAACTGAAGAACTCTTCAATCATTCAACAAGAATCTATGAAGCCATTCTAGAAGTTATGGGAAAATCAAAGATGTGGGACTGAGGTCCTGTCAAGTCTTCAAAGCCACTCTGGGGAGAGAGGATGGGCTTTGGTGAAATTGTCATCTGTCATGTTGCATAGGAGGATATGATTAGAAATGTAGTAAAGCAAGTACCAAATTCATGTCATGGGCCAGAGGTGTTCTTTCTTTAATTGTGAAAAAAATATTTTCAGATCACATCTCAGGCAAAAGTCCAGTGTCTGCAATATATAAAAGGAGAGCTATATAGTTTGAAGCAAGCGTTGGAGTGGAATCATGATCCCATTTTTCAAAGCTTCCTCACTTACTGTTGTGGCCCTTGAGGAACCTCCCTGAAATGAATTAATATTAGCATATATGAATCACTGATAGACTCTAGAAAGAGGTTTAAAAGCTCAGAAGCAGGAGTTTATCAATTGGTCAGGGAAGGCTATATGGGAAAGGTGAGATGTGATACCTCCCAAATATCTCTCTGCGTATTTTCAAATACATTTTATATACACAACATAATTTTGAAAAGATCCTATTAGATGTCATTGAAAATTTGATTTTCTTCTTATTATGTCATAATTAACTTTCTGTGTTATCAATACAGATCTACATCTTTCAAATGGCTGTTGAGAATTCTTTTTTATGAGAGACAGAGTATAGGCTGGGGAAGAAGGGGCATGCTTTAGGATCTCATGTCTGCTCAGAACCAGCCTCAGCAATTATTTTTTCAAAAGAACTATCCTTGCAGGTAAACACCAAATGACACTGGAGATCATTCAACTTGCTTTAAAACTTGCTGTAGCTTTTGCATTTTCTACGTATGTGGACACAGGAGCTACATGGAGAGTTGAAACATGTTCAGGCTTTATTTGCATAATCTAGTTCAAGCTCTTTTCTTACCCAGTCTTGAGCAAGTGATAAATATGACAGCATCTACTTTTGGGCAAGGAACTGTCAGTAGGTCTTCAGCAGTCTCTTAGAATTATTGTTCCTGGCTTTTTTTTCTTTGTGTTGAGAATACAAAAAAAAAAAAAAAAAAAAGTATGTGAATGGATATGTTAATTAGTTTGATAGTGGTAACCATCTCACAATGTATAATATATGTATAGTCTGGTTTCTGTATCCATGGGTTCCTTGTATGTAGATTCAACTAACCACGGGTTGAAAATATAAAAAAGAAAACTTGTCTGTACTGAACATGTACAGACTTTTTGTCAGTATTCCCTAAATAATACAGCATAACAACTATTTACATAGTATTTACATTGCATTGGTTATTACAAGTAATCTATAGATGCTTTAAAGTATATGGGAGGATGTGCATAAGTTGTATATAAATACTATTAGGTTGGCACTTTTGCAGCAACCTAATATATACCATTTTATATCAGGGACTTGAGCATGCTTGGATTTTGGTATCTGAGGGAGGTCCTGGAACCAATCCCCAGCAGACACTTAGGGATGGATGTATATTAAAACATTATTTTGTACACTTTGAATAGATATAATTTTTGTCAATTACACCTTCATAGAACTAAAAGCAAAGGTTTAAAAATTATTATTAATGTAGTTCAAATAGTGATCATAAATATCCTGCCCTTACGGAGGGCTTACTAAGTACCAGGTCCTTTGTATACCATTCACACAAACTCTAGGATTTAAACACTTTCACTGTGTCCATCTTCCAGATGAAAAGAAGTAAATGCAGTAACTGATTCTAAGTCATGAGGCCTGCAGGTGATAGGCCTGGAATTTAATCCCAGGCAGTCTAGTTTTGGCATTTAAAGCACTAACTTGTCTCTAAAATAGGATTTCTTTCTGATATGTGTAATACTACCAAATGAATTATCCAAGGGAGGTATGAGATCAGCTGCTGCTGAGTGGTAGAAATGTATATAAGAGGATGCTGTCAGCATTTCTCATACAGAGTGGTTATTTCACTGGTTGTACCGACTAAAACCCAGACAACTCATTTGAGTCTTCTCTCATCCGCAGCCTTATTTACTGTAAAAATAGTAGTTTGGGGCCAGGTGCTGTGGCTCACGCCTATAATCCCAGCACTTTGGGAGGCCAAGGCAGGTGGATCATGAGATCAGGAGATCAAGACCATCCTGGCCAACATGGTGAAACCCTGTCCCTAATAAAAATACAAAAATTAGTCGGGCATGGTGGCATGTGCCTGTAATCCCAGCTACTCGGGAGCCTGAGGCAGGAGAATCACTTGAACCTGGGAGTCGGAGGTTGCACTAAGCCAAGATTGCACCACTGCACTCCAGCCTGGCGACAGAGCAAGACTCTGTCTCAAAAACCAAAAACAAAACAAAAATAGTAGTTTGGTAAAGAATCTTCCATAGATGTCTTTTTAAGAAAACTTTTTTTTGAGATGGAATCTCACTCTGTTGCCTAGGCTGGAGTGCAGTGGCATGATCTCGGCTCACTGCAATCTCCACCTTCTGGGTTCAAGTGATTCTCATGCCTCAGCCTCCAAGTAGCAGGGATAACAGGCATGTGCCACCACACAGCTAATTTTTGTATTTTTGGTAGAGGCAGGGTTTTGGCATGTTAGCCAGGCTGGTCTGGAACTCCTGGGCTCAACTGTCCTCTTTGGCTTCCCTAAGTGCTGGGATTACAAGGGTGAGCTACCACACCTGGCCTAGATAACTTTCTGCATGCTTATAAATACATTATTATATACACGTATATAATTTTGGAATGAGAGTCTACTAAATTTCATTGTAAATTTGTTTTTACAAGCAGCCTTGCTTCTTTTCATTAAGTTCCACCCTTCCTTGCTTGGGATAAATGGACCAAGGAAGCTATTTTAATCAACTTTTAAGCGATTCAGTGAAAAAATTTGGTGTTCAAGCTTGTTGTAAAATTTTTATATATTTAGTTCTTCAACTGTTTATAGTGGAATTACAGCAAAATCTGAATTTAATTAAGATGTAAAGAGATAGGGCAGTGTGAAAAGCATTTTGCTTCTTCTTTTGATCTAAAAAAAATTTTCAAAATGCCCTAGTTCACTTTACTTAGTTATCTTTCTTTAAACTATTGAATACCCCCTGCTGTGGGGTCATCATTCTGAAGATGATGGTCACCTTACGGGTTATGCAGGGGAGCTTCGATGCCCGTTCATGCCTGTAACTTGTGTGTAGTAGTTGTGTAAGTTGCGTACAGTAGCTATGGCTACCATAACAAAGTGACACAAATTGGGTGGCTTAGGAAACAAACACATCGTCTCACAGTTCTGGAGGCTAAAGTTCAAGATGAAGGTGTCACAAGTTCGGTTCTCTCGGAGAGCTGTGGGGGTATGCCTGCTCCATGCCTCCCGTCTAGCTTCTGGGTGTTGCTGGCAATCTTTGGTGCTCCCTGGCTTGTAGATGCATCACCCCAGTCTCCACTCTCATCTTTACATGAAAGCAAGATTTTACTTTACACGGCATTCTCGCTGTTTCCAAATTTCCCATTTTTATAAGAATACCAATTATATGGGACTAGGATCCACCTAGTGACCTCATTTTAACTTGATCACCTCTGTAAACACCGTATCTTCAAATAAGGTCACATTCTGAGATATTGGGAGTTAGGACTTCAACATAGGAATTTTTAGGGGAATGTAATTTGATCTATAACATTGTGTTTTAGAATGAAGCTGAGTCACTTAGTGATGTCCCTGCTTCTCGTAAAAGGCAAGTCAAGGCAGGGAGAGAGGGAAGATATTTGATAAATCAGATAAATCAAGGTTTTAGATTTTTCTATTATTAACATAGTGGAAGCAATGGAAGTCTGAGGTATGGCTCACAAAGAGTACATAATCTATACAGGTAAAAGGAAGCCATTGATTGTATGAGGTAGTGTAGTTGAAGATGTGTGCAAACTTTCAAGTGTCAGACACACGCATGATTAATGACTGCCAATGTGTTTGTGCATTTGCAAGGAATATGACAAAAATATGAATGAAACCAGGGGTCCATTCAGCCCGAAATCCTCATCAGTGCTCATACAGTATGTATAACTTTGCATTCTTATTTTTATTTTCCTCGTTTCTATTCATTTAAAAGAATATGTTTATGTAATTGTACAATTCCACAACTCTACTGAGATACTGCTGCCGAGTCTGAACTGTTGTAGTGGGCACTGCCCCCTTGTGGTAACTGAAAATAATGATTGTTCAGCGATGGAGAAAACCTGAATTTGGTGTTCAGAGGGCAGTTTGTGGTCTCAGTGAGTAGCATATAAAAGTAGAGGTTGAAAGCTAGGGACTATTGTTGAATGGGACATAGATGGAGCTATTGAAAAATATTTTTAATTAGCATAAGCATATTTGAGTGTTATAGGCAGAGGAAAATGAACACATAGATAAAAAATGGTTCAGGATGCCTGTGAGAGAGGAGGTGTACAACCCTCTACTAAATTGTGGTTTCAGTACCAATGGCGTCGGCACAGCTTGGGCACTTGTTAGAAATGCAGAATCCCAGGCCCCACCCGAGACCTCCTGAATCAGAATCTGAATTAAACTTCAGATGAGTCATCTCCATGGTGACGTGTGAGATTCCCTGGTGTACAGCATAGCAGAAGTGTTTGGCACATGGACCTTAGACTTACTGGGTTGGAATCCCAGCTCTGCCACTAACTAGAGTGTGAATTTGGGAAGTTATATTTTTGGGCCTCAGTTTCCTCAACTACAAGTGAGGAATGATATTAATACATTTCTCATGGGATTCTTGTAAGGTCACCACCACCACTACCGTCACCATCATCGCTAATGTTTCATGAGGGTTTACCACATTTCAGGCAATGTTGAAGCACCTTTCATGAATTCATTAGTGAGACTGTGAAGGATAAACACCTGTCAGATGGTACGTGCTCATCAAATGTTAAAAACGGATGTTTTTGAACAGACAGGAGACAGGGAAATACTGGGTAGAAGAGGGCGGTTCTCTGGAAAATGCCCCACTCTCAAGCCTAGAAACCTGCAGCCTTAGTGGGAACAGGCATTCCTGCTTTTTGTGCCCAAAAGTTGCCTTTTGGCCTGCCAAGACCCACCGCATCCTGTACCCATATAAACCCCAAACCCCAGGCTCCACAAGCAGCTGAGGAGAGGAACAGGAGAATGGCAGAACACCGTGGCAGAGAGAAGAGAAGGAATGTCTGAACACTGAGAGGAGTTTGGCTGGGGATGGTCAGAGAGGAGATCAGCCGCTGGATGGCCAAACTCCAGGGGAAGATCATCTTCCCACCCCATACCCCTTCTAGTTCCCCATCCATCCCACTGAGAGCCACCTCCACCATTCAGTAAAACCCCCACATTCATCCTGCAAGTCCCTGTGTGACTTGATTCTTCCTGGGTGCCAGACAAAGACCTGGGTACCGAGAGAGCACTGAGCGGTTTAACACTTAAGCTGTCCATGGATGGCGAGGCTAAACTTTAACAAATGCCAGGCCCACTTGGGCTTTGGGAGTTGCAGTCACCCACCCTTAGATGCTACCAAGGGGCCAGAGCCCAGGGGCACTCACTCTGGCTCCTGCACCTGCATATCTGTGTGCTTCCCCTCCTGTAAGGGGTTTGAGCCCACAAGCCACATCCCTGTCCCACGTCCTGTGAGAGGGGTCGGGGAGCTCTCCTGTTTCACTTTTGGTTATTATAATCGCTATAAAGCATGGTCTTTGAACAAGTAAATTGGAATGGACTATCTCAACTGAGGAACTAAAGACTGTGGCTTTGGCAAGTGGAGGTGGGATGTTGAGGCCTGTTGGGAGTAGTAGTTTTGAGGGCTGAATTCTGAACCCTGGACCCACTCTTTGGATTACTGATTATTGCAGAAAGGATGCTTTCTAATGAAATCAGTTTTCAGCTTGCTTAATCTAGTAAAGAATAAGAAAACTGTTTAAAGTTGTGGTTCTCACATATTTTGGCCTTTGGACCCCTTTACACTCCTTTTTTTTTTTTTTTTTTGAGACGGAGTCTCGCTCTGTCGCCCAGGCTGGAGTGCAGTGGCCAGATCTCAGCTCACTGCAAGCTCCGCCTCCCGGGTTCACGCCATTCTCCTGCCTCAGCCTCCCGAGTAACTGGGACTACAGGCGCCCGCCACTTTGCCTGGCTAGTTTTTTGTATTTTTTAGTAGAGATGGGGTTTCACCGGGTTAGCCAGGATGGTCTCGATCTTCTGACCTTGTGATCCGCCCGTCTCGGCCTCCCAAAGTGCTGGGATTACAGGCTTGAGCCACCGTGCCCGGCCCCCCTTTACACTCTTAAAAATTATTGAGGATCCCAAAGAACTTTTGTTGATGTGGGTTGTATCTATTAATATTTACCTTATTAGAACCTAAAGTTGAGAAAAATTTAAAATATTAATTGATTTTAAAACAATAGTAATGAATCCATTATGTGTTAATATAGGTAATATTTTCATTAAAAACAACCACACTTCCTAAAACAAAAACATTTAGTAAGAAGAGTGATATTGTTTTATGTTTTTGCAGATCTCGTTAACATCTGGCTTGATAGAATGGAGCTGGATTCTCTTATCTGCTTTTGCATTCAATCTGTTGCAATATCACATATCCTGTAGCCTCTAGAAAACTCTACTGTACTCTCATGAGAATGAAAAAGGCAAATAACATTTTAGTATTATTAGAAAATGGTTTTGGCCAGGAGCAGTGGCTCATGCCTGTAATCCCAGCACTTTGGGAGGCTGAGGCGGGCAGATCACCTGAGGTCAGGAGTTTGAGATAAGCCTGGCCAAACCTCATCTCTACTAAAATATATAAAAATTAGCCAGGCATGATGGCGTGTGTCTGTAATCCCAGCTACTCAGGAAGCTGAGGCAGGAGAATCGCTTGAGCCCGGGAGGCGGAGGTTGCAGTGAGCTGAGATTGGGCCACTGCACTCCAGGCTGGAGACAGAGCGAGACTCTGTCTCAAAAAAAAAAAAAAAAAAAAAAAAGAAAAGAAAATGGTTTTGATTTTGTGGTCTCCTGAAATGGTCTCAGGGACTCCCAGAAAACTAGGAGTTTAAAAGATTAAAGCACCCTCATTGTAAGCAAACATATGTGTATTCTCAGTTTTCGTGAATTCAGATTGTTCTTCCCCACTGTGGGGTTTACCGTGCCACCACAGGAGTCTTTGATTAGGGTGCACTTGACAATTGCCTTTCGATTTCCAGTTCAGCTGCAGAAAATCTGCTTGACTCTTTGGTTTCTTTGGCTGTTCCTGCTGCTGGTTGGGAATGTGGTGATTAGCTTGCAGGGTGAGATCAAAGCATTGATTAACTTTCATGTCATGTTTTATCTTCTAGACAGAAGACAATGGTAGTGAAAAATAGACCAGAAATCTCTCTAATTGAGTATTTGTCTCTCAAAATACAGCTTTCAAAGAGTATTAAGGTGGAGTGGGCTGTAAAATATTTGCATGCAGATTGGGAATGCCCTCTGAGGTGGTGATTTCTCCCTGCTTGGAGAGTTGTACTTCGCAGTAACTCAGTGACAAAGGGCCTCCTGTTTTGTTTTGGCTCCTGCGATGACTATTGTGTGCACCGTGCGGCAACAAGAAGTTTAAAGCCACAATCTTTGGGACAGCTAAATGCAGTGCAGCTCATGAAAACTCTGGGACCAAATTAATATGCTTTAATTTGGAAAATATGTATTGGGAAATTATTTAATACATAAAATATTTTTGGGAAAGATTAAAGCGTTGTTACGTAAATAAAGCCATCCTGAATTCTCCTCAGAAATTTAAAGTATAACCTGGGGGTGGTGGTTTGTGCCTGTAATCTCAGCTACTCTGGAGGCCAAAGCAGGAAAATTATTTAAAGGCAGGAGTTTGATACTAGCCTGGGCAATATAGTGAGACCCCACCTTAAAAAATTATTTAGATATATAGAGATATATATAAATAAATTTATGTCTATTATATATAGATAGATATAAATTAGCTTGACGTGATGGCGCACACTTGTAGTCCCAGCTACTTGGGAGGCCTAGATGGAAGGATTGCTCGAGCCCAGAAGTTTCAGGCTGCAGTGAACTATGATCATGCCACTGAATTCCAGCCTGGGCAACAGAGATTGAGACCCCCTCTGCCCCAGCCCCCTCAGAAAATCCAAAGTGTAACAAGAGAGAAATTTTTATTTGATGTTTAGTGTCCCCATTAACTTTTTTTTTTTTTTTTTTTTGAGACAGAGTCTCACATTGTTGCCTGGGCTGGAGTGCAGTGGTGTGCTCTTGGCTCACTGCAACCGCCACCTCCCAGGTTCAAGTGATTCTCCTTGCCTCAGCCTCCCAAGTATCTGGGATTACAGGCACTTACCACCACACCCAGCTAATTTTTTTTTTTTTTTTTATTTTTAGTAGAGACGGGGTTTCACTATGTTGGCCCCACTGGTCTTGAACTCCTAACCTCGTGATCTGCCCGCCTTGGCCTCCCAAAGTGCTGGAATTACATGCATGAGCCACTGTACCCGACCTCCCCATTCACTTTTAAGTGGTATCCTGTTAAGGTCAAATTTTGTCTTGTCTTGTCTTCTTTCTTTTTTCTTCTCTTCTCTTCTCTTCTCCTTTCCCTTCCCTTCCCTTCCCTTCCCTTCCCTTCCCTTCCCTTCCCTTCCCTTCCCTTCCCTTCCCTCCCCTCCCCTCTCCTCCCCTCCCCTCCCCCCTCTTTTTTTCTCTCTGTCTCCCTTTCTCTCTCTCTTTCACTTTCTCTTTCTCTCTCTCTCTCCCCCTTTCTCTCCCTTTCTCTCTCTCTCTCTCTCTCTCTCTCTCTTTCTTTCTGACAGTCTCGCTCTGTCACCCAGGCTAGAGTACAGTGGCATGATCTCAGCTCACTGCATCCTCTGCCTCCCGGGTTCACGTGATTCCTGCCTCAGCCTCCTGATGACCTAGAATTACAGGCACCCACCACTATGCCTGACTAATTTTTGTATTTTTAGTAGAGATGGGGTTTTGCCATGTTGGCCAGGCTGGTCTCCAACTCCTGACCTCAAGTGATCCGCCTGCCTCCGCCTCCCAAAGTGCTGGGATTACAGGCGTGAACCACCGTATCCAGCCTAGTTTACGTTTCTTGAATACATATCATCTGATGCTGGAAGGTCAGGAATATGGATAAAGAGAACTTTGGTTTTTAGTGGCTGATCTATTTGCAAGTGGTAACAGGCCTGAATAACTTGGTAGTTTTCTACAGTTGCACAGATTTGGCCAAGAGAGGGCGGCAGAGTCCAGTAACTTGAGAGCACAAATGCTGTGTAACCTGCGTGACTTCGTGCTTAGCTGGTGTGGGTGGTGGAGACCTTAGTGAACTGGAGAGGGGATCCAGGTCTTGAAAGGACTGGCTTGCACTTGGTTCTAGCTGATAGTTGCCTGTGGAGAGAAAACCCTAGTGTTGCAGGGTCGGGGCTTATGATTTTTCAAGAGATGAAAATATTCCAGAGTTCTTAGTGAAATTTTCTGATTTAAAAATGTTGCTCAGGGAGAGAGAACATTAGGACAAATACCTAATGCATGCAGGGACTAAAATGTAGATGACGGGTTGATAGGTACAACAACCAACCATGCCACATGTATACCTATGTAACAAACCTGCACGTTCTGCACGTGTGTCCCAGAACTTAAAATGAAAAAAAAAAAAAAAAAAAGAAATATATGCATTAAAGAAGGTAGATTATTTAAAAGCTTGGGGAAAAGAAAAACAGAAGCTGTTAGTGGGCTGAATTTGACCTATGGTCTGCCAAGCCCTACAGTATCCTAGGAATATTATCGTTGGCCCAGACTTATTTGTCTCTTTGTATAAAAGGACATTTCCATAGCATTTCTTTAAAAGGGAGGAGAGGGGAATACTATAGAAAACAGAGGTAGAGCTGCTTTAACATTTCAGGGGAAATTCCTGCAGTCTCCATTGGGAGGAAAATTTCAAGGTGTTAAGAAATTTGCAGTTTGGGCCAGGCGCGGTGGCTCAAGCCTGTAATCCCAGCACTTTGGGAGGCCGAGACGGGCGGATCACGAGGTCAGGAGATCGAGACCATCCTGGCTAACACGGTGAAACCCCATTTCTACTAAAAAATACAAAAAAACTAGCCGGGCGAGGTGGCGGGCGCCTGTAGTCTCAGCGACTCGGGAGGCTGAGGCAGGAGAATGGCGTAAACCCGGGAGGCGGAGCTTGCAGTGAGCTGAGATCCGGCCACTGCACTCCAGCCTGGGCGACAGAGCGAGACTCCGTCTCAAAAAAAAAAAGAAATTTGCAGTTTGGAATCCTGAAGTATAATAGAGGTTGACCTGTTAGACAAGAATTTTCCTCCATGCAATAAATTACTTTTTGAGCATTTATTACAAATCCATCACTTTGCCTACTGCTGTGGGCAGGATCACACACTGCAGGTTTTGGGGGATTGGTTGACTTTTAAATATTCTGTCATGTTTCCCTGTAACCACTTCCACACTTGTCAGTATGGTTTCTTGACTTTTGATTTGGGTACTGTAGTGACCCTCTGGCTATACCCAGGATTTGCTTTCAATTCCTGCTGCAGCTGCCTCTTAATAGGCCTATCTGCCTGGATGCTGGTCTCCCTCAGGATTGTCCTTTCCCAGCACACAGAATCCACAGTCATCTTTTCAAAACCCAGATCGGATCAAGTCTTTCCTACTTTGGTGTTCCTCTCTTTTACTCTTAAATCCTTCAGTGGCTTCTTATCACACATTAGGTTAAAGATACATAGCTTGGGCTGGGCGTGGTGGCTCACGCCTATAATCCCAGCACTTTGGGAGGTTTAGGTGGGTGGATCACGAGGTCAAGAGATCAAGACCAGCCTGGCTTTCATAGTGAAACCCCATCTCTACTAAAAATACAAAAATTAGCTGGGCGTGGTGGTGTGCCTGTAGTCCCAGCTACTTGGGACGCTGAGGCAGGAGAATTGCTTGAACCTGGGAGGCGGAGGTTGCAGTGAGTTGAGATTGTGCCACTGCACTCCAGCCTGGTACCAGAGTGAGACTCTGTCTCAAAAAAAAAAAAAAGAAGGTACCTGGGAGGCTGAGTGAATGGATCACGAGGTCAGTAGATTGAGACAAGCCTGGCCAACACAATGAAACCCCGTCTCTACTAAAAATAAAAAAATTAGTTGGGTGCAGTGGCGAGTGCCTATAATCCCAGCTACTTGGGAGTCTGAGGCAGGAGGATCATTCGAACCCAGGAGGCAGAGGTTGCAGCAAGCTGAGATCGCACCACTGCACCCCAGCTTGGGCGACAGAGCTGGACTCTGTCTCAAAAAAAAAAAAGATACCGAGGTTGGCCCATGCCTTTTCTTCCTGATTTTTTCATCTTTCACTCCAGCCACCTTGACCTTGTGTTTACCATGTTTTCTTCCACCTGGGAGCTTTGGAGCAAAACTATTTTAGGTACCGTCCTCCTCCCAATAGTGCTTTGATTAGTGTTATACAGGCAAAAAGTTTTGAAGGTACATGACAAGAAAATTGAGTGAAGATGATGTTGACAAAGGTGTTTCTGAGTTAGGATTATTCTTTATCATTTATTTAGAGCCATGAGGGAAAAGGTAGAGAATATTGACAAACCAGGCACTATAAAATTGGAGTTAAATCTGTACTGATTATCTTATCAACATAAAGTTGACTTTTTTTTTTTTTTTTTTTGAGACAGGCTCTCGCTCTGTTGCCCAAGCTGCAGTGCAGTGGTGCAATCATGGCTCACAGCAGCCTCGACTTCCTGGGCTCAAGTGAACCTCCCACTTCAGCCTTCTGAGTAGCTGGTAGTACAGGCATGCACCACCAGGCCTGACTAATTTTTTAATATTTTGTAGAGATGGAGGTCTCCCTATGTTGCCCAGGCTGGTCTCAAACACTTGGGCTCAAGTAGTCATCATGCCTTGGCCTCTCAAATTGTTGGGATTACAAAGATGAGCCACCATGCCCAACCTAAAGTCAAATTTCTAAGTGCTCTCTTAAAAAGAGCAAAAAAACTTTCCTGTATCTTCAGTGGTTGGTTTTGATAGTTACCTTCCAAGGATTGTGGGCCTACAACTTTGAAACTACTAATATACAAGGAAAACATCATTTGTTAACGTGTTTGTTGAAGAAAATTGCTAAAGTTGTGATATTAATCACAGATCTGACATATTAGCTTACTGATTCTTTCTGTAATAACCCAAATAATAAATTTAAAAATAAATTGGAACAAAACCCCAACTTCTCATGAATCTCATATGCACCTTCCTGCTCCTAGTGGTTTAGGTGAACACTGTCCTAGATTACTTTCTGTGATGACGGAAGTGTCCTATATTTCCACTGTCTGATTTGAAGTGTGGCTAGTGCAACTGAGGAACTGAATATTTAATTTTATTTAGTTTTGTTTTAAAGCTATTGGCTACCCTATGGAATAGTACAGGTACAGATTGCCTGGTTGTTAAGAAAGTATCTGAGGCCAGGCATAGTGGCTCACACCTAATCCCCAGCACTTTCAGAGGCCAAGGAGGGCAAATCACCTGAGGTCAGGAGTTTGAGACCAGCCTGGCCAGTGAAAACCCATCTCTACTAAAAATAAAAAAATTAGCCGGGTATGGCCGTGCACGCCTGTAGTCCCAGCTACTCCCGGAGGCTGAGGCATGAGAATCACTTGAACCTGGAAGGTGGAGGATTGCAGTGAGCCAAGATCGTGCCACTGCACTCCAGCCTGGGCAACAGAGCAAGATTCCATCTCAAAAAAAAAAAGTATCTGAAAGACTTTCCTTCTTTGGAATTTATGTTTGCAAGTCAAAATGCAGGGGAGACTGTAACAGATTAGTTTCAAAGCACCTTATTTCATCACAGGGTGCGTTTACATGCAGGCCTCACAGCCTGGAATATGATTCTTTCCATTCTTCCTCAGAGTAACTCCTCCTCATCCTGCAGATCTTTGTTCAGGCATTGATGCCTCTGGAAAACTTTCCCTGATATTTCACATAAGATCAAATCTCCTATTAACAGCACCATGCCTATCTCCTTCACTAGAGCAAATTCATATGTTGGAGGGAATGACGCAATGGAGAAGGAAAGGCGGATACGTATGCTGGGGTCTTGGCCCCCTAGTGGAGTGGGGAAGTACAGAGGGCAGGGGATCCAGATCCCGTGGGTGGGAAAAAGACTTCAATGGGGAGGGTGGTCCTCTCTTGTCATGAGAAAGCAGAGGCAGCAGAAGGTGTAGGTGTAGGGGAGGGTTTTGCATTTGGAGGTGGTGACGGTGGCAGTTGCTGTCTGGCTCCCATTTTCTTGATTGAGTTGGGGAATAGAGGTGTAGGGGGATGGTGGCAGTGAGGCCCTCAATTAAAAAGGGGGTTGAGGGTGGAAGATTTGAGGAATTGGGACAGATTAAGACCTGGTTGCTCTGAAATAGCAGAACGGCATTTGAGAGTGGGGATGCTGACTTAAAATGACACTAGCCTGCCTGCTCATGTAGCGCGTCTGGCAAGGTGTGGCTTTGTAGGTGTGGGCATAAAGCAAGGTGACAATTGGGCTATTTAGGGTTGCGGTTTTGCCAAATCTGGGAACGAATGAGGACAGACACGTTGAGAGCGGGAAAATTTCCTCCTCATTTTTATCCCACTGTCGATATAGCCAAGGCTTCTTCCTGATCTGAAGTTGGTGAACATGAGTTGAATGTGGAGTTAAAATTTTAGTGACACACCCCACATCCTTCTACCACTGCTCCATTCACTTCCCATGTCACTGTTATTTGAGGAAATACCCCGAGCAGCGGAATGTGAAGTGTGCTTTCTTCCTGGGCTCGTGGATGCCATAAGATGGAATTGTACCACATCCCTCGTGACACACAGGGCTACCGAGCATCCTGCTCACCTCTGTCACTTCCGTACCTCTCCCTCCCAACTTAGAAATACTGATCATGAAAGAGAGAATAGTTCTTTGACGGGAAGGTGATTGAACCTCACCTTTGCCTTCTGGGGCCTCATGATTCGATGACTACAAAGCCCTGCACATAGCTCCGCCGAGGTTCTTTTTTATCAGGAAGGAACCAAGTTTATTGCTTGTGGGATGGTTTTGGTGGTCAGTCCACAGGTGAAGCGTCTCTGATGCGAGTACCCAGCTGACAGTCGGGGTAAGAGTCCCCTGGGGAGGTGGTGGCTAAAATGGCCCATCCAGTCGTTTGTGGCTTCTACAAGGTGCAGTGAGGAGCGGCACTGGAGTCCCTGAGGTCCTGAGCCCCTTCAGTGGCTGCTTTGCCAGCTGTCTCTTTAATTTAAATGGAGATTTCTTTTATTTTAAAATCAGTTTTTAGTTGTGCAAATGCATGAATGAATTCTCCTAAAAACTGAAACATGAAGATGGAGCTAGAGCTCGATTTTCCTTGGACTGCTCCGTATAATTGCAGTCCTATCCTCTTGTCCTGAAAGGTAACAACTGATGTTAGTTTTGTGAGCGTATTTGCAAACTGTTGGATTTGCCTACTGTATGATTTAGAATTACCTTCAGCTGCATATGATAGGAAATCTCGAATAACACTAGCTGAAGCCAGTTAGAAGTTTTTTTCTCAGATAAAGTCTGGAGACAGGCAGTCCAGGGCTGATATGGTGACTCCACGATATTACCAGCGATCTGGGCATCACTCTGCTACCCTTTGTTCACGATCTCCACCCTCAAGGTTGCCTCCTGGCTCAAAATGGTGATGAAAGCTCCAGTCATTCTATCTGCATCCCAGGCCAGATGTAGAAAGAAGGGAGGGAGCCTTGTTTGCATTCACTTCTAATTACATCTCACTGACCAGGGTTCAGACATACAGCTGCAGTGGCTGCAAGAGATGCTGGGAGCTGTTGTCTTTCAGCTGAATTCATTGCTACAACAAATAAAATTGTAATTCTATTATTAAATAGCAGAGAGAAGGCAACTAGCAATCTCTGCCATGCAAACGTGTGCACAAAAGTAATAGCATGAATTTTACACCACACATATAATTTGGTAGCTTGTTCTTTCCAGCACAATGTGTTTTAGAGATCTCGGACTATTAATACACATAGTTCTACATTTCCTTCAGTGTTGCATAGTATTTTGATTATGAAAATATAATTTGTTTAGCTATTTCCTCATGAGCTAATCATTTATTTCCAACTTTTCCCTGTTAGAAAATGGTACTGTAATGAACACCCTTAAATATTATTTCTTGTGCACACATGGGTGTCATATTCCAGAACAGATATTAAGTGAAATTGGGCTGGGCACGGTGACTCACGCCTGTAATCCCAGCACTTTGGGAGGCCAAGGTGGGCGGATCATGAGGTCAGGAGATCGAGACCATCCTGGCCAACATGATGAAACCCCATCTCTACCAAAAATACAAAAAATTAGCTGTGTATGGTGGTGGGCACCTGTAGTCCCAGCTACTCAGGAGGCTGAGGCAGGAGAATCGTTTGAACCTGGAGGTGGAGGTTGCAGTGAGCCGAGATTGTGCCACTGTACTCCAGACTGGGTGACAGTGAGGCTCCGTCTCAAAATAAATAAATAAATAAATAAATAAATAAATAAATAAAATTAAAAAAAAAAAGAAGTGAAATTGGTAGATTGAAGTTCATGCACATTTAAAAGATGTATTAAAAATGCCTCTTGGCTGGGTGAGGTGACTCACACCTGTAATTCCAGCACTTTAGGAGACTGAGGCA
This sequence comes from Theropithecus gelada, assembly GCF_003255815.1. Lineage (NCBI taxonomy): Eukaryota > Metazoa > Chordata > Mammalia > Primates > Cercopithecidae > Theropithecus > Theropithecus gelada. The sequence continues at coordinate 142,965,421 of NC_037673.1, forward strand.
GGTAGATCACCTGAAGTCAGGAGTTCAAGACCAGCCTGACCAATATGGTGAAATCCCATCTCTACTAAAAATACAAAAATTAGTCGGGCATGGTGGCATGCCTTCTGTAATCCCAGCTACTTGGGAGGCTGAGACAGGAGATTTGCTTGAACCCAGGTGGCGGAGGTTGCAGTGAGCCAAGATTGCACCACTGCACTCCAGCCCGGGCGACAGAGACTCCTTCTCAAAAAAAACAAAAACAAAAACAAAGAAAAAACCCCTCTCAACTGGCTATAGCATTTTACACCCTCTCTCTCCCTATCAGCGTGACAGCTCTGTCTTACTAACTTTGCCTGTACTTAATTACATTACTATGAAGTTTTATTTATTTATTTATTTATTTTTTAAATTATACTTTAAGTTCTAGGGTACATGTGCACAATGTGCAGGTTTGTTACATATGTATACTTGTGCCATGTTGGTGTGCTGCACCCATCAACTCATCAGCACCCATCAACTCATCATTTACATCAGGTATAACTCCCAATGCCATCCCTCCCCCCTCCCCCATCCCCCGTCCCCATAATAGGCCCCAGTGTGTGATGTTCCCCTTTCAGAGTCCAAGTGATCTCATTGTTCAATTCCCACCTATGAATGAGAACATGCGGTGTTTGGTTTTCTGTTCTTGCTATAGTTTGCTGAGAATGATCGTTTCCAGCTGCATCCACGTCCCTACAAAGGACACGAACTCATCCTTTTTTATGGCTGCATAGTATTCCATGGTATATATGTGCCACATTTTCTTAATCCAGTCTGTCACTGATGGACATTTGGGTTGATTCCAAGTCTTTGCTATTGTGAATAGTGCCACAATAAACATATGTGTGCATGTGTCTTTATAGCAGCATGACTCATAATCCTTTAGGTATATACCCAGTAATGGGATGGCTGGGTCATATGGTATTTCTAGTTCTAGATCCTTGAGGAATCGCCATACTGTTTTCCACAATGGTTGAACCAGTTTACAATCCCACCAATGGTGTAAAAGTGTTCATATTTCTCCACATCCTCTCCAGCACCTGTTGTTTCCTGACTTTTTAATGATTGCCATTCTAACTGGTGTGAGATGGTATCTCATTGTGGTTTTGATTTGCATTTCTCTGATGGCCGGTGATGACGAGCATTTTTTCATATGTCTGTTGGCTGTATGCATGTCTTCTTTTGAGAATGTCTGTTCATATCCTTTGCCCACTTTTTGATGGGGTTGTTTGTTTTTTTCTCGTAAATTTGATTGAGTTCTTTATAGGTTCTGGATATTAGCCCTTTGTCAGATGAGTAGATTGCAAAAATTTTCTCCCATTCTGTAGGTTGCCTGTTCACTCTGATGGTAGTTTCTTTTGCTGTGCAGAAGCTCTTTAATTTAATTAGATCCCATTTGTCAGTTTTGGCTTTTGTTGCCATTGCTTTTGGTGTTTTAGACATGAAGTCCTTGCCCATGCCTATGTCCGGAATGATATTAGCTAGGTTTTCTTCTAGGGTTTTTATGGTTTTAGGTCTAACATTTAAGTCTCTAATCCATCTTAAATTAATTTTCGTATAAGGAGTAAGGAAAGGATCCAGTTTCAGCTTTCTACTTATGGCTAGCCAATTTTCCCAGCACCATTTATTAAATAGGGAATCCTTTCCCCATTTCTTGTTTTTGTCAGGTTTGTCAAAGATCAGATGGCTGTAGATGTGTGGTATTATTTCTGAGGGCTCTGTTCTGTTCCATTGGTCTATATCTCTGTTTTGGTACCAGTACCATGCTGTTTTGGTTACTGTAGCCTTGTAGTATAGTTTGAAATCAGGTAGCGTGATGCCTCCAGCTTTGTTCTTTTGACTTAAGATTGTCTTGGCAATGCGGGCTCTTTTTTGGTTCCATATGAACTTTAAAGCAGTTTTTTCCAATTCTGTGAAGAAACTCATTGGTAGCTTGATGGGAATGGCATTGAATCTATAAATTACCTTGGGCAGTATGGCCATTTTCACGATATTGATTCTTCCTATCCATGAGCATGGTATGTTCTTCCATTTGTTGGTGTCCTCTTTTATTTCACTGAGCAGTGGTTTGTAGTTCTCCTTGAAGAGGTCCTTTACATCCCTTGTAAGTTGGATTCCTAGATATTTTATTCTCTTTGAAGCAATTGTGAATGGAAGTTCATTCCTGATTTGGCTCTCTGTTTGTCTGTTACTGGTGTATAAGAATTTTTGTGATTTTTGCACATTAATTTTGTATCCTGAGACTTTGCTGAAGTTGCTTATCAGCTTAAGGAGATTTTGGGCTGAGACAATGGGGTTTTCTAAATATACAATCATGTCATCTGCAAAGAGGGACAATTTGACTTCTTCTTTTCCTAACTGAATACCCTTGATTTCTTTCTCTTGCCTGATTGCCCTAGCCAGAACTTCCAACACTATGTTGAATAGGAGTGGTAGAGAGGGCATCCCTGTCTTGTGCCAGTTTTCAAAGGGAATTTTTCCAGTTTTTGCCCATTCAGTATGATATTGGCTGTGGGTTTGTCATAAATAGCACTTATTATTTTGAGATATTTTCCATCAATACCGAATTTATTGAGAGTTTTTAGCATGAAGGGCTGTTGAATTTTGTCAAAGGCCTTTTCTGCATCTATTGAGATAATCATGTGGTTTTTGTCTTTGGTTCTGTTTATATGCTGGATTACGTTTATTGATTTGCCTATGTTGAACCAGCCTTGCATCCCAGGGATGAAGCCCACTTGATCATGGTGGATAAGCTTTTTGATGTGCTGCTGGATTTGGTTTGCCAGTATTTTATTGAGGATTTTTGCATCGATGTTCATCAGGGATATTGGTCTAAAATTCTCTTTTTTTGTTGTATCTCTGCCAGGCTTTGGTATCAGGATGATGTTGGCCTCATAAAATGAGTTAGGGAGGATTCCCTCTTTTTCTATTGATTGGAATAGTTTCAGAAGGAATGGTACCAGCTCCTCCTTGTACCTCTGGTAGAATTCGGCTGTGAATCCGTCTGGTCCTGGACTTTTTTTGGATGGTAGGCTGTTAATTATTGCCTCAATTTCAGAGCCTGCTATTGATCTATTCAGGGATTCAACTTCTTCCTGGTTTAGTCTTGGGAGAGTGTATGTGTCCAGGAAATTATCCATTTCTTCTAGGTTTTCTAGTTTATTTGCATAGAGGTGTTTATAGTATTCTCTGATGGTAGTTTGTATTTCTGTGGGGTCGGTGGTGATATCCCCTTTATCATTTTTTATTGCGTCTATTTGATTCTTCTCTCTTTTCTTCTTTATTAGTCTTGCTAGCGGTCTACCAATTTTGTTGATCTTTTCAAAAAACCAGCTCCTGGATTCATTGATTTTTTGGAGGGTTTTTTGTGTCTCTATCTCCTTCAGTTCTGCTCTGATCTTAGTTATTTCTTGCCTTCTGCTAGCTTTTGAATGTGTTTGCTCTTGCTTCTCTAGTTCTTTTAATTGTGATGTTAGGGTGTCAATTTTAGATCTTTCCAGCTTTCTCTTGTGGGCATTTAGTGCTATAAATTTCCCTCTACACACTGCTTTAAATGTGTCCCCGAGATTCTGGTATGTTGTATCTTTGTTCTCATTGGTTTCAAAGAACATCTTTATTTCTGCCTTCATTTCATTATGTACCCAGTAGTCATTCAGGTTGTTCAGTTTCCATGTAGTTGAGCAGTTTTGGTGGATTTTCTTAGTCCTGAGTTCTAGTTTGATTGCACTGCACTGTGGTCTGAGAGACAGTTTGTTATAATTTCTGTTCTTGTACATTTGCTGAGGAGTGCTTTACTTCCAACAATGTGGTCAATTTTGGAATAAGTGCGATGTGCTGAGAAGAATGTATATTCTGTTGATTTGGGGTGGAGAGTTCTGTAGATGTCTATTAGGTCCGCTTGGTGCAGAGTTGAGTTCAATTCCTGGATATCCTTGTTAACTTTCTGTCTCGATCTGTCTAATGTTGATAGTGGGGTGTTGAAGTCTCCCATTATTATTGTATGGGAGTCTACACCTCTTTGTAAGTCTCTAAGGACTTGCTTTATGAATCTGGGTGCTCCTGTATTGGGTGCATATATATTTAGGATAGTTAGCTCTTCCTGTTGAATTGATCCCTTTACCATTATGTAATGGCCTTCTTTATCACTTTTGATCTTTGATGGTTTAAACTCTGTTTTATCAGAGACTAGGATTGCAACCTCTGCTTTTTTTTGTTCTCCATTTGCTTGGTAGATCTTCCTCCACCCCTTTATTTTGAGCCTATGTGTGTCTCTGCATGTGAGATGGGTCTCCTGAATACAGCAAACTGATGGGTCTTGACTCTTTATCCAATTTGCCAATCTGTGTCTTTTAATTGGACCATTTAGTGCATTTACATTTAAGGTTAATATTATTATGTGTGAACTTGATCCTGTCAGTGTGATATTAGCTGGTTATTTTGCTTGTTAGTTGATGTAGTTTCTTCCTAGCATCAATGCTGTTTACATTTTGGCATGGTTTTGCAATGGCTGGTACTAGTTGTTCCTTTCCATGTTTAGTGCTTCCTTCAGGATCTCTTGTAGGGCAGGCCTGGTGGTGACAAAATCTCTAAGCATTTGCTTCTCTGTAAAAGATTTTATTTCTCCTTCACTTATGAAACTTAGTTTGGCTGGATATGAAATTCTGGGTTGAAATTTCTTTTCTTTAAGAATGTTGAATATTGGCCCCCACTCTCTTCTGCCTTGTAGCATTTCTGCTGAGAGATCTGCTGTTAGTCTGATGGGCTTCCCTTTGTGGGTAACCCGACCTTTCTCTCTGGCTGCCCTTAACATTTTTTCCTTCATTTCAACTTTGGTGAATCTGACAATTATGTGTCTTGGAGTTGCTCTTCTCAAGGAGTATCTTTGTGGCATTCTTTGTATTTCCTGAATTTGAATGTTGGCCTGCCTTACTAGGTTGGGGAAGTTCCCCTGGATGATATCCTGAACAGTGTTTTCCAACTTGGTTCCATTCTCCCCCTTACTTTCAGGCATACCAATCAGACGTAGATTTGGTCTTTTCACATAATCCCATATTTCTTGGAGGCTTTGTTCATTTCTTTTCCCTTTTTTTTCTCTAGACTTCTCTTCTCACTTCATTTCATTCATCTGATCTTCAATCGTTGATACTCTTTCTTCCAGTTGATCAAGTTGGTTACTGAAGCTTGTGCATTTCTCATGTATTTCTTGTGTCATAGTTTTTATCTCTGTCAGTTCGTTTATGGCCTTCTCTGCATTGATTATTCTAGTTATCCATTCTTCCATTCTTTTTTCAAGATTTTTAGATTATTTGTGCTGGGTACGTAATTCCTCCTTTAGCTCTGAGAAGTTTGATCGACTGAAGCCTTCTCCTCTCAACTCGTCAAAGTCATTGTCCATCCAGCTTTGATCCGTTGCTGGCGATGAGCTGCATTCCTTTGGAGGGGGAGATGCGCTCTGATTTTTTGAATTTCCAGCTTTTCTGCCCTGTTTTTTTCCCCATCTTTGTGATTTTATCTGCCTTTGGTCTTTGATGCTGGTGATGTAACGATGGGGTTTTGGTTTGGGTGTCCTTTCTGTTTGTTAGTTTTCCTTCTAACAGTCAGGACCCTCAGCTGCAGGTCTGTTGGAGATTGCTTGAGGTCCACTCCAGACCCTGTTTGCCTGGGTATCAGCAGCAGAGGCTGCAGAAGATAGAATATTGCTGAACAGTGAGTGCTGCTGTCTGATTCTTGCTCTGGAAGCTTTGTCTCAGGGATGTACCCCGCCGTGTGAGGTGTGAGGTGTCGGTCTGCACCTAGTGGGGGATGTCTCCCAGTTAGGCTACTCAGGGGTCAGGGATCCACTTCAGCAGGCAGTCTATCTGTTCTCAGATCTCAGCCTCCATGCTGGGAGATCCACTGCTCTCTTCAAAGCTGTCAGACAGCTGTCAGACTCCACCCAGAGGTGGAGTCTACAGAGATAGGCAGGCCTCCTTGAGCTGCAGTGGGCTCCACTCAGTTCGAGCTTCCCAAGGGTTTGTTTACCTACTTAAGCCTCAGCAATGGTGGGCACCCCTCCCCCAGCCTCGCTGCCACCTTGCAGTTAGATCTCAGACTGCTGTGCTAGCAATGAGGGAGGCTCTGTGGGCACGGGACCCTCCGGGCCAGGTATGGGATATAATCTCCTAGTGTGCCATTTGCTAAGACCCTTGGTAAAGCACAGTATTAGGGTGGGAGTTACCCGATTTTCCAGGTGTTGTGTGTCTCAGTTTCCCTTGGCTAGGAAAAGGGATTCCCTTCCCCCTTGTGCTTCCCAGGTGAGGTGATGCCTCGCCCTGCTTCAGCTCTCGCTGGTCAGGCTGCACCAGCTGACCAGCACCGATTGTCTGGCACTCCCCAGTGAGATGAACCTGGTACCTCAGTTGAAAATGCAGAAATCACCCTCTTCTGTGTCACTTGCGCTGGGAGCCGGAGGCTGGAGCTGTTCCTATTCGGCCATCTTGCCGAATAGGAAAACTATGAAGTTTTAAACACTTCATACAAATGCCTGCTGAGACGTAAGAAAGAAATGCCAAAAGAAATGCCTGCTGAGACGTAAGAGTTTGCCACCAGACCCCTAAGTTCATTTTTAACATTGGCCAGGCGCGGTGGCTCAAGCCTGTAATCCCAGCACTTTGGGAGGCCGAGACTGGTGGATCACAAGGTCAGGAGATCGAGACCATCCTGGCTAACACGGTGAAACCCCGTCTCTACTAAAAAATACAAAAAACTAGCCGGGCGACGTGGCGGGCGCCTGTAATCCCAGCTACTCGGAGGCTGAGGCAGGAGAATGGTGTAAACCCGGGAGGCGGAACTTGCAGTGAGCTGAGATCTGGCCACTGCACTCCAGCCTGGGTGACAGAGCGAGACTCCGTCTCAAAAAAAAAAAAAAAAAAAAAAAAAAAACTTCAAACATCCTGTCTATGAATTAATTTTATCATTAACTTTGCTTCTAATTTGATGTAACAGTCTATTTTACAGCCACAGCTTGATCATCATTGGAACAGGATTTGTGTCCGTCAGAGAGAACTGTGTGCTGCAGGCCTATGACTAAGCACTGATATTTACTGAAGGCTTACTGTAGGCTGACACCCTTACATGCTATGTGCTTTCCATTGTTATTGTTGATCTCCTCCTCAATAACTGTGTGCTATTTTTCCCATTCCCAGAGACAGAAACTGACACATGAGGGAGGTTAAGTAAATTGTCCAGGTTGCACAGGCAGAAAACAGTAGGGCTTGGACTCAGACCCAGCTAACCAAGGTCTCTTTACCACTCTGAAATACTGTATCTGCCTATGGTATTTCAATGTGAGATGCATAAACCATTATTGAGTCTTTCCACCTGCAAAGCATGCTAATAACTTGCTGTGCGTATGCCAAGAGTAGGGAGGGGGACAAAGGAACCAACAAAGCAGGTGAAGAAGATCTTAGTGTGGCCCAGTGATTGCCTTCCAGATCTAACTCCTAGCTGGTGAGAGAGTGTGCACAACTCACTCTGTACTTGCTATAATGCCGTCTACCAATAATGACCTTCCATGTTGTAATGAAAACTATGTGTAATTGGAATTTCTGGGGTGAAAGGGTCCTCTTGCATGGAATGAGGTAGGTTGGGTCAATTTATGGAGAAGCCACCATCTGCAAGAGCCTTCTAACTCAGCTCCCTCCTTTCACTTTTGTCCTGCCTAACAGTCAGAGTGATCTTCAGAAACTAATATCCCTAAGTTCTTTTTTTTTTTTTTTTTTTTTTTTTTTTTTTTTTTAAAAAAGATGGTCTCACTCTTGTTGCTCATGCTGGAGTGCAATGATGCGATCTCAGTTCACTGCAACTTGGGTTCAAGTAATTCTCCTGCCTCAGCCTCCGAGTAGCTGGGATTCCAGGCACCCGCCACCATACCTGGCTTTTTTGTATTTTTAGTAGAGATGGGGTTTCACCATTTTGACCAGGCTGGTCTTGAACTCCTGACCTCAGGTGATCCATTTGCCTCGGCCTCCCAAAGTGCTGGGATTATAGGCATGAGCCACGGAACCTGGCTATACCCCTAAGTTCTAATGACACTCACCCTCTCGCTGGAATATGCTGGTACTTGTTACCACTTCAGAGTCTTTGCATTTGCTCTTTCTCCAGAATGTTCTTCCTGGAGACTTCATGGCAGGCTTCCAGTCACATGCAGGTGTTGGCTTAACTTTTCCTTCGAGTGGTGGTCCCTCACATGTTCCTGTTATTGCAGCTAAAGTCCCCCAGCCACTCTTCTTTTGTCCCTTTTTAGTCTCTTAACAGCATGCGCCTAAATGTTCTTGCTTGTTATGTCCATGTTTCACGTGCCTGCTACATCAGGACACGAGAGCATGGGCTCCTCTAGGCAGAGCCCTTGTCTTGTTCACGTTGGTGCTCTTGCCCAGGACAGAGCCTGGCACCATCAACCCGTGGGGCTCCGGCAGATCAAGGCTTAGTTTACTTGTAAGTTTGTTCCTTAGACTCTGCTTGTCATTTACAACGTAGAGGAAAAGTAATAATATGTATTACAATAAAGAACTATTAGATGCTAAACATTGTGCTAGCTACTTGACCTATATGATCTCACGCAAAGCTCACAGTTCCCATTGTGCAGATGAGGAAACTGAGGTAATTAGTGTAGTCAGAACTTGAGCCTAGATTGTCCCTCTAAAGCTCTTGCCCTTCTCACTGCTCTATAATTCAGTGTTGCTAGCAATTTTCTACTCCTGGGATGCTACAGAGTCGGGTTCTTTAAAGATCCACAGGCAAATAGTTCCCTACATAAAAAATATAGGGGTGGAGTGAGGTGGGGGGTGGTGTTATCAAGGCAAATGCCTTCAAGAAACCCTGGACGCAGTCTTACCCCACCCTTGGTAAAATGCAATGACTCCCTTCTTCTTGGTGTTTGGGTTGTAGTTAATCTGATATTTATTTCAACCTTTTACAGGAATAAAAATAAGAAAGCAGTCACACATTTTGTTGGTATCTTTAGAGTGGGAAGCACGGCATCTGCCCTGCTTGGCTCCCGGGTTACCCTGTTTTGCCACTAAGTACATTTTCCTAGACCAGCCCCTCTTGGCAGGAGATCACACATGTGTTATGTTGGTGTATTTAAAAAGTGGGTAATTCATTTGTTAAATGAATACGGCAATTATTAATTTCAATTTATCCTGTTTATTGGGAACAGCTGTTCATTAACATTTATTTAACTGCTAATTTTAGAGCCAAACTAATTACCTCAAACAGCGCAGTGGTGTCCTGTATGGAGGAGTGCTGGCTCTAACTGCCCTGTGTGACAGAATAAGAGCTAGCTGGCCCTCCTGGGTGCTGTTCTGCAGGTGGCCAGGTGGGGGCTCACCTCAACTAGAGATCGGACTGCAGGCTGCAAACAGGTCCGTGGGGCAGAAATCTATCTACAAAGTATCTTAAGGCCAGAGTGCCAAATCGTCCCCAGGGGCCAGGCAAGTCGTAAAAGTGAATGAAATGGGAAGATGTGCCGGGCGCGGTGGCTCAAGCCTGTAATCCCAGCACTTTGGGAGGCCGAGGCGGGTGGATCACAAGGTCAGGAGATCGAGACTATCCTGGCTAACATGGTGAAACCCCGTCTCTACTAAAAATACAAAAAAACCTAGCCGGGCGTGGTAGCGGGCGCCTGTAGTCCCAGCTACTCGGGAGGCTGAGGCGGGAGAATGGCGTGAACCCGGGGGGCGGAGCTTGCAGTGAGCCGAGCTCGCGCCACTGCACTCCAGCCTGGGAGGCACAGTGAGACTCCGTCTCAAAAAAAAAAAAAAAAAAAAAAAGAAATGGGAAGATGTAAGAACTTGCACCGCCTCACGGGTCTATCTTTGTTCTATTACTTTTTTGATCAGCATAAAGGTATAAGAATCTTTACAGCAAGAAAGACTATTTCAAGCATGATGATAAATATCAGTGTCCCTCACTCTGAGTTTCCAGAAGACACTGTTGGGTTCTTTAAAGATCCATGAGCAAATAGTTCTCTAAATAAAAAATATAGGGGTGGAGTGGGGTGGAGGGTGGCGTCATCAAGCCAAATACTTTCAATAAACACTTGGCACAACCTTATCGCACCCTTCTTCCTGGCATTTGGATTGTAGTCAGTTAGCTGTTTATTTCTACCTTTTACAGGAGTAAAAATCTACCTTTTACAGGAAAATAGGTGGGCACAGTAGCAAACTGGAGAGCACACAGTTGGAAGGGAGTCTGGGGGGTCAGTTGGGGTCAGGATGGGGGGTAAGGACGTGAGGATTGGCAGCTGCTTCTTAGAGGAGTCAGTTGTTGTCAGCTGGGAAAGTGGGACCGTTTAATTTTTCAAGGGAAACCAGATACATGGATTTTTATGTGGAATTTCTTAAATTTTAGATATTAGCTCAAATTTTATTTATTTATTTATTTTTTACACAGGGCCTTGCTCTGGCACCCAGGTTGGAGTGTAGTGGCATGATCATGGCTTACCTTGACCTCCTGGGCTCATGGGATCCTCCTGCCTCAGCCTCCTGAGTAGCTGGGATTACGGTTGTGGACCACCATGCCTGGCTAATTTATTTATTTATTTAGTTATTTTGTAAGTACAGGATCTTGCTTTGTTGCCCAGGCTGGTCTCTAACTCCTGGGCTCAAGTGGTCATCCTGCCTCAATCTCCCAAAGTGCCCGATAATGAGCATGAACCACCATGCCTGGCTTAGCTCAAATTGTAAAAGTACACTGTGTAGAATAGCAAAGTACATCTGTGGCTTGAGGCCTGCCCATTTGCAGCTGCTAAATGAAAAGTTTTCTCTGTGGGTAATACTCAGGTGGCTGGTGAATAGACATGTCTTCTGAGGCCAAATCTAATTTATTTGGCTTTCAATCATTTTTTTTTGGTCTAGACAATTGTCTCTCTTACTAAAAAAATTAATGTTAAGCAAAATTCTTAACATTTCCATGCTTCATTTTCCTTATTTTTAAAATGAAAGAGTTGGATTTTGTTTGCTTACTATTAATCTACAACTTTAATAGGACTTGAAACTATGCAAGAAACACAAAACTTACAGGGGACATTAAAGTGGTAAAGCAACTTTTATGTAGGAGTCATTTTATTAAATACTTTGGATCTTTTATTTTTTTTTCCTTTCTTAAGGGCAAATCCCTTCTTCCATAGACTAGACCATTGTCAAAATGCAGATCCCCAGGTCTCCACAAGTCTGACTCTGTATGGTTGGCATCTGGTGGTAGGCACCCCAGTGACCCTGATGCAGAGGCGCCTGGAGCACACTTTGAGGATTTGTGCTAGATTTTATTTGTTGGCACTCAACATCTGTTTCCATCGCTGTGTGTGTCCCCAGACTCCTCTATCACAGGGACCAGAAGGCCGAAAATGCACACTCCCCTGACCCTTTGGCCACTAGGATTCTAGATGCAATTTAGATTCTGGCAAGGAGAAGCCCTTGAGATTTTGAAGGTAGAAGGAAGACAAAGGTCATTTTTTTTTTTTTTCCGGAGATTTTGTGCTGCTGATGTATGTGTGTGAGTGCTGGCAGCAGCTGGGCTCCAGGTTCACTCTGTGTTCTTTAGCTTCATGGTGTGGGAAAGCTGTGGCTTCAGCAGTAGTGGTAGCCACAGAAGCCGCAATGGCCTGGCCTCCTAGTGACAGTCACTGCTCCTGTCGTCTGGGTGGTGGCTGTGGTAGTTTATAATCTGGAGGTCAAACCCTGTTTCAGTCAGCATAGGCAAAGTTCTGCTGTGGTAATAAACAACCTCCTAGTTTTAGGTGGCTTATTTCTCATTTGTGCTGTGTGCCTACTGTGGATTGCCTTGGGGCTGTGCTTTGTGTCGCCTCACTGTAGGATCTAGACTCATGGAGCAGCCATCAACTTGGTCTATCAGGCTAGAGGGGTGCAGAGGCCTACAAAGACTGTGCTGGCAACTAAATGGTGTGACCTAAAAGCAAAACATGTCATCTACTCTCAAAAATCAATGTTCCCGGCCGGGCGTGGTGGCTTACACCTGTACTCCCAGCACTGTGGGAGGCTGAGGTGGGTGGATGACTTAAGGTCAGGAGTTTGAGACCAGCCTGGCCAACATGGTTAAACCTTATCTTGGCCAAAAAATACAAAAATTAGCTGGGTGTGGTGGTGCACACCTGTAGTCTCAGCCACTCGGGAGGCTGAGGTGGGAGAATCACTTGAACCCAGGAGATGGAGGTTGCAGTGAGCTGCGATTGCGTCACTGCACTCCAGCCTGGATGACAGAGTGAGACCCTGTCTCAAAAATCAATGTTCCCAGCAGCACCCAGCACCCAGCACCATAGCATGAACTCAGGAGGGTACTATAAATGCCCATGAATAAGGACGATGGTTTGGAGATCTTATTGCTAGAAAAAGGAAGCCCTGCAGTACTTTATACATACAGAGGGAAAAAAAAACAGAAGAAATGTAAAACCCTACGAGGCAAGAAAAGTCACATGTCTCATCCAACCACAAAGGGGCTAGGAAGTGTTCTCAGAAGGCGGAGAGCTGGAAATACTTGGTGATGATTACTTATGACTCCCACAAAAGCCTAGAAGCAGCCTTTTATATTCCATTCACTAACTCTTCCAGTGATTTCGCAAATACCTAATCTCCAAATCAAACCCCTTTCATCTCAAGATATCTAGAGTGGTTTTGTTTCTTGCCTAAACTCTAACCAGTAAATAGACATTACCTTATACTTACACTATATATACTATCTTGAATTTGTGTTAGCTAACACACTATTTTAGATTATGTTAGTTGTAGTATCTTTTAACACCTCTTTTATGCCAACAGGACTTAAATCAATGACTAAAGTTTGAAATACCCTTATCCCCGTCCATTAGCGGACTTCTGTATCCATTCAATTTGCTACCTGCTCTCTGCAATTATATAGTCTCTTCAATGAAAAGCATATTTATATTTGTTCAAAGTAGCCTAGGTTTGTGGTTTTCTCTACCAAAGAGGGCTCAGTTGTGTGAATACTGATCTAGAAGTACCTTTTGGGGTTGATTCCCCGGTTAATAGGTCTGCTGAATTTTACTAGCTTGCTCCTAAATACACATCCTTACCAGTAAATCAAATTAACCTCTTTCTTTTCTCTTAGTTCTCCCCCCTCTACTCTTACTCTCAGTGGTGCCACTATTTTGCTAGACAGGCTTCATATATCAGTTTATTGGGAATGGCTGCTAGGAGAACTGTGAGAAAGATTTCTGGGACCTGAGAAGAGGAATGTGGAGATCAGTTATTGTTGTCCATGAGTACAGGTGGATGGAAGTTGGCCAATTTCATCGAGTCTTCAGCTACAACCAAACTGGATTCCTTGCTGTTCTTAAAGACGTCTTTCTCCTTTCTCTGACTTTATTCCCCTCATTACATCTCCCTGGGCTATCTTTCTTCACTTTCTTACCAATCCAATTTCTATTCCCCCTTAAGACCCATTGAAAACTTTATTGATTTATCATGGATCTTAGCCATTTTTATTCCCCACACAATGTTGAGTTCATAGTTGCTAAATAAATATTTGTTTAATGAATAAAAAATGACTTCTTTTGTTGCCTTAAACAGCCTAGATATTTTTTTCTTAACTATTTATGGATTGTTGTGTCTTTAAAGTTAGATTGGGCATCATTGAGGGGAGGGATGAACCAGACCTTAAATTCATTTGTATAATCTTCATTGCCTTGCCTATAGAGACTTAAATAATACCATTTCCATTTGAGAATTTTTGCCCTGAAGATTGTTGGCACACCAGGGGTGGGTCTAGAAATATATATACTTATCAGACTATTACTGATGATAATGTTCAGAGACTTTGAATTTCCTAGGAAGGAGGGAGGGTAAGGAAAGTTGGATCACTGCCTGATAAAATATCCTTTTTCCCGCCTAACCCCATCCACTCTTCACCTAGATACCAACTCTCATTCTTCAGTCCCCAGCCTGTTTGTCATACCTACTTAGAGAAGCAGCTCTAGCTCCCCTCTAATAGCAATGATAACTTTTACTCCTTTGAATTTCTTTGGACTATCTTTTTCTTTTTCTAGCCTGGAAACTCCCTGAGGTACCTGGCTGCCTTTGTTCTTTATTGCATCCCCAGAACTCAATGCAATTTCTGGCAGATAGCAGACATTGAATAGTTATTGTTTGGATGAAGGAATGACTATCTAGTACATTAACTCTGAACTAAATTAATTTTTTTTTTTTGGCTGGGAGTGGTAGCTCGTGCTTGTAATCCCTGTACTTTGGGAGGCAGAAGTGGGAGGATCACTTGAGCCCAAAAGTTTGAGACCAGCCTGGGCACCATAGTGAGACCCATCTCTACAAATAACTTAAAAATTAGCCAGGCATGGTGATGCGCACCTGCGGTCCCAGCTGCTTGGGAGGCTGAGGCAGGAAGATTGCCTGAGCCCAGGAGGTCAAGCCTGCAGTAAGCTGTGATCACACCACTGCACTCCAGCTTGGGTGACAGGGTGAAACCATGTTTCAAAAAAATTATTTTATTTTATTTTTATTTTTTTTAGAGACAAGGTCTTGCTATGTTGCCCAGGATGAGCTCAAACTCTTGGGCTCCTGCCTTAGCCTCTTGAGTAGCTGTGATTATAGGCATGCACCACTGTGCCCAGCTTTAAATAAATTTTGATTAATTCCATAATTTAGCATTATTACTATTACAATTTGGATTACAATTTGAATATATTAGGACAGATCAAATATTTAGCGTGATGGGGAGTGTGGAATAGGATATCTCTAAATAATTATATATTCTACATTAAAATAACCTTTAACTTGACACTAAATTTTTCTTAATTTCACCCAATACTAAATATGACTTCATTTTCGGGGGTTGGGGGAAGCCTGAAGGCCCTTCTGACCCTTCCAAGAGCCCAGGTTCATCATTTACACACCATCCTATACTTTGACTATGAGGAAGGACCATGCAACACAAAGACAGTTTAGAACTGCCAGAGGCAGCTCACATCACATGCTTTAAAGAGAACCATTCACCAGCCAGGAGAATCTCTTGAACCCAAGAGACAGAGGTTGCAGTGAGCCAAGACTGTGCCACTGCACTCCAGCCTGGATGATAGAGCAAGACCCTGTCAAAAAACAAACAAATAAAACAAAAACAAAAACAAAAGAGAAACAGTTCTCTTCCTCTGTGATATCAATGACTTCAGGACTACAGTTTTCCAAGGTACTATATTTCACTTTTAATTTCAGCTATAAGCCATTGACTAATATGTCTTGAACCTATGGTGAGATTTCTACGCTTTAAAAAAAAAATCCCCCTTGTACACAGCAGAGAGATGCAAAGAATTAATTGACATGTCAGGCTTCATTTTCTGCATAGTTACACTGAGCTAATATTTAGACTTCAGCTATATTTTTGATGCAAACAATGTGCAGCCATACCCGTGTCCTTTTTAAATTACAAGGTTTGAGCCTACACATTAGCCCCGGGAGGACCTCGGATCCATCTTTCTTATACATGAGACTTGAGGCAAGTCATTAAAACAGAAGAACCCTCACGTGCAGAGCTGAGGAGCCTGCTCGTGGTGGAGTAGAATCTGGAAAATGAGAGGGAGGAGCTGGCATAAGAGCACCAGTTTTGTTCTAGAGCAGGGGTTCCCCCTTCTCTGCCCCAGTATCCAGGCTGACACTGGTTTTAAGGGTAGTTCATGAGTGGCCTTGATATTCTTGGGTGTCATTCTTCAGAGACATTGGGGCTGTATGTTGAATGTCTATAGTTCTACCCTCTCCCACGACCCCCATCATGAATTCAGCTAAAATGAGTCTATTTTTATCATCTGCCTGTATCATCCCTGGTGGCCAGAATGGTAGTTGTTAAAAATAATGCTAATTATAGCAATAATAATAGCTGTCATTTACTGGCCATCTGCTACATTCTAGTAAGTTGCCAAGGGCTTTCTGTGCATTATCTCATTTATCCTTCACCACAATCCTGTTGTCATAGACATTTTTCTTTGTGGGGAGAGTTGCCTTTGTGTGCATCTTCATGAGCATCTCCCTTTGAAAAGGAATCTAGATGGTGCCCTACCTCCAGGGGTGCCCCGCCTTTCCTCTCCTACCTCTAGCAGACAGGTTAGCCTCCCAGACACCTGTGTTGGATTCTTTGAGCAGGAGCCAAGACATAAAGGGCAGAGGCAAGGGGCGGTAGAGTCCATCTGTGCTGCTGGCAGCAGCATCTGGACAAATATTCTTAATGCCTAGCCTTCAAGGCACTCGTGGCTCCTGCTGGCTTTCCATGCATGTACATCTGTGGTTCTGTAGATTCTAGGAAGTTCCTTTTTTTTTTTTTTTTTTAACCTGAACGCTGTTGTTTGCAATCAAGTACTTTATCACATGTGTGAATCAGGTACATTATTATCTCTGTTTTACAAGAGAGAAGACTGAAACTCAGATAAATTAAGTAACTTGACCAAGGTCACATATGAGTATGTTGCAGGGCTAGGACTCAACCCACAGACGTCAGATACCAGAATCTGATTCTTCCACTGGCCTCTGCCAAGTTAGTGGACTCTTTGCTCTGTGTACCTGGTCCATCAGACATGGTTACACATCTGAGAAGGACAACAGGATAGCCTAGTCTTCAGAAAAGACACATGACTCGGTTTTGTTTTCTTCATTTAACAAGATAAGAGCTGCCTTGATTTTTCTCTACCCAGGTGGATCTATTAGATTTCCTTTCTTGAGACCCTTTTCCACCCTTTTAATGAACCAAAGGATTGTAAACCGATGAGTGATTGTTTTAAATTTTATTTTTACACCCCAGCAAGCTAAGAACCGTGAGTGATTTTTAATTAAACACCATTTTTTTTTTGGTTCTTGAAAACTAAAGCTCCAATTAAAAATAAGAAACCACAACTGCATTAAACTTCATCACTTGAGCCCCAAGTCAGCAAGCAGCTATAAAACAGTGACACACTGGAGATGAATTGCATGCATTTATCAGTAAATGGAGCTATGTATGCTAATGGGCTTCAGCTTGGGAACTGCAGGCCTGGCTGCATCAGACTGGTTAAAAGCTCAATTCATTAATAGGAGCCCATGAAGGATTGACTTGTAGTGTCTAATGCCTGCTCCAGGTCCCACAAAAGCAGCTGATTGTGTGCCTTTGCCTTTGGAAGGAATTTTGCAGAATTGTGGTTGTGAGGAGCTAGGGTATAGTGGAGACTTCCGAGAAAACAGGATCACACTGACCTAACCAAGGCATGGGAGCAAAAAACTAGCACATATCAAGTTCCTGCGTTGTGTCAATTACTGTACTAAGAATTTTATATTTGTTAGTCATTTAATTCTCAAGGAAATTTTTTGATATAGGCAGATATAGCCCATTTCTTTCTTTTCCTGTTTTTGAGATGGAGTTTTGCTCTTGTCTCCAGGCTGGAGTGCAATGGCACGATCTCAGCTCACTGCAACCTCCGCCTCCCAGGTTCAAGTGATTCTCCTGCCTCAGCCTTCCAAGTAGCGAAGATTACAGGTGCCTGCCACCATGCCTGGCTAATTTTTTTTTTTGTATTTTTAGTAGAGATGGGGTTTTGCCGTGTTGGCTAGGCTGGTCTCAAACTCCTGACCTCAGGTGATCCACCCGCCTCAGCCTCCCAAAGTGCTGGGATTACAGGCATGACCCACTGTGCCCATTCCAACCCCATTACTTATAGGTAAGGAAATTGGAATTCAGAAGGGTCAGTTGCTGAAGATTACAGAGGGAGGAATAACTAGGGCATGAACCCAATTTTGACTCCAGAGCTATCTCCCATGACCTTGGCAGGGTGCATTATCTCACTGGACCTATTTTGGGGTAGGGAATCTCTAATAGTCAAAAGATTCATTAGCATGGGCTTTGAAGTTAGACAGACCTTGTACCAAATCTCTTCCTGTCTGTATGCCATATGACAAATAACCTCTTTGAGCATCAGTTTCTGTTCATTACAGGGGATTTTAGCAAGTTTTCATAAGACACAAGATTGCAACAATATATGGCACAGTGTGGGACACATGTTGACAATCATTGGTTGTTGATACTCAATGATTGTTGATATTGCTGTTTTTTCTTACTCATCTTGCCTTTTAGGGTTTCTAAAGTACTTCAGGGTTTCTCCTCCTAGCTCAAAGTTCTCCAGGCTGTCATCCTCTTTCGTGGGCATTTATAGTATCCTCCTGTGTTCATGCTGTGGGGCTGGGTGCAGCCAGAAATGCAGTGGGAAGGGGACTGCGTCGGTTAGGACTTTATTTTTTTCTTTCAATTGCACATGATAGAAAATATAATTCAGACAAATTTGAGCAAAAATGATCCTGAGTTTAGGCTAGAGAATATGTAATAAAAAGTTCAAGAGTGGATTTGGCTTCAGACTCTGCATGATCCAGGCTCAAACGGTGTAGTCAGCATCTGACTTCTCTCTCTCCTGTGGCTGCTTTTGCTCTGTGTTGCTTCAGTTCTTCAATAAGCTCTCTCTCAGGGCAGCAAGACGGCAGCAGTTCCCATTCTACCTGTTCAGCTTCATGTCCTGGGAAAACGTGAGCTAACTCTCAAAGGTCCTAGGATTTGCTCTGGATGGCTGAATCAAGTGTCCCCACCCCCATTGCCAAGCCCAGGATAGCTGGTGCATCCACTAGCTTTACAGAGGTGGGCTCCACCCAAAGAACTGGATAGAGAGGGAGGGAGGGGCTTTTCCTGAAAGGAATCATGGTGGGTCTTCTCAAAGAAGGTGATAGACGCTGGACAGCAAATATAACAAAAAGTTGACCACAGGAGCATGGTCTCTGTCCTTTGGATACTTACAGTCTAGAGCAGGGGCCGGTGGACTCTTTCTATAAAGGACCAGATGGTAAATGTTTTAGGCTTTGTGGGTCATGTGGTCTCTGTCAACTACATCATTGTGGTGCAAAACAGCCGTAGACAATGTGTAGACTAATGAGCAGGACTGTGTTCCAATGAAACTTTATTTATGGACATTGATATGAATTTCATATCATTTTCATGTGTCATGAGACATTCTTCTTTTCATTTTCTTTAATGAAAAACATAAAAGCCATTCTTAGTTTGCAGGCTATACAAAAACAGGCAGCAGGCTGGATTTGGCCAATGCCCGGTCTAAAGGTAAAAACAAACACTTTTCTTCTGAGTCCCATCTCCTCCCATCGCCACATCTATTTATCTCATGTATTACTTGTGAAAGGGGGAATTAGCACGGGCTGTTGGAGCATTTGGTGAGGATCAATTGCTCAAGGTTTGGTGGATAGTGAAACGTACAGGGTTCCAAGTCACTGAGCAGTTTTGTGTAGATTCAGTTTTGTGGCCATCCGAGATTATTATGTTGGATACATTTATGAATTCCTTTGCTTTGTAAGTCCTGAGAGATTTGTTAGTCAATCAGCAAGCTTTTTTTTTTCTTTTTTCTTTTTTTTGCCTGCCAGTGGGTCTTCCATATAGCCAGAGGGGGCAGACAGAAAGTGAAAACTCTGATCTACTCATAGTCTAACTTTTAAATGTAACCAAAGTAAAATTCTTACTCTGAAAAGGGGCATGGGTATTTGATAGTAAAAAAATTCCTGAGCTCTTTCTTTTTCATGTGTTTGAGCTTGGTGGCGGCAAAATAAAATAGGGTTGAAATTCAATGAGATTGGCATTTAAGGCTGTGCCCTAGAGACGCTTTGCAGTGAAGTTTTCCCTTCCACAGTAAAATTTGAAAAATCAAGATAATATATTATGTATAATTTATTGTTTTAAAGATTTTTTTAAATCCCGAGACTATATCTTTCCTACCTTATTATTTTTCTTTTCTAAAATTATAATAAAGGTAGGGGGTCATTTTTTAAAGGTAAAAATAAAAATAATTCCCAAAATTGGGAATTCCATGAAATTTCCATGTAAATTCCATGAAATTCAAAGGTCTAAAATACAAGAGCAAGGTCAACATTTTTAGGTCATATATCTTTGCATATATAATTTTTGAGCAGGAATCCCTAGCTTATATATATTTATTTATAAGTCATTTATTACTAACTTCATATGGGTTAGATATTACTAAAGCATAATATGTATTTTTTAATTAAAATAATAAATACTTCCATATTCCAATGAACTAATTTGCATTTTAGAGGCCATTGGTTTGATTTAGACAACAAGAACTTATAATTTAACAAGGAACCTCTGAGCTTCGAAGACATGAGAAAACATGTCTCCAGGGCCACCTATCCTGGCATCTTTGATGGGCTTCAGATCATTTATGACCCTCTGGGATCCTATGCAAAATGGTTTATGTATTTTCATTTTTCTGGAGTTGAGTCCACTGCTTAAATAGATTCTCAAAGAGTAAGATGTGCTGACTAAAAGACAAAATCACAGATCTAGTGGAGCTGCTCTATAAAGACAGAAAAGAGGTAAATTGCCAGGATCAAGGCAGTAAAGTCAGAACTGAGGTGGATTTTTGCATTTGATAGAGTTCCTATTTCATTGCTTTTAGAACCGCCTAGATCTCTCAGTTTCTATCTCATTCTTTCGGTATTAGAGATTCACAACAACTATGTAACACCTTGCCTTATTGTAATGTGGATTTTTCAAATGCTAAGAATATTTTATTGATAGACAATTTACATAGAGTAAAATGCATGAATCTTAAATGTACAGCTTGAGAAATTTCAACAAATATAAACATCTATGTAAGATCACCCAAGTTGTAAAACAGAGCTTTCCTATCACCCCAGAATCTTCCCTCATTTCCCTTTGCTGTCAACCCCTTCCTCATGCCAGAGGCAATCATAATATGCTTTCTGTCAGTGGAGATTATTTCGTCTGGTTTTGAATTTTATGTAAATGGAATCATAAGGTATGCATTCCTTTTTTTCGTGACTAACTTCTTTCAACATAATGCATTTGATATTTATCCAAGTTGTTGCATGTAGTATTTTTTTTAATTGCTGAGAGGTATTATATTATTTGGATATACCACAGTTCATTCGTTCATTCGTTTTCTTGCTAATAGATATTTGGATTATTTCCATCTTTGGCTATTGTGAGCAATGATACTATAGGCATTCACGTATGTCCTCTTGGGAACATACTCAGGAGTGAAATTTCTGAGTCATAGGATAGGTGCTATTTAACTTCATTAGAAACTGCCACATTGTTTTTGAATGTGGTCGTACCATTTGATATTCCCACTAGAAATATGTGAGTTCAAATTACTCTGTATCCTTGCCCACATTTGGTATTGTCTCTCTTTTCAAATTTGGCCGCTCTGGTGGGTGTGTTGTGTTCTTTTCCTCCCCAGTCCCCATTTTAACACTTCTGAGGTTGAGATGTTTTTTAGAGTTAATACCAAAAGAAACTTACTAGGCAAGGAAATGAGTAGTGACAGATAAGAGGCTGTCTTTGTTCATATTCAAGCTTGGAGTTCATAGAAGGAATCTGTTCATTGATTGTCACCTTGGCTGAGAGATTTGTTTGGCAGCACGATTTAAGATAAATGTAAATTAAACATGATATCTTAGTTCATTTGTGCTGCTATAACAAAATGCCACAGACTGGGTAATTTATAAAGAATGGAAATTTATTTCTCAGAGTTCTGGAGGCTGGGAGTCCAAGATCAAGGTGCCAGCAGGTTCAGTGTTTGATGCGAGCCTGGTCTCTGCTTCCAAGTTGGCGCTTTGTTGTTGTATCTTCCAGAAGGGACAAACACTGTCCTCACATGCTGGTAGGGATAGAAGGGCAAAAGGGTCTAAGCTAGTTTATATTGCCTCTTTTATAAGACAGTAATCCTTATAATTAATTGCTTCTCAAAAGGTCCCTCCTCTTAGGCATTAAGTTTCAACACATGAATTTTGGGGGAACCTTCATACCATAGCATGTGGATATCTCATTGTTGGTTTAAATGTCTTCAGAAATTCATATTATTGTGCAATATTGAATCAAAAGTTATCGTATATATAAATTGCTATACATTGCAACTAAACGCAGCAGAATTTTCAAAATGTTTTAGAATAGTTGATAGGGTTTTCTCAATTCTGAGAGGCTGGTTTGATAATTCATGTGCTTGAACTTCTGGTTGACTTTAGAAAGAAGCTAGTAAACTTCTAGTGGCATATATGTAAGTTAAGAAAAATAGAAATAATGAGTTTAACCAAATAGGAAATGAAAATGCAATCTTACTATTCTTTGATTTTCTTGAAAGCATTTCTAAAAATTGTACATTTGAATGACTTCAAAAGTAATTCAAAAGTAATAAAAGTAAACAGTTATCTCTTGCCTACCCTGTCTCTTCCCTGGAAGCATCCAGTGTTAGCAGTTTCTTGTGTAAGCTTTAGGAGATGTTCTATATAAATACAAGCAAATATGTGTATTTTCTCTCACCTCTTCTTTTTCATTTCTTTTTTAAAAATACAAATGAAAACATATTAGATATACTGTTCAATAGTCTACTTTTTTCATTAAAAATATTTTTTCATTTACTATAACATTTTGCTGCTATTCTTAAAGTAGTGTCAAAGAGGTGAAGATTACAAGTGTGAATCTGGGAAAGCTATGTGTTATCACAACGCCCACAAAATTGCCCAAGGCCAAAAGTAATTCAGAAGAATCTTTACTCTCTGAAACAGGCTAAGTACCAAACCTTGCTTGGTTGGCTCAAGAAGAAAGAGTTATATTATTATATGAGTAAAGGTAGACAGCTGTAAGTTAAAAATCACGTACCTTTAATGTAATCTTACTTTTTTCCCGTTGAAATGTTGCTACTTTGTTGATACGCACCTCTATTACTTTGGGGAAGATGAAATTTCTAGGAGTCCTTTTCTAGGTTCACTATCCAAATATTGTCTATTTCTGGTGTAGTGGTCCTGGAACCCTTTGAAAAACTGGTAAAAGCTGTGGACTTTCATTCCAGAGAAATCCATGTAGGTAGAGATACATTTGACTTTGACTTTAGGGGGTTTATAGACTACCCAACGCTCATTGGTGGCAAATTTCCCTGAAGTAAACACTTGGTTCTGATCTGACTGAAGAATAAAAATAGTTTGTGTTCTGTTGGAAGTTTTAGTAATAAGCCTATCGTTTTCAGAAATTTTAGTAAATAAAAAGTTGATTGCATGGGGAACCTGGCACTAAACCATTTGTAGATGACCTACTTCTGGGTTGGGGTTTTGTATGTGGCAGAACAGCTTCCTCGCTGTGTCCTATTGAAAGTCAGCCCTCAACACAAGGGTTTGTAATTTTTTTTTTAAAAAAAGTCTTTCTAAATGAAAAAAAGTAAATTGCAAGTTTTTTGAGGGCACATGTTAGACTTACTCAGCTTACAAATGATTTCCTTCTGCCATTTCCTCCCAAAATAATGTATTTGAGTTCGATCACTGTATTAGTCTGTTTTTATGCTGCTGATAAACCCGTACCCAAGACTGGGCAACTTACAAAAGAAAGAGGTTTAATGGACTTACAGTTCCAAATGGCCTCACAATCATGGCGGAAGGCAAAGAAGGGCAAGTCACATCTTACTTGGATGGCAGCAGGCAAAGAGAGAGCTTGTGCAGGGAAACTCCTACTTTTAAAACCATCAGATCTCATGAGACTCATTCACTATCATGAGAACAGCGCAGGAAAGACCTGCCCCATAATTCAATAATCTCCTACTAGGTTCCTCCCATGACACATGGGAACTGTGGCAGTTACAATTCAAGATGAGATTTGTATGGGGACACAGTCAAACCGTATCATTCTGTCCCTGGCCCCTCCAAAATCTCATGTCCTCACATTTCAAATCCAATCATGCCTTCCCAACAGTCCCCCAAAGTCTTAACTCGTGTCAACATTAACTCAAAAGTTCACAGTCCAATGTCTCATCTGAGATAAGGCAAGCCCCTTCCACATAATTATGAGCCCGTAAAATCAAAAGCAAGTTAGTTACTTCCTAGATACAGTGGGGTCCAGGCATTAGGTAAATACAGCCCTTCCAAATGGGAGAAATTGGCTAAAATTAAAGGGCTACAGGCCCCATGCAAGTCTGAAATCTAGTAGAGCAGTCAAATCTTAAAACTCCTAAATGTTCCCCTTTGACTCCAGGTCTCACATCCAGGTCATGCTGATGCAAGAGGTAGGTTCCCACAGTCTTGGGCAGCTCTGCCCCTGTGGCTTCGCAGAGTACAGCCTCCCTCCCAGCTGCTTTCGTGGGCTGGCATTGAGTGTCTGCGGCTTTTCCAGGTGCTCAGTGCAGGTTGTCAGTGGATCTACCATTCTGGGGTCTGGAGGACAGTGGCCCTGTTCTCACAGCTCCACTAGGTGGTGCTCCAGTAGGCACTCTGTGTGGAGGTTCTGATCTCACATTTCTCTTCCACATTGCCCTAGCAGAGATTCTCCACGAGTGCCCTGCCCCTGCAGCAAACTTCTGCCTGGGCATGCAGGCATGTCCATACATCTTCTGAAATCTAGACAGAGGTTCCCAAACCTCAATTCTTAACTTCTCTGCGCTTGCAGGCTCAACACCACATGGAAGCTGCCAAGGCTTGAGGCTTGCACCCCTTGAAGCCATGGTCTGAGTGCTACATTGGCCCCTTGCAGCCACAGCTGGAGCAGCTGGGATGCAGGGCACCAAGTCCCTAGGCTGCACACAGCACAGGGACTCTGGGCCCAGCCCATGAAACCATTTTTTTCTCCTAGGTCTCCGGGCCTGTGATGGGAGGGGCTGTTGTGAAGACCTCTGACATGGCCTGGAGAAATTTTCCCCATTGTCTTGGGTATTAATATTTGACTCCTCATTACTTATCCAAATTTCTACAGCAGGCTTGAATTTCTCCTCAGAAAATGGAACTTTTCTTTTCCATTGCATTGTTAGGCTGCAAATTTTCAGAACTTTTATATTCTACTTCCTGTATAAAACTGAATGCCTTTAACAGCATCCCAGTAATATCTTGAATGCTTTGACACTTAGAAATTTCTTCCGCCGGATACCCTAAATCATCTTGCTCAAGTTCAAAGTTCCACAAATCTCTAGGGCAGGGGCAAAATGCCATCAGTCTCTTTGTTAAAACATAACAAGAGTCACCTTTGCTCTAGTTCCCAACAAGTTACTCATTTCCATCTGAGACCACCTCAGGCTGGATTTCATTGTCTATATTATTATAAGTATTTTGGTCAAAGTCATTCAACAAGTCTCTAGGGAATTCCAAACTTTCCTACCTTTTCCTAGCTGCTTCTGAGCCCTCCAAACTGTTCCAACCTCTGCCTGTTACCCAGTTTCAAAGTCACTTCCACATTTCCAGGTGTCTTTTAGCAGCGCTCCTCTCTACTGGTACCAATTTACTGTATTAGTCCAGTTTCACACTGCTGATAGAGACATACCGGAGACTGGGCAATTTACAAAAGAAAGAGATTTATTGGACTTATAGTTCTGCTTGGCTGGGGAGGCCTCACAATTATGGCAGAAGGTGAAAGCCATGTCTCACATGGCAGCAGACAAGAGAAGAGAGAGCTTATGCAGGGAAATTCCCGTTTTTAAAACCATCAGATCTCGTGAGACTCATTCACTATCATGAGAATGGTGCAAGAAAGTCCTGCTCCATAATTTAATCACATCCCACCAGGTTCCTCCCATGATACTTGGGGACTATGGGAGTTACAATTCAAGATGAGATTTGTGTGGGGACATGGTCAAACCATATCAATCACTTAGAAATTTTATACACAATCATGTAATTGTTAAGAGCATTTACTGTCAGAGTGTCAGTGGGTAGGAGAGTTCTATGATTTGAATGAGTCCCCCAAATTTTATGTATTGGAAACTTAATCCCCAGATTCTTATGCTGATTGAAGGTAGGGCCTTTGGGAGGTAATTAGGATTAAATAAGTTCATCAGGGTGGAGCTCCCCATTATGGACCTAGTGGCTTTATAAGACAGGAAGAGGGACCTGAGTTGACACACACACACTCTTGCCCTCTTATTCTGTGATGTCCTCTGCCATGTTATGATGCAACTAGAAGGTCCTCACCAGATGCCAGCATGGTGTACTTGGACTTCCCAGCCTCCAGAACTGTAAAAACTAAATTTCTTTTCTGTATAAATTTATAAATTACTCAGTCTTGAGTATTCAATTACAGCACAGAAAATAGAATAAGATGGGGAGCAAGATCAAACTCTGTTCTGCCACTTACCTAGTACAGGACAATTTAATATTTCTTAACTTCACTTTTTTCATTTGTAAAGTAAGGTTAATAGTACCCTTCATGGGGTGGTGTAAGGGTTATATGGGACAATGAAGGTAAATCTGTGAGCACAGTGTCTGGCACAAATAAGAGTTCAGTTAATGTTATCTGTCAATTCTGTCCTAATGACTAAGATTCTTAATGTTTTGGAATTATTTTAGATGACTCTATATCACATTCATCATTATTTTAAAAGATAGGCAATTTGATCACCTTGAGACTAATTGAGAAGTTCAAGATCCTAGAATGCCAAGTGACAAAATTATATAATAGTTAGAAACATGAAATTGGAGTTCTATTGGCCACTTGGGGGAATGGATTTTATAGGTATACTAGAAATGTTAAAGTTTATAGAACAGAATAATTATTGTAACAGTAACCTCAACATCTTGTATTCATATGTATTAGTGTTCTTACTGCTAACTTCTTACCTCCCATTACTGTTAACCAAATGGGTTAAAAGGGATTCTATTTATAAAAGCAAGCTGAGAAATTTCTAACATTATAATACATGCTTGTCTTTGGGTTGGTCTTATAGTGTCTGATAATTCTTTTCTTTTTCTTTTTTTTTGAGATGAAGTCTTGCTCTGTCACCCAGGCTGGAGTGTAGTGGCACAATCTCAGCTCACTGCAACCTCTGCCTCCCAGGTTCAAGCAATTCTCCTGCCTTAGGTTCCCGAAGCTGTGACTACAGGCATGCGCTGCCATGCCTGGCCAATTTTTTGTATTTTAGTAGAGATCAGGTTTCACCATGTTGCCCAGGCTGGTCTTAAACTCCTGAGCTCAGGCAATCCGCCCTCCTTGGCTTTCCAAAGTGCTAGGATTATAGGTGTGAGCCACCATGCCCAGCCAATGTCTGAGAGTTAAAAGAGGTCTTACCAGTATTCATCAAAACTTAGTTTTGGGAAATTTATTCACATTTACCCAAGATTCACTGAAAATACCATGTCCCCCTAATTTAGTAGATTCTCCCTATCTTTCTTATTCTAAAGACAAAACTTGTCCTGCAGGTCATTTTACTTTTTTTTTAACCTAAACAGGGAGCAAGCAGCCTTTAAAATTAGCAGACCTTCTAAAAATTAAGCAGGCTTTTGCCAGGCTCAGATTGTTTGTGTATGTGTGTGTGTGTATGTGTGTGTGTGTGTGTGTGTGTATCTCTGTAGGTGTGCATGTATTCATATATGAATGTATACATCTCCGTGTGTATCTTTTTGTCTGTTCCTAAATCTATTTTTTTTCAGTCATTTTATGGTTAAGAAAAAAAGGTCTGAGAAGTCCATTCATCACTGGGATCTGCCTCTCTGCCTGACTAGTGACTCCCCAGAGAGTCTTAACAAGGTGCCACTGAACCAAAGTTCTTCTCCCCCACCCCAAAACAATCCTGAAAACACTATAATTTGAGGCTATTCTATCGTCTTCATTCCCAGGCTCTGCAGGACCTCCCCTCCCCCATTCATCTCTAGGCCCATCAGGTTTGTGGGCAAAGGAAGCATTAAAATGGATAGATTGATAGCCTTGTGAACACATCTATCTTTATACGTGTTGAATATTATGTCAATTATTCATCATTCAGAGATATCATTGCAGGGAAAAATCACATTAAGAGGAGTCAGGAAAACTAAAGGTTATAAATTCCAATCCAGCATACTCCCTAGTGGCTCTGGAATTCGGTGCTGGCTCCTCTGTGGTGGTCTCATTGGAATGCAAGAGTGCCAGACCTTCTCTTAGGGATGTTTTATCCCCAGCCTCACCCCCCATCAAGCATAGAGGTGGAAAAGGGTGAAATGAATCTGTAAACACAGTACTTCTACGTTTCTTCTTAATTCTGCTATCACCTTGAGTTTGATATGTGTGAAAAATATATTTTTCTCTCAGTTGACTCCTCAATGAACTATTTTCTACAGCCCTAGATTATACCAAAAGTGGGCAATTGACATGGCAAGTGGTACAAGATAAATATTAGAATGGTTGGCAGACAGATTCTAATATTCTGTATCTGGTGGGAGGGCGCAGATTCTACCCTAGGCAGTGACTCAACCTCTCCAAGCCTGACCTTCCTCATTTTGTGATTTAGGGATTATACTGACCTCAGTGGCAGGTAGTGAAGAGTGAATTTGAAAATCTAGATTGCATAACTCTGAGTCCCCTCACCTCATAAAGCTGCCTATTTTTTAATGCCACAGTTTGTGGGAGGGACACCGAACTCTTCTTCAGAGTTTCTGAGGGTTCGTGGGTGAGGTATGTGTGTCTCTGGAGGGCTCTGTGCTGTGGATGGTTCTTCTGGAGGCCTGGTCTGGCAGGTGCTGCTCTGCCTCCCTGTCTTCCTTCCTACCACTAGATGTGACCCCTTTACTCCATTTGCTCAAAGAAGCACCAACACAGGAACCATCTAACCATCTGTTCACTCAATAAATACTCCTTGCTCCTTGCATGCCTACTACATGCTACGGAGGAGCAGCTGTGAACCAGAAGGAAGCCTCTGCTCTTGTTGAAGCCTGCATTTCAGTGGGAATGATGGAAGGCAGGCACATGGGACATTTCAGGTACCAGTGGGTGCTGTGAGGGTGATGATGCCACGGAAGATGGGTGGGATGGGAGGTCAAGGAGGGCCCTTCTGAGGATATGACAGTGGAGGTAAAGAAAGAGCCAGTTATGTGAAGATCTGGGGAAAGAGTGTTCCAGGCAAGGGAGCTGTGAGTTCAAGCCTGTTATGATAAAGAGACGGGGTCGTTCAACAAACAGGAAAGGAGAGAGTGTGGCAGGAAAGTGTGGTGTGAGATGATTAGAGAGGTGTGCAGTCTAGAACTAAGAGTTCATAAGAAATTTGGATTGTATTCTAAGTACAGCTGGAGGATTTTATGTAGATGCTTGACATATTTTGATTTATGGTGGTGGCGGGAAGGTCACTCTAGCTGCTGTGTGTGGACTAGGTTGTAGTTGTGGGGAGGAATGGGAGCGGGAAGGGCAGTTGGAGGCTTCTGCAGTGGTTAAAGTGAGAGATGATGGTGGCTTGGACCAGGATAGTTATCAGTGGTATGATGGCAATAAATAGATAGCGTTGTGAGTTTTTCTGGAGGCTCTGGAATTTGGTGCCAGGTCCTATGTGTACTGAGAGAATCCACCCATGGATTCAGTGTGGGCAAGAATGGAGTGAGGGAAACTGAGGATGGCTCCTAGGTGTTTTACAGGTTTTAGGTTTTGGCTACCCTCAAATCTAGAAAAATCTGGCAATTTTGGCTCACATAATATATCAGCCTTTTTCTGCCTTGAGGATTTTCTCATTAGCTATGTCTCTCCATGAGCCTCTCATCTCTTCTATGCTCCAGGCTTTCTCTTCTTAGGTTCTCTGTTTTGTGGGCTGAATATTTTTGAGTAGGGATGGCATTATTTAGAGCCTTTTATTGGTAGCCTACTGAGTGCTCAAACCTGTGCTAGTCCCTATAGGGAATATGGAAAGACTTCTTGGAGAATTATTATGCTAGTGTCCATTGTGGTGTTCCTGGCAAGGGCATTCTCATATTCCTATGACCACAGATCCTCCCCTTCCCTTTTGCCCTGAAGATTCTCTCATGGGACTAGTGTTTCACTGAATAACATGCTGGTTACGTGTAGCATGCTGGCTATGTGTGGCATGCTGGTTAGGAGCTCTAGGCTTAGGATCTTGGTTCTGTCCTCTTTGGTTGCATGAGCTGTGCAAGCTGCTTAACATCTTTTAGGCTAACTTTCTATATTTGTAAAATGGGAAACTGACTTCCTAGGGCACTTAGGAATATTTTAAGAGATGTCATATAGGAACTGGCAGATACATGCTCAATAAAAAGTAAAGTAGCTGGTGTTGCTGCTGTTGCTTTTACTGTTGTTTTTATTGACTTGAATAAAGAAATCTCACACCTGTTAAAATGAAACACTACATGGTAGCTCCTGATATTTTGCCATACTCAGCTGGTGATAAGAATCAGATAAGCCAGTCATTTGAATAACTATGATTTATTGAATTCTTGCCGTGTTCTAAGTTCTTTATGTATACTGTTTCACTTAATCTTCACGACCATTCTAGGAGTCAGGTTCAATTGTTATTGCCCTTTGATAGATGATGAGGGCAATGAGACTTAGAGGGGTTAAATAATTTGCTAAAGGCCACACAGCCTGTAAAATGGCAGAAGCTGGGACTATCCAACTCCAAAGCCCACGTTCTTAGACATTAGGGGGTATTGAATGAAGTGTGTTTGTGTATGGGGGAATTTAAGAGAATATCAAACCATTTCTAGAGTTCTACCCAATATTGAGGCCTTGTCTAATGTAAGCGAACTCTGACATTCTCTTGATTGAATGCTCTCCCCTTCATAGCAACTTCTTCTGCAGCTTCCTTGCCCGGTGCTCCAGTATTTGAGGTATGCTTGGTGGTTCTGAATTCAGATTTGAGTCATGTGTCTGCCTGGTTTTTGTGCCCTTGGACAGCAAACTTAATTGCCAAGCCTCAGTTTTCTTCCCTTTTTTTTGAAGTGAGTACAATGATATCTATGCCACAGGCTTGTGGTAAAACTTAGTCTGATGAGATCTGATACATGCTGATATTTATTGGGTACTTAATATTATTATTAGTGAAACCTGGCCAAATATGACTCTTTGATGAATGTATATAATTTCAGGGAGTTAATTTTACTAAAGTACTTGAAAATGTTGATTGATCTAGTATACTTTTATTTCATAGACAAAGTATAGGTAAAGTCAATAACAGTTATTTTAGATTGTGTGAATTCTAGGGTAGTGGCATTAGAATGGAAGTTTTATTTCTTTTAATTGGACTAGAGCCACCATTCCATAAATCTGTTGCACATCTTAAGTCACCCAGTGCTCTTGCATTCATCTTTGTTCTTTGCTTGGACGTCAAGCAGTCTGCCTGGAGCTGGTTAGAGAGGCCTAAATTTAGAATCTGCCTACCTATAAATAAGGTCCAGAAAGATAGATGACTTTGGTCACCTGAAACTGATATTAGAAAACACATACACTAAGCTGTCAAGGGAATGAGAGGGAGGGTGAGAGGCATGCCTAGGGAGAGGAAGAACGGGGCTTAAAAGGAGGGGTTGTGATGGATTGTTCAGCACCTGTAAACAAAAAACTGTGCCTGGGGCTCTCCTGGCGGTTGGAAATCCAGCCCAAACATTCAATGACTCAATCGTTGTTCAGCTTGTTTAAGTCCATGCCATTTGTACATATGATGGTATTTTATGAGACATTTTACAACAATTCCCCACCACTGTTTGGGGAAATAATGTCATAAGATTCAACCTTCTTTCTTTTTCCGTTCTGAGATGGTTTCTCAAAAAATAGCTTTTATGTGCCCTTAGCAGTTGGCTACTCTCGGTTTCTACTAAGAAATACAGGCCGACCTCACTGAGCAGGGGGCCCTTGTATTTGATTTTCAGAAGAGCACATGTATTTGAAAGGATTTCATTGTCCTTTTTGCCAGGAAGCAACAATGTCTGAACCAGACGCTTCTGGGTGACCAAAAGAAAGACTCACCTTATTGTTTTGTTATTCTTTATAGGTGGTTAAGGGGATGAGCTTTGTAGTAAGATGCATTTGGATTCATGCTCTTCCTTCATGTCTTCCCAGCTCTTATCTTGGGCAAGTTAGAAACCTCTTGGAACTTATTTGTCCGTCTATAAAATGGGGATGATAACATTATCTCATAGGTTTGTTGTGAGGGTATTTAAAATACTTAGCAGTGCCAGGCACAGAGTTAACCCCTTAATAAATGGCATTGATTATAATTATGAGGCTGTCTTCTCTGCCTCACCTTTCTTCTTGTCTTATCTAGTAGTTTTGAGTTGCTGGTCTGTGTTTCCTTGTCATATATGATTTCCTTCCTTGCATGTATCACTCTCTGAAACTATCTTATTTAAAAATTTGTTTGTGGTTTCTCCCCTCCCACTATGATGCAAGCATCATATGGCAAGCCTTTGTGCATCTGCTCATACTTGTCCACTCAGGGAGAGCACTGAGTAGTCTCTCCATACACAATTACTGACTAACTCCCCTAACTGTTTCAGTAATTTTTCTTTCTTCTCCATGATTCCTGTATTAAAAAACCATTTTATTTTAGAATTGAGGGTCTAGGCAAGGATGAGAATGAAAAGGTGATCATTGTTTTGGATTGGTTTGAGGTGGAATCTCAGGTTAGAAGAACTTCTTGGGAAAACTAGGATGAAGACGACTGGGGCTTTCTCCTCCGCCCCTGCCAGAGATTGGTGTAAGTATATTCATTAGGATTCTAGTTTCAAGGCCCATAAAATTCACTGAGCAAGCTTAAGCAATAAAAGAGGTGTTCATTGTAAGGACTCAGGAATGTTTTTTGGAACTGAAGGGAATGGATGTCATCAGGCCCCAGGAATGGGCTGGAAATAAGAATTTTTTCACAAACATCTGCTTCTGCCTTTTCTCTCTGCAGATCTACTTTTGCATCTCTAAAACCCAGCGTTTTGCAAACTATCTGTGCTAAAACACAGTAAAAATGAGTTATACTAAAATGAAATAAAACAGGCCCTGATTTTTTATTATTAGATTCCGTAGACATAAAATTATTCTGTCGAAGTGCTATAAAGGTTCTTAAGTGCTTCCTTACTCTCAGTTTCTGTCCTTAATTCCTCGTGGACTGGTAACAGATGGCTTGTAAGCAGGCATGACTGCAGTTTACGCAGCAAGTGTGGATTGCTACCCCTCACGCTCAGATCCACACCCCTCCACAAGAAACCAGACCAAACTGAATGGTAATCTTTTAGCCTGCAAGTGTGATTCAGGCTTTGCTCAATGGTCTTTTATAATACTCTGGTCTATGCAGCTATGGCCACTAGGTGGGGGCAAAGAATAAAAACATGGCAGCTAGGGGTGTGTCCTTGTGGGGGCAGGGGAAACACGGTTAAGGGCTGAGCCAAGTGGACACCTGAAAATGGGTCTACATAGGGAGATTTCCAGCACTACTGATTCTATTTCTTCTGAAAACACGTCATGAAAAGACTTCTGATGCCAGGTGCAGGGACTCTGGGAGGTGACCGAATGTGTGGCTGTGAACATGGAGGGGAGAAGTCATACGCTAGTTTCACAATTCTCACTAGTGTATTTTGAGAGAGTTCCCATCACATTTACACTCTCTGCCAGCCTACTCCTATTTCTATATGCAAATATTTTTCAAGCACACAACTTCCCAGATCTCTGGCACAAACTGTCTAATGCTTCCCTTGCAGATGTTTTATGGATTTATTTTTTATCTTATGCCAAGGAATTGAAATGTCCACTTGAGATTTGGTCAAGTGAAGGCCCAGATCTTTTCAGAATGGTGGTGACAATTTCAAGAACCATTTGGCATCTAGGGGAGATTCCTCGAGTGAGTCCTAAGTGAATTTGTCAATGCTCTTCCTTCCTTTACCTAAGAGAAGGGTACAGAGGGGTAGCTGACATAAATATAGGCCTTGGTTATCATCGATACTCCTCTTTCCCAGCTTTCTTGGAACAAGCTCATTTAGCAAGCAGATACCTGTAAGACCTGGAATTGGTACACTAATGGAAAGGCTTTGGTTTAAGAGACTTGGGCCCATTCAAGTCCAGTTTAAAAATGCAGAAAGTTACTGTGATATGGTAATTGCATGGATGAACTGTAAGCCTTTATAGATGAGTGATCAAGAGTGTGGAATTCAAACTGGGCATGGTGGCTCACACCTGTAATCCCAGCACTTTGGGAGACTGAGGCAGGCAGATCACCTGAGATCAGGAGTTTGGGACCAGCCTGGCCAACAAGGCAAAACCCTGTCTCTATTAAAAATACAAAAATTAGCTGGGCGTGGTGGCACACACCTGTAATCCCAGCTACTCAGGAGGTTGAGGCAGGAGAATCCCTTGTGGAGATTGCAGTTAGCTGAGTGGAGGTTAGCAGGTGGAAGTTAGTGCAGTTAGCAGGTGGAGGTTAGTGAGTGGAGGTTAGTTCAGTTAGCAGTTGGAGGTTGCAGTTAGCTGAGACTGTGCTAATGTACTCCAGTCTGGGCCACAGAATGAGACTCCATCTAAGAAAAAAAAAGTATGGACTTCAGGTTGGAATCTTGCCTCTCTATTTGTGTGTCCTTAGGCAAGACACTGGCTTCTCTGAGCATCAGTTCCCTTAGCTTCAAAATGGGCATAATCATTTCGTAGAGTTTTTGGTAACTCACTCAGCAACTATTTTGTTGAGCACTCACTAGCATCCAGATACTGGGCTAACACTGAGGGTGCAGTAGGGAACAAGAGAGAAATAGTTTTGCCTCGCATAGGACCACAGGACATTATAGCAGAGTAAGCTTTGAATAATAATAATAATAATGATGACAGTAATAAATTAAAGTACTGTGATCAAACGTAAGATATGGTCAAGCACAAGTGTCAAAGCCCATGTGTCAAATCTTTTAGCAATCCTGATTCTGATTTGACTAACATCTGAATAATATTTACTATTTAGAGTTCATAATCCTCTGATTGTCCACATGTCAATAGAATTTTGCTTCTGGATTTGTTTCCTTCCTCAGTTTTCCTATGTATTCTTTATGTGTAATCAAACGCATCATTTACTTTTTCTTTTTTGAGACAGAACCTTGCTCTGTCGCCCAGGCTGGAGTGCAGTGGCACCATCTCAGCTCACTGCAGCCTCCACCTCCTGGGTTCAAGCGATTCTCCTGCCTCAGCCTCCCGAGTAGCTGGGATTACAGGTGTGAGCCACCACGTCCAGCTAATTTTTGTGTTTTTAGTAGAGATGGGATTTCACCATGTTGCCCAGGCTGGTCTCCAACTCCTGACCTCCAGTGATCTGCCTGCCTCGGCCTCCCAAAGTGCTAGGATTACAGGTGTGAGCCACCGCGCCTGGCCCATTTACTTTTTCCAGAAGCTTTTAAATCAAGAATGTGAAGGAAAAGCCTCTACTGAGAGATAATAAGGGCAAATTCATCCATTTGCTTGTTTGTCCATTTGGTGTTTATGGAATATCTTTTGGTGGTTTGGCACTGAGGACATAGAGGTAAAATGACCACTTTTCAGTAGGGGGACAAATAGTTAAATATGTAGGTGTCAATATTGTGGGGTTAGGCATCATAATAGAAATTATGAGAGGTAGAATTCTTGTGTGTGTGTGTGTGTGTGTGGTTTTTTTTTTTTTTTTCTTTTTCTTTTTGGTAGAGAAAGGTCTTTCTCTGTTGCCCAGGCTGGTTTCCTGGCCTCAAGTGATCCCCCTGCTTTGGCTTCCCGAAGTGCTGGAGTTACAGGTGTGAGCCTCTGCACCTGGCTGTGGGAGGTAAAATTCTGATGGCTCCCAAATTTCCTGATGCCTTGGTGTGTGCCCTCCCCCTTGCATCTGCATTCTGTTCCTCTTGAGCATGGGCGGGACTTGTGAACATGATGGGATATTACTCCTGTGTTTAGCGTACTAACCAGTTGACTTTGAGTTAACAAAAAATGGCGTTATTCTGGATGAACCAGACCTAATCAAGTGAGCCCTTAAAAGGGACTGAGCCCCTCCTGAAGTCAAAAGAGAGTCAAAGTGTGAGAGAGAAACTTTCCTGCTGACCTGGAAGACACAGCCTTCGTGAGCTCTATAGCTGCAAGAAAATGGTTTATCAAGTTCCATGTTAGCTTGAAAGAAGACCCCAGATCTAGCAACCTTGTGAACAGAGGACTTAGCTAACCTTTACTCAGACTCCTGACCCAGGGAAACTGTGAGATAATAAGTCTGTGTTGTTTAAAGCCACTAAATTTGCAGTAATTTGTTACACAGCATAGAAAAATGAATACAGAGGTATGTATAGATTGCCATGACAGAATGACCTTTCTTAATTGTACGAACAGATCTCTGCTGGACTATGTGGGACTGTGAGTCAAACTGAAACTTCTGGATGCAGGTAGATGGTGCAATTTGTGACGTATGAACTGTTGGTAGATTAAGGTCAATGGCAAAGAAACGAAGCATTTGAAGACTATTTCATGGATTATATATTTGTATGGTTTTAATGACATTAATATTTAATAATTGTATGTGTTCCATATAGTGCTGGGTGGGGATAAAGGCAAGAAATACACAGATGTGTAACACAGACCTTGCCCTGAAGATGCTTGTTCTTTATTCAAGGAGACAATTGTGTCAGTTGGCTACATTACAATAACTCCAAATGGAGATCTAAGCAATTTACTGGGAGAGTTTAATTCAGTCTGAAATGAGTTAGAGAAGCCTTTGTTTGTTGCATTTGAGCTAGGGCTTGAAGGATGTCCCCACTGATGCTGCTGGTTGCCTTTGGAAAAGCCATTTCCTCCTTCTTTCCTGGAAGATCTCTGATGTTTCTTGGGGGGATCTATGTTTCTCCAGCATGACTCACAGATTGATCTTGTTTGGCCTAAACCATGGGGTGGCTGACTCGGCCAAGCAGTTTGCCACGTGTTTTTGTAAATGAAGTTTATTGGAACAAGTCACTCAATGGTTTATGTATTATTGATGACTATTTTTGTGCTACATGGGGAGAGCTGAGCAGTGGTGGCAAAGCCCATATGGCCCACACAAGCTAAAATATTTACTATCTAGCCTTTTACAGGAAAAGTTTGTTGACCTCTGGTGATATGGTTAGGCTTTGTGTCCCCACCCAAATCTCATCTTGAGTTGTAATCCCCAGGTGTTGAGGGAGAGACCTTGTGGGAGATGATTGGATCATGAGGGTGGTTCCCTTCATGCTGTTCTCGTGATAGTGAGTGAGTTCTCATGAGATCTGATAGTTTTATAAGGCAGTTTTCCCTGATGTTTCCTGTGTGCTCACATTCTCTCTCACCTGCCGTCATGTGAGATGTGCTTGTTTCCCCTTCACCATGATTGTAAGTTTCCTGAGGTCTCCCTAACCATGCAGAACTGTGAGTCAGCCAAACCTCTTTTCTTTATACATTACTCAGTCTTGGGCAGTTCTTTATAGCAGTGTAAGAACAGACTAATACACCTGGTCTAAGTCATCACGGTAATTTCAAACCTCTTTTCAGTGCCTGATTTAGGAGTGGGAATGCAACACAATTTGGCCAAGGAAATAGGATGGGATCATTGCTGGGGTTTTTTTAATTGACAAAAAGAGGCTTTCAAGAAGTTCCTGCTTCTCCTGCTAGATGGGTTTTTGACTGGATGTGATATTTTAAACTGCTAAAGCCTTTGTGACCTTAATGAGAATTAGCCTGAGAACAAAAGCATGTACTGAGGATGTCAGATTGATACATTGAGAATAACTTTTGTCTCTGATGGTGTCTTTGAGCTGCCAAATTAACCATCTCTGGAGCCATCTTATCTCCAGACGTTTTGTTCTGTGATGTAATAATTTTCAGTATTGTGCAAGCCAGTGGAGCCAGGGTCTTCTTACTTGCAGTCGGGATCAGTCATAGTGATTCTGATTTCATTGATTTCAGTAAATGGGGAAGGAGAAAAGGATGTTACAGGTTTAGGAAACAGCATGAGCAAAGTCCTAAGGCATAAATAAATATGGCTTGGCTGGGTATAGCAAGTATTTGCAGGACAGGTAACAGGGTGTATGGGGGGAAACACTGGGAAGCTTGGAATCAGATTATAGAAGAGCTAGAATGTGAGACTAAAGATTTTAAGATTTTGGAAATTTATGAGCAATAAAGTGTCATTGGAGCTTTTTGAGGAAGAAAGTCCCTTTTTCAACTCATATTTTAGGAAAGTAACTGTAGATGCAGTGTAAAGGAGTGGTCCCCAACCTTTTTGGTACTAGGGTTAAGTTTTGTGGAAGATTATTTTTCCATGTGAATTGGGTGGGGGAATGGTTTCAGGATGAAACTGTTCCAACTCAGATCATCAGGCACTAGATTCTCATAAGGAACATGCAACCTAGATCCCTTGCATGCACAGTTCACAATAGGGTTCTTACTCCTTTGAGAATCTGATGCCTCAGCTGATCTGACAGGAGGTGGAGCACAGGAGGTAATGCTTGCTTTGCCCACTGCTCACCTCCTGCTGTGTGGCCTGATTCCTAACTGATCCCAGTACTGGTCTGTGGCCCAGGGGCTTGGGGACCCATGGTGTAAAGAATGGATCAGAGTGGTGTAAAGTATAGGTTAGTGAAGATAGGCTTCCTTTTACTTCACTGAATACCAGTGGCCTAGAGCAAGACCTCTAGCTAGAGCAAGTCATTAGCCAGAGCGTGGTCCCTAAAACAACAGTACCAGAGTCACCCGGGAACTAGTTAGAAATCCAAATTATCAAGTTCCACCCCAGAACAAGTGAATCAGAAACTCTGGAAGTGGGACCAAGCAATCTTTTATCTAGCCTTCCAGGTGATTCCAACACACACTCAAGTTAGAAAACCACTGCTCCAGACAGTTCATAGACAGCTGTACAATTACTAGGGAGGCTTTCCTAACAAAGTGATGACATCTATATTTATCTGAGAGGAAGGTACACACCAGAGTAGTTTTTCAGGGAAATTGTAAAGTATTTTTACCATGTGGGTTAAGAATTGGGGTTTTGGAATATTGCTAGCAATACACTAATTTGTATTTTTGAAGAAAAAGAAAGTTATTCCTGTCTTGTGCTGACTTTCGAAGGGAAATGCTTCCAGCTTTTGCCCATTCATTACGATATTGGCTGTGGATTTGTCATATGGCTCTTATTATTTTGAGGTATGTTGCTTCAATACCTAATGTATTGAGAGTTTTAAACATGAAGGGAATTTAATTGAAGGCCTTTACTGCGTTTATTGAGATAAGCATGTGGTTTTTGTCTTTAGTTCTGTTTATGTGACAAATTATGTTTATTGACTTGCATATATTGAATCAGCCTTGCATCCCAAGGATAAAGCCAACTTGATCATGGTGGATAAGCTTGTTTATATGCTGCTGGATTTGGTTTGCCGGTATTTTATTTAGTACTTTTGCATCGATGTTCATTAGGGATATTGGTCTGACGTTCTCTTTTTTTGTTGTTGTATCTCTGCCAGGTTTGGGTATTAGGATGATGCAGGCCTCATAAAATGAGTTAGGGAGGTGTCCCTCCTTTTCAATTTTTTGGCATAGTTTCAGAAGAAATGGTACCAGCTCCTCTTTGTAACTTTGGTAAAATTCAGCTGTAAATCCATTTGGTCCTGGGCTTTCTTTGGTTGGTAGGCTATTTATTACTGCCTCAACTTCAGAACTTGTTATTGGTCTATTTAGGGATTTGACTTCTTCCTGGTTCAGCCTTGGGAGGGTGTATGTGTCCAGTAATATATCCATTTCTTATAGATTTTTTTAGTTTATTTGCACAGGGGTGTTTATAGAATTCTCTGAGAGTTGTTTATATTTCTGTGGGTTCAGTGGTGATATCCTCTTTATCATTTTTTATTGAGTCTGTTTGATTCTTCTCTATTTTCTTCTTTATTAATCTAGCCAGAAGTCTATCTATTTTATTGTTTTTAAAAAAACTGACTTCTGGATTTGTTGAGTTTTTGAATTTTTTTTTTAATGTCTCTATCTCCTTCAGTTCTGCTCTGATCTTGGTTATTTCTTGTCTTCTGCTAGCTTTGAAATTTGTTTGCTCTTGGTTCTCTAGTTCTTTGAGTTGTGAAGTTAGGATGTCGATTTGAGATCTTTCTAGCTTTTTAATGTGGGCATTTAGTGCTAGAAATTTCCCTCTTAACACTGCTTTGGCTGTGTCCCAGAGATTCTGGAATGCTTTCACACCATTGTTGGGAATGTAAATTAGCTCAACTACTGTAGAAGACAATGTGATTCCTCAAAGACCTGG
Organism: Theropithecus gelada; assembly: GCF_003255815.1. NCBI lineage: Eukaryota > Metazoa > Chordata > Mammalia > Primates > Cercopithecidae > Theropithecus > Theropithecus gelada. The sequence goes on from NC_037673.1 coordinate 143,005,445, forward strand.
CACCAGAAATACCATTTGACCCAGCAATCCCATTACTGGGTATATGCCCAAAGGAATATAAATCATTCTATTATAAAGATATGTGCACGTGTATGTTCATTGCAGCACTATTCACAATAGTGAGGACATGGAATCAACCCAAATGCCCATTAATGATAGACTGGTTAAAGAATATATGGTACATATACACCATGAAATACTATGCAGCTATAAAAAGGAATGAGATCATGTCCTTTGCAGGGACATGGATAAAGCTGGAAGCCATTATTCTTGGTAAACTAATGTAGGAACAGAAAACAAACACCGTTTTTCTCGTTCATAAGTGGGAGCTGAACAATACAAACACATGGATACAGGGAGGGGAACAACATACACTGGGGCCTGTTGAGGGTGGGTGAGGAAGAGCATCAGGAAAAATAGCTAATGCATGCTGGGCTTGATAATTAGATGATGGGTTGATAGGTGCAGCAAACCACCATGGCACATGTTTACCTATGTAACAAACCTGCACATCCTGCGTATGTACCCCAGAGCTTAAAATAAAATAAACAAAAAACCTTCACATTAACACCTGTGGAGTACTGCCTGATGGCTTTGTTTTAAGTCTATTAATAGCTGGCCTTGTCATCTAAGTTGAAAGGGCTTACAAAAATCTAAACCACTTTGAAATAAATAAGGTGAATGAGGGTCAAAAAGAAACAAAAACAACAACAAAAAAAAAAAAAAAAAAAAGAAAAAGCAAAGTATTAAGGTTCTTGGCTCATTTGTATTCTGAATTTAAAAGCCCCTTACTTCATGAATGTAAAACACATCAAGTTAATTATTCCATTGTTTTTCCACCATAGATTAATGACATTACATACATCAGTGACACTGTACATTTTAAAGTCTATTAATTTTATCACTTCCTGGGTCAGAGGAGAAACTTGTTCTTTAGCAGCCTCTGCTGACCTCTTTCAGGAAAACATTTATTAAGCACCTTCTTGAAGAAAGTCAGTTTGTAAAGATAAAAGAGCTGTAGAGTGCTCCTGATATGGTTTGGCTGTGTCCTCACCCAGATCTCATCTTGAACTGCAATTCCCATAATCCTTACATGTCCTGGGAGGGACCCAGTAGGAGATAATCGAATCATGGGGGCAGTTTTCCCGCATGCTGTTCTCATGACAGATAGTGAGTTAACATGAGAGCTGATGGTTTTATAGGGGCCTTCCCTCTTTGTTAGGCACTCATTCTCTCTCCTGTCACCCTCTAGAGAGGTGCCTTCCACCATGATTATAAGTTTCCTGAGACCTCTCCAGCCATGCAGAACCATGAGTCAGTTAAACCTCTCTACTTTCTAAACTACCCAGTCTTGGTTATTTCTTCATAGCAGCATGAGAAAGAACTAATACAGCTCCCAAGTTTTTCTGCAAAGTATATGGGTTTGAAATAGTATGGGGACTCACAAGTGAGGAGTTAGAAAAAGAGACCATGCACCTAAGAATGTCTAGTATTTTTGGAAAATTTTTATCTATTACAAAAATATACTAGGAGGATGTTTACAAAGCTCATTAATATTACTGGGGATCAACTCTTAGAATTCTTGACCTAAAGCAGGGATAGAGACATTTCATTTTGCATGCTGACTTTGATGGAATAATAAAGATTGCTTAGAGTCCTGTTTTTGGGGAAAAACATGTCTGAGGCCCTCTCTGGGCCCAATGAGCGAGAATGCTGTGATTGATTGATTTCTGTGATGCGTGCTGATATGAGAGAAGTTACATTATAAGCGTTAGGGGAATTGTCATCCCTGCCTTAATTTCCCTCATTTAGTCAGATGGGATGACTTCAGTTATAAGACAGAAAATCAACTCAAAATAAGCATAAAAGGGAATTTATTATCTCAGGTAACTAAATAGGCTGGACTAACGGCTTTTAGCTCATTTTGATCTGGGACTCAAATAACATGGGACTGGGCTTCTGTCTCTTGGCACCTTTGATAACTATCATGATAATAATGGTAATAACAGCTAACACATATAGCATTTCAATGTTTCAGATGTTTTTTATAAGCACATTACATTTACTAATTCACTTAACCCTCAAAATGAGTCTATGAGGTAGGCAGTAGTATTATCACTTCCATTTACAGATACGGAAAGTGAAGCATAGAGAGATTAAGTAACTTGTTCAGGAATGTGCAAATGATGGACTGAGCATTAGAATCCATGTAGTCTGTTTCTAGGCTCGGCGCGGTGGCTCACGCCTGTAATCCCAGCACTTTGGGAGGCCGAGACGGGCGGATCACGAGGTCAGGAGATTGAGACCATCCTGGCTAACATGGTGAAACCCCGTCTCTACTAAAAATAGAAAAAAACTAGCCAGACGTAGTGGCGGGTGCCTGTAGTCCCAGCTACTTGGGAGGCTGAGGCAGGAGAATGGCATGAACCCGGGAGGCGGAGCTTGCAGTGAGCCCAGATCGCGCCACCGCACTCCAGCCTGGGCGACTGAGCAAGACTATGTCTCAAAAAAAAAAAAAAAAAAAAAAAAGAATCCATGTAGTCTGTTTCTAGAGGCCATGTTCTAAACCAGGCTTGGGCAAACTATGTCCTGTGTGCCAAATCCTACCTGTGCTCATTTTTGTAAAAAATTATTTTAAGTAACTTTAAAATAAATGTATTTGTTTGGAACACAGTCACACTCATGTATATATTGTCAATAGGTGATTTCGTACTGCAGTGACAGAGTTGAGCTGTTATAACAGAGACTGTATGGCCTGCTATATTAGTTCATTCTCGGACTGTAATAACGAACTATCTGAGACTGGGTAATTTATGAAGAAAGAGGTTTAATTGACTCACAGTTCTTCAGGCTGTACAGGAAGCTTTAATTGACTCACAGTTCTGCAGGCTGTACAGGAAGCATGGCTGGAGGCCTCAGGTAACTTACAATTATGGTGTCAGGTAAAGGGAAAGTAAGCACAACTTACTGTGGTGAAGCAGGAGAGAAAGCAAGCAAAGAGGGAAGTGCTACACACTTTCAAACAGCCAGATCTTATGAGAACTTGCTATCATGAGAACAGGAAGGGGGAAATCTACCACCATGATCCAGTCACCTCCCACCAAGTCCCTCCCCTAACATTGGGAATTACAATTCAACATTGAATCTGGGTGGGGACATACAGCCAAACCATATCATACCACCCCCGACCCTTCCCAAATCTCATGTTCTTCTCATGTTTTATAATAAAATCATGCCTTCCCAACAGTCCCCCAAAGTCTTAACTTATTTCAGCATTAACTCGAAAGTCCAAGTCCTAAGTCTCATCTGAGACAAGACAAGCCCCTTCTGCCTATGAGCCTGTAAAATAAAAAACAAGTTAGTTACATCCAAGATACAATGGGGTTGCAGGCATTGGGTAAATGCTCCCATTCAAAAAGGGAGAAATTGGCCAAAATGAAGGGGCTAAGGCCCCATGCAAGTCCAAAATCCTGCAGGGCAGACATTAAATCTTAAAGCTTCAAAATAATCTCCTTTGACTCCATGTCTCACATCCAGGCCACACTGATGCAAGGGATGGGCTCCCAAGGCCTTGGGAAGCTCTGCCTCTGTTGCTTCACAGGGAACAGCCCCCACTGCTGCTTTCTTGGGCTAGAGTTAAGTGCCTGCAGCTTTTGCAGGCACACGGTGCAAGCTGTTGGTGGATTTACCATTCTGGGGTCTAAAGGACCATGGCCCTCTTCTCACAGCTCCCCTAGGCAGTGTCCCAGTGGGGACTCTGTGTGGGGGCTCTGACCCCACATTTTCCTTCTTTATTTCCCTTCTGCATGAGTGCTTTGCCCCTGCAGCAGACTTCTGCCTGGACATCCAGGCATTTCCATACATCCCCCTGAAATATAGGTGGAAGCTCCCAAACCTCAACTCTTGCCTTCTGCACACCTTCTGCACAGGTCCAACACATAGAACCCACCAAGGCTTGGGTCTTGCACCCTCTGAAGCAATGGTTAGAGTTGTACTTTGGCTCCTTTTAGCCATGGCTGGAGCTGGAGTGATGGGATGTAGTGTACCACATCCCAAGGCTGCACAGAACAGCAGGGCCCTGGGTCTGGCCCAGAAAGCCGTTTTTCCCTCCTAGGCCTCCAGGCCTGTGGTGGGAGGGGCTGCCGTGAAGGTCTCTGAAATGCCTTGGAAGCATTTTCCCCATTGTCTTGGATATTAACATTTGGCTCTTCTTTGTACAAATTTATGCAGCCTTAAATTCCTCCCCAGAAAATATTCTCTTTTCTGTTGCACGGTCAGGCTGCAAAATTTCCAAACTTTTATACTCTGCTTTCCTTTTAAATATAAGTTCTAGTTTCAGGTCATTTCTTTGTTTATGCAAATGGAATAGGCCTTTAGAAGCATCTAGGCCACATCCTGAACACTTTGCTGTTTATAAATTTCTTCTGCCAGATACCCTAAATAATCTCTCTCAAGTTCAAAATTCCACAGATCTCTACAGCAGGGGCACAATGCCACCAGTCTTTTTGCTAAAGCGTAGTAAGAGTGACCCTTCCTTCAGTTACCAATAAGTTCCTCATCTCCATCTGAGACGACCTCAGCCTGGGCTTCACTGTCTGTGTCACAATCAGCATTTTGGTCACAGCTATTCAACAAATCTCTAGGAAGTTCCAAACTCTTCCTCAACTTCCTATTGTCTTCTGAGCCCTCCAAACTCTACTAACTCCTGCCCATTACCCAGTTCCAAAGTTGGTTCCACATTTTCAGGTATCTGTATAGCAGTACCCCACTTCTTTGGTACCAATATTCTGTATTAGTCTGTTATCTCACTGCTACAAAATAACTACCTGAAACTGGTTAATTTATGAAGAAAAGAGGTTTAATTGACCCACATTTCTGCAGGCTGTATAGAAAGCATGGCTGGGAGGTGAAGGGGAAGCAGGCATGTCTTACATGACCAGAGAATAAGGAAGAGAGAACGAAGGGGGAGGTGTACCAACTTTCAGATAATCAGATCTCATGAGAACTCACTATCACAGGAAGAGCAAGGGGGAAATTAGCTCCCATGATCCAATCACCTCCCACCAGGTCCCTCCCCCAACATTGGAAATTACAATTCGACATGAGATTTGGGTGGGGACACACAGCAAACCATATCACCTGCAAAGCTTAAAATACTTACTATCTGCCCCTTCATAAGAAGAATTTACCAGCCTGTGCTCCAAACCACTGTGCTATGTTGGATTCTACCATTCCTAGGCTCCTCATGGTGGCAAGATGGCTGCAGCTGCTCCCACTCCTAATCCTTTTCTTTTCACATTCATAAAGAACATACCTAGTTCCCCGATTCCTCAAATGAAGCCCTGGAATTGAGTCTTGCTTGCCCTGATTGGCCTGATTTAGGTCATCACTACACTGCCCAGCCCTGCTGCTCCATCCCTGAAACTAGGAAGGAAGTCAGCTTCATTCATGGTTTGTGGCTGGAAGTCAAGAAAGAGTGTTCCATCCTAAGATGACATCTAGAGAGTTTACTGTGGGAAAAACATCAGAATTCTGCGTAGTAAAAACAAATACTGATTGTATTAATAATGGCCTATTTAGTGCATTTGTTTATTTAATTACATGAATGTAAATATTTGATGTAAATGGAAAAATTGGATGGAAATATTTCAGTAATGTACCCAGATGGCTATGCAGGAAGGCAACATTTCTACCCCCATCTCATGAGAGGCCGCTTGCTAATTAGTGGCTATTCTTTCTAAGGATTGTCAATAAAAAGATCATTGAAAGTGGAAGAGTGAGAAAGAATTCTGAAAGGAGAGAAGTTAAACCTTTCCCCAACTGCTAACTTTAGCACTGCTTCCCTTTCAGTCAAAGCTGCTGCAACCTTTGTAACTTTCCTTTATTCTGTTACGTATGCATTTCTTGTTTCCTCATCTTGTCTAGCTGCAAATGTGGCTCTAACTTAGTATGTTTTTCATGACTCACAGTGGTCATAAATACACTGTCCTAGGTTGTGATGCAGTGAGGCGTTTCAGGGCTCATGACATGCATTTGGGGCTGTTTTCCCCGAAAACCCTAACTCATGTTGTTAGGGTGTTCGGTCCCTGTGTTAACCTTTTAACTATTTTTTTACGAAGTATAATACACAAACAGAAAATCACAAAGAACAAATCTAGAACTTAATGAATTATCATAAGGGGAAAATCCTTTAAAATGGTAAATTTGTAGCATGTCAGCCTCCCTGAAGCCCCTCTAAATCCCTCCACCTGGTCATAGTCCCTTATTTCCCTTAGAGACAACCACTGTCATTAATTCTAAAGTAACCACTTTCTTACTTTTCTTTACAGTTTTACCACCTAAGGACAACCCTAAACACTATCCTCCTGTTTTGCATGTTCGTGAATTTTATGTAATTGTAGTTGGAAAGCATATATTCTTTTGTCTGATTTCTTTTTCTCAACCTCATATTTGTAAGATTCATCAGGTTGCTGTGCAAAATTATCATTCATTCCTTTTCATTGATAGCGTTCCATTTTGTGGGAAGAACATATTGTTTTGTTCTACTATTGATGGTCATTTGTATTTTCTAATTTTAGGGTTTGCGAATAGTGTTTCTATGAATTTGTCTCCTGGGGTACATATATGTGCATTTATTGGATACATACTTAGAAGTGGGTCATAAGGTATAACATATGGTATTATATGTATTGTCATATATTATTATTGATTGATTTGATTGATTTATATATTACTGGATTATAGAGTCTGAGTATCTAATATTACTAGGTAATACCAAAGAGTTTTCCAAAGTGTGCTGGGTTATAATCTTGCCAGCAGTGTATGAGAGTTCCAGATATAACATGTCTTTGCCAACATTTGTTAGTGTCAATCCTTCTCATTTTTTATGTTCATTGATTCTTTTGAATATTGTCTTTTGTGAATTGCCTTCAAGTCCCATACCCACTTTTCTACCAGGTTTTTTTTTTTTTTTTTAAAAAAATATGATTTGGAGAAACTATTTTTCAAAGAGGGAGCTCTATTCTCTTATCTCCCATCTCCATGATATCTGTTGCTAATGGTCCTTGTACCTGTGATGCCTCCTTCTCTTTTGCTTTGGGTGGTCTCCTTCCCCTGTATCCTGGGGTCCTCTCCTCATTAACATATTCTGATTCTGCATTTTCCCTGTGTCATCCCCTCCGTGAAGGCCACCACACACTGGTGACTAACTCTCCATCATATTCAGTAACATCCCAGCGATGGATCTTTTTATCTTGATGCCTACTGGGGGATCTCTCTTCACCTCTCTGCTCCACTGGCTTCTCAAATCCAGTATGTCCACAATTAGACTCTTTGTCTGTGTTTTCCTCCCCCTTGAACCTACCACTGTTTCTTTATTCTCCATCTCTGTTCATGCATTTTTTAAATTATCTTAGCTACCAATCCAGGCATCTTAATCAACTTCTCTTTCTTAGCACTCATCAAATCACTCTCTAAGTTTTATTGATTTTACTTCTTCAGTTTTTCCCTCATCCCTGGTTCCGGCTCTTAAAATTTCTCTCCTGGACCACTTCAACAGCTTCCTAAGTAGGCTCCCTGCCTTCAATCTTGTCCACTACAAATGTATCATTTACACAGTTGCCAGAGTGATCTTCAAAAATGTGATCCCAACAACGACAATTCTCTTATAATCTTCCAGCAGCACTCCAAAGCTTGAGTGAAGTCTAAGCTCTCTAAATGGCCCTCTGCAATCTGGGCCCTGCTACCTCACCAGCACTCGAGAGGGTCTTAGCCAAGAGTCTTTCCTTTCAGCAAAATCAAACTGCTTGTGCTACTCAGAAAGAGATAGTGCTTCTTAACCATTGCTCATGTTTGTACTCCCCTGATTGGCCCTGGTCATCTTTGAAGGTGGAATTCACTTCCGTCTCCAGGGGATTGGATATTCTAACTCTGTGTACCCATAATAACCTACGTATATTTCTGCTATTGCATGCACCATGTTGTATTTAAGTCATCCGGTTGAGATGGCATTCCTATTAGATGGTATTCCTTAAGGACAGGGATTGTACCTTGTTTGTAGCTTACTCTTGTACCTGTGACATATGAGCAGGTATGGAATACTTGGTTGCTCAGGTGATCTGTAGGAAGGCAAAATTATATCATTTAATCTTGTGGGTAAATGATATTTAATGTGGTAGATAAATGCAGTGAGCCCATTTGTGTGAACATGGATGTCAGTGAGGCTTGGTGTGAGGCATTTCCCCCCGGGCCACTTGCAGACCTGTCTTTGAATGGTACACCAGGCAAAAATGCTGAATGTTTCTAGGTTGGAATTAAAACTTCTTATCAAGGATGTCGACTCATTGGTTTAAGGCACATGGAAAAATAAAGACAACAATAACAATGAAATAAAACTTATTTTAGAAATTCAAAAGACCTGGTTTCTATCCTGGCCTTGGAGTAATTCTTCATGTAACCTTGTGAAGTTGTCACCATCCTTCTGGGTTACGAAAGTGCCTGAGTAAGTTGAAATGTCTCCAAAAGCAATAATGTTTAATTACTGCTCGCCACCTGGACAGTTATGTAATAATGAGCCTGTAAAAAAGGAAGTCATTACAATCTTATGTGGAGTCATATAACCTTATTATCAACCAGGCCAGTGGAGCCTTAATTTGTAAATAGATCCCCAGTCCTGATGTAAAATACAATAAAAAATTTTACAATCTTTGCTTCCAGGTTGGGTCCTTATGCAGCTGGGAAGCATCCTCCATTTCTACAAGAAGGATAATGAATTCCAAGATGGTTCCCTGAGAGGAAAGAAGCCTGTTAGTGGGACATTGAGGCTGTGTGTGTGTGTGTGTGTGTGTATGAGAGAGAGAGAGAGAGAGAGAGGGGTCACACTAGGAAGAATTTATTGAATGCTAGAGAACATGGAAAAGCTATAATTACTGTTCTTGGTGAAGCCTCCCCAGAGTCTCTCTTGGGACACAGTGGGATTCATTTGAGAACAATGGAGTTAGTGAATCATCCCTGTGCTGGTCAAAGTAAAGAGCTTCTTTGAGTGAATGGTCCATTCCTGAAATGGTACTTCATTTTGTACTTTGAGAAAATCAGCTTTTTGAGCTGAACTTTCTTGTTCCATGATGGACACTTTCTCAATTTCTGTGATATTTGATCTTCAATGAGTATATTAATTCTCGAGTTTCAGCTGATTCTTTCATCAAGAAACATCACAAATTAGCTCTATTAGTCTGTTCTTGCATTGCTATAAAGAAAAATCTGAGACTGGGTAATTTATAAAGGAATGAGGTTTAATTGGCTCACAGTTCCACAGGCTGCACAGGAAGCATGGTGCTGGCATCTGCTCAGCTTCTGAGGCGGCCTCAGGATACTTATAATCATGGCAGAAGGCAAAGGGGAAGCCAGCGTGTCTTACATGGCAGGAACAGGAGCCAGAGAGACAGAGGGGAGGTTCTGTACACCTTTAAATAAACAGATCTCGTGAGAACTTGCTCACTATCACGAGAATATCACCAAGAAGATGGTGCTAAACCATGCATGAGAAATCCACCTCCATGATCAAATCACCTCCCACCTGGCCCCACCTCCAACACTGGGGATTACAATTTGATATGAAATTATGGCGAGGACGCAGATGCAAACCATGTCAATACGTAATTAACCTTTCTGCCTTTTCAAAAATAATATGAATAATAAGAACTATTGTCCTTCTTGTCAGGGAGGAAATGAGGGGTTTAATAAATGGACCCCACCATTAAAAAAATGCACCATTGACCACCTTCTGCCTTTTTCCTGTTAGAGTCCAGCGTAGACTGAAAGGCCATCCCACAGTATATTTCAGATCAGTTCTGTGTTGTGGCTAGTATGTAATATGACTGACTTGACTTTCCTTTACTGAGAAATAGATTGTCTTTAATATGCAACTATAATTGTTTGCTGTTCTCTTTATATATTCAGGCTGAGTCTTCATAAGCTACCTGCATTTGGAGTTGAAAACCAATGGTCTAGATGAAATATGACTTTCAATTATGCCACAGTCAGAGAAGCTGAAATAAGAAGGCCACACTGGGGGAAGTCAGGTTTATCTCATTGGAGTGAATTGGGCATGTAGAATAAAATCCAGCATTCACTCAGCACACAGCCCCACTGACCCTTTTGTTCATCCCCCTCCAATTTATTGTTGTGTTTCCCAGCTGCCCACAGAGCTTCCCCTGCAACATTGTGGACACCCAGGCAAATGAAAATGCCAGTCTTCTCCCATCCCTGTCTTGCTGTATTAGGCATGTGCTCAGCTCTGAAAGATTTCTTTGGGGAACTGTCTTGCCTTCCCCTAAGAACATCTAGGGGAAGGTTTCTCTCACCTCTTATTTCCAAGTGGGAGGGTTGAGAATAATAGCTCTTGTCACTTCCCTTTGCCTTGTTATGGGGAATATTTAGTGCTGCAGCCTGGGTGTGGGGGCAATATCTTGGATGTGATAATGTTGCTCCCTGCATCAGTGAACATGGTATTGATTGTAAGCTGTCAACCTTTCTGCATGCTTGGCAGGGTCCCAGAAGGCTAACTACTGCAGGGAGGGTAATGCATCAGGCAGGGACACATACGCTCTATTAACTAACACTGCAATCTAAGTTTGATCGCTTGCTCTTAACACATCTTGGCTCACTGGCTCTCAGTTTTTTCTTAATTCTCTGACTCCTCTGAGCAGTCCTGTGATGCTGCTTGTATCTCCATATATCATTCAAACTCCCAGGGGCATGCTGCTCATCTTGTAAGCTTCCTGTGGGCAAGTGCTGTGCCTGACTTCCTTACACGTTTATTTGTTCATTCAACAAAAGTTTTGAGCACCTACTATGAGCCAGACAATGTTCTGTGCTCTGGGGATACAGGAGTGGCCTAAACAATGATGCAGTCCTCATGGAACTAAGGGTGGTTGAGAAAGCGTCTCTGAGGAGGTGACATTTGAGCTGAGTTTATCACTATCTCCCCTGTGGCTGGACTATAAGTATTTGCTAAGTTATGGAAACCATAGCTCCTCATCTGAGTGCCTCATAGCCTGGCTGTTAAAGAAGCTCCTGATGTGTGAACCTCACTAAGTCCACGCATTATTATTGTTTTTCAGATCATGCATTACTGCCTACTCACCTTACCATGTCTCCTTATTTCTCTTGATCTGCCTTCCTGCTTTTTACTAATCAGTCACACCAGAGTGTTGTGAATTCCATATATATATACACATGGCATATGCTGTTTTGCCTCCACTGTCCTTTCCTGATGTCTGGTATATGCTTTTCCTTTCTCTTCCCCTGGATAACTCACTCCCTTTATCTTTCAGATTTCACCTTGCGAATCACCTCCTCTGGGAAGCTTCTGGTCTGGATGAGGTGGTGCTCCTTTGTGTCCTCCTGGCACCCAGACACATCCGTCAGAGTGCATGTGTTTTATAGGATTAGCAGAACTGTAGCAAGAAACGTGCACTGAATGCATATTTGTGGGCCAGGCACCCTTCTAAGAGCTTTGTGTATATTAAATCATTTAATCTTCACAGCAATTTTATGAGATAGATGTCATTTTTATCCTCATTTCATCAATAAGAAAATCGAGGCACAGAGAGGTTGTCATTTTTCTAGGTTGCTCAGCTTTTAAGTGGTGGAGCTCAGATTTTAACCCAAGCAGGCAGGCTGGCAGGCTTGGTATCCTGGGCTCTTGATAGTCCACTGCCACCATTGCCTGTGAGTTTGTCTGCACCTCCCGCTGTCTGTGAGCTGTGTGAAGATGGAGCTGTCACTGCTGCTTCCACAGACCACCCTGGCATGGGCTTGCCAGGCAGTACATGAACAATCATTAACCATTTAGTAAATGAATGAATGGATGAATGAATGCATGAAATTCACCCAACTGAGCAGCCGTTTAGAGTTCCAAAATGTTGCTTTTCCTTTTACCAGTGAGGCAGCACCCCCTCCCTTCTACTCCAGCTTCCTGAGTCTTCCATGACTCCCACAAAAACGTATTACCCTGGCTGGAAGGGAGTGCATCCCTAGTCAACCCGAGAAAGAATCACGGCAATCATGGCTTGTTCCTACATTTCTGGGTTTCTGTCAAAGATGAGTTCTGAAGAAGTGTCCTCTTCACTCTCTCAAACCAAATGCAGCAGCCAAAATGATTGGAGTGACAGCTGAGAGGGCTTGAGATGGGCAAGCAGGAGCTGTTCAGTGGGAGCTGTTCACCCAGGAAAACCCAGGTTGACTTTTTGGGGAATGAGCAGCAGGGGTGGGAAGGCTGGGAGTGGACTGGGATCTGTCTTAGCAGTGGCTAAGCCCCTGCATCTGGCCTGACAGTGATCATTGCTTTGATTGCAGCTGAGGCAGGAATCAGCAGAGATGGCAGATCACGATGGTTCTGCCACTGGCAGTTTAACCAATGGGGCATGGAATATCTAAATTGGGGGACAGTTAATCGGTCATAATAAGGTCAAAGTCAGGAATTGGAGACCTGTGAGCCACTTGACTTTACTCTCTGCTTTGATGACAGACCAAATTTGTATTCTTGGTCAGCTGTCAGGCAATGTTTAGTCACAGAGAAATGGTGTGTTTGTGAGTATCCACGCTAGGGAAAATAATCAAGCCAAGGTATCTCTGCATTACCAATCACTGTGATGGAAGAGGTATAGGATCTGCAACAGGATAGATCTAGATAAAACTTCCCGCTAGGTCATTTAACGCTTTGAGTCTGTTTCTCACTATAAAAATGGAATAATACATCTACCTATCAGGTGATTACAATGATTTAAAACAGTGCCTCTCCCAATGCCTGTCATTACAGTAACTGCTCAGGAAATATTGGTTTCCTTTTATTCTTTCCATCTACTATTTACATTTAAATATAGTGCTAAAAATAAGGTTTAATAAATATTTGTTATTGGATGAGCAAAAGGAAAAAGGGGTAGGCTAGTTCTACTATGTCGAAAATGTGTTTCTAATGGAAGGAGAGAAACGTTGGCTTTCTGTTCCCATGCCGTATGGATTTTGCTTCATATTCTGGTATATGTTGGTCTACCTATTGGAAATGCTGTATCATGCTTTGTTGAGCAAATTGAGTTAAAATTCTGCTTAGATGACACATTCTGAGAACCGTTTCTTATCACACATCGATTAACCATTTCTTCCTCTGCATGATTTCTGCCCTTCGTAGATACCTCATTGTAAATATGTTTACAATATGCAAGTATGCACTTTCTCCTATGTGAGTGTTATCTCTTGGAGGGCAGGGGCCAGTGGTTTAAACATCTCAGTAACTCCAGCCCCTTGTCTAGAGCCTGGCTGCCTGACACATCCCAGGCAATCAATGAATCTTTAATTCATTGAGCTTATGGGTCATTACTGGGACTTGTTTTCTGATCAGTAACTTCCATCTACATGCATACACACACACACACACACACACACACACACACATAATGTATGATGGGGATAGTGGATGAGAACTTTGACTAAAACTGCCTGGCTTTGTCACTTGTGAACTGTGTAAATTTGGTTGTCATTCGTCTTTGTTTCTGTATTTATCAGAACAACAATAGTATCTGCATCTGGAGTTTTAGGGGTAAATAAGTCAATACATGTGAAATTTGTAGAACAAAGCCTGGCTTATAATAAGTGCTCAATAAATGTTAGCAACTATTGTATGTTACAGCTGTATTTTAACAGCTCTGGCTTTACAGTCAGATACCTTGAGTTGGAGTCCTGGTTCCATCTCTCTCTGGCTTTGTGCCCTTGGCTGGGTTGACAACTTTAGTCTATTGAGTCTATTTTCTTATTTGCAAAATGGAAATACTAATGCCATCATGGGGTCTGGGGGAGGAGATAATGAGATGAGGCATGGAAAGCAATAGTATATTACCCATCAGTGTTGTTGCTATTATTATTTTATGGTGCTTTAAACTTATCAAAACAGTTATAAGTAAATGGATTTCTTGTTCTCCTAATAACAATTCTCTGAGGTAGGATAGATGTCTTTCTGGCCATTTTACAGGTGATGATGCTGCCATAGGGACTGTGAGTGGGTAGCTTAAGTTCCTTGGTTACCAGGAGCAGGACCCACGTTTCCTGTCTCCCAGTCCCTCCTTTTTTCCACTGACCAGGTTGGTTGCTCCCTTGGAAATCAGTCCCTGAGAACTGACTTAGAAATACAGGGGAAGAGGTGGATGAAGGCATGTTGGATGCACAGTGGATCAGGTTGCAGTGTGAATGTTTCTCAGTGGCATGTCTAGATTTCCCCCATCCAAAGACTAACCAGGCCCGACTCCGTTTCACTTCCAAGATCAGACGAGATCGGGTGCGTTCAGGGTGGTATGTCCAACGACTGTCAGGGGATTTGTTCTGGAAGGGGGGTGGCATTATTGAAAACACAGCAGCTTCATCCACACATTCATCACGAAAGAGGGAAAATTAGTAAGGTTTCCACCATTCAGGCTGTGGACTGTAGTGTCATCCCTAAATCCTCATTATGAGGCCTACCAGGGCTTTCTTGAGCCCTGCAGGGCAGCTAGCAAAGGGACTGAAAAAGAAATGAGGTCCGGGGTGGGGAGGGGAGGGAAGATTTAGGCAGTTGCTCTGTAGGCTTGAAGGAAGGGAAATTATGGCTTTTTAAGTCCTTAGAAATTGGGCATTTGAGGGTATACCTTTTATTATAATGGACCCTAGAATGTTCAAAGGAAGCTTAGTGGAGATAGCTGACTTATTTCATTGGGCCACTGAGCTAGCAGAATTTTAGCTTCATCTTTGTTCCATCTTACAATTGTTCCATCTTATATATGCTGGTTGCCTAATAGATGTTGATTTGGTTGAATTAATTACAAGACCAATGAGAAGTTTAAAGGTGCTTTTTTTTTTTTTTTCAATGGAAGAATAAAGGCAGGAGCCAAACTTTAAGGAGTTAAGAAGCAACTTGATTCCCACTGCCCATCTGCCTATGTATATCCCACTACTTGATGCTGGCTAATGTCTTCCTTTTTTATTTTTTCTAACTAATCTTCCTCCTCCTGACAGAAGAGCATGAATGTCTACCAAAGTTTAGCTTTTTGCATTACTTGTTTTTAATGTCACGAACTGAATGTTGCACGAGGATGGTTTTGGTAAAAGCCAAGGATGGCGTGGCTTCCATTTTCCTTAATTCAATGGACACCCTCCGGTTGTAATCTGATGGCTCTTACCAAGCAGCAGGCCTTGCAGGGTAAAGTAGTACAGGGCCCTTAGAATTGAACCAACTGTTGCAAGGTAGCAAATCAGGCTTCAAGTAGTTTTTAGTGTCAGCTGGAAAACAGACTGACTTCTATGTGCCACTAAGAAGTATTACCAGTACTGGGGCTGAAAGATCACACATATAAAATACCTAGTTTAGTACCTGGTAAAGAACAGGTAATTTGTGAAACATTGTGGTGGTTATTGCCCCCTGAGGCCTAATCTCTAGGGCTTTCCCCTCCTGTTCCTGTCCAGGAGACTTGGGTGTTTGCTCTAATGCATCCTTTGCAGGGGATGGAAGAGAGGATGGCTGCCCTCTGCTCTTTCTTCCCTGGAAACTCATCCTACTCTGGGTCTCAGTTTGTACATCTATGTGCTAAAGGTGTTGGACTGGTGTAGGGGCTTTTATTTGGAATTCACAGATAAACTGCCAAGGGGTCTATGAACTCCTTAAAGCATGACAAAAAATTATTCCTGTGTGTGTTCTGGGCGGCCCTGGTGACTCTATCATCTTTGATGCACCTGAAGGCGTAAATATTCCGTCATATCAGTTACTCGGTGTCCCAAAATTTGATACACATGCTCCTGGTGGTTCACAAAATGATTTCAGGTGGTATATGGGTGCATGTTTGTTATATTGATAATAATGTGATTCATGTTAGGGGAAAAAACCTAGCATATCACAGTTGAAATTTCATGCATATTATTTCTTTGGAAGAGGCTAAGTCTTGCTTTTAAGAAAAGATGACTTAAAAAAAAGTTACATGAATAATAGTACAAATGTGGGTTGATTCTTAAGTTTGAGATACAATGATTGGTCCCAACTCCCGACCCGGTACAGACAGAGGAGCTGAGTCTGGAGAAGTGGAGAAAAGGCCATAAAGAAAGTTGGTGGTAAAAGGCCAATAACCCAGTGGCCTTCTGCAGTATCATCATTCTCTATGACTGGCAGAAGTTTCTGACTCTCTCATGTCTCTTCCAAGAACAATGTCCCAGTCAGGCCAGAAATCTTGCCCAGAGAGTTTCCACCTTAGGCACTTTACTTGAGATGCCTAAGGAGAGGATTTCCTTGCAGGAAAAACGAGTAATACTGAGAAAGTCTCGTCTTTTTTCCCATGCTCCCTCAATTCTGAGATGTACTTTTTCACATTTTAATGTTCCTGAAATTGGGCTGCATCTTACAAAACCGTTTTTACCTAAGGTGACAGTTATTTCCTTGCCAAAAAGCTATTAGCAAATGGATAGTAGCTTAGAATTGAGACAATATGATTCTTTCACTTTTTTTTTCTCCTCCAAAGCAAATTACACTTGAAAGTCAGGACTTCTAATACATCTGTAAACTGAAAGAAAATTTCCCTTTCAATGAAAAACTCTCATCTCAAACCATTTACCCTGCACTGAATGGAAGTTAGGAGAAATGAGTCATCAATGCAGATGTAGAGATATTAACCCAGACCCAGCTTTCTGGACTCCACCCATCTACTCTCCTCTCTAAGTTTATAAATCCTTTGCATGTATTTAGTGCCTTTCCCAGGGATATGCCACATAGAACCTTCTGGAAATGGCTTTCTAGAAGTTATAAATCTGGATCCTCAACAGGGGAAAAGGATGAACCATCTTCCACAGCTTCAAGTGGACTTCATTCACTGCATGTCACAGCTGCTTGATTTCTCCACAGTTCATTTCTGTAGAAGACAGCCTTCTGGTCTGTTTTTCCAGATGGTGAGCTTGGGGTGACTGGACTGGCACTTTAGAAGTGCCTGACTGGACTTTACAAATCAGCATTTTTATTGGCTATTTTTGTTCTAGGTACAATGGAGGTTGATGGATTGTTACTTTTGGTTACCAAAACCAGGAGGAGGGGAGGGAGCTGCTTAGGAGAAACACCCAAAAAGAACAGACCAGCCTTTCTCAGGGACTCAGGGGTGGTGGCACTGCTTCCAACTGCTTCATTTAGAATACCAGATAATAAGCAACCAGGACTCGGCCTTTAGAAGTCAATGGAATAAATAAGCTGGAAAAGGTTGAAGAGAAAAAAGCCAAGGAACATGTAAGTAGAGGATTATATGGAGCCATTTAAGAGCACAAAAAGCAAGAGTAACAAGGCAGCAGATGGAATTTGGCCTCGCCTGGCCCTGCCAAGCTCACTCTGGGAAGCACTGTGTCGAAAGTGCTCTCTTTCTGTCCCCTGAAGCATTCAAGTTTCCTAGCCAAATTCTCAGGCTGTTTCTATGGAGTTTACAAAAAAAGAGCATAGCAGGGTTGATGTGCCCTTTCCTCGTCATTCTGCATCCTCTTCTCAGCTTCATGCAATAAATCTCTGGCTTAAATGAAATTGTTCAAAGGAAAATGGAAAATAGAAAAAAAAAATGGTGGAGGGGCAGGAGATACTGACTAGTTCTGGTTTTTCACAAAACAAGAAGAATTTGTCTAAGAGTAAACGGTGTTTATTTTTTGTTGTTTTCTTTTCAATCAAATGGAATTGCTTAATTAAAAAAAACTTATTTCTTTTCTCCTTAAATACTACAGACAACCTCATTTTATCGCAGCAGACACCTAGGAACAAAACACTGGACCCACCAGAGAAAACTGGGCAATAAAAGCATCAGAAGTTCAAGTCAACTATGGAAGAATTACTGTTAGCTGGCAGCTTTCAATTCTAAACAGAAGTGTCCCAAACCTATTGGGTTTGACAAAAGTTTCTTAGAACTGGGGAGCTGGGAATGTTGGACTCCTTTTAATTCTATTCCAATCATTTCCTGCATAGGGAAATTAAAGTCAATGCATCAAATGAAGACCCAAAGAAACATTTAAAAACTTGTTTGTCTAGTATTCAGTATGTGAGATTATTAAGTAATAACTTGTCCACCTAGTTAACCTTGTCCTGGAATATATATAGGTTATTTGTAGCCGCCACTGCTATAATATTTTCTGAAGGATGCCAAGCTGTATGCAAGATCTTTTTGCTAAAGTCCAGACTGTCGACACTGATCTCGTCTTTTCTCCGCTTGCCCCCCACACACACTTTTCTGGGTTTGAGGATAGCCCGGGGCTTGCTGTTTTCCCTCGAAGCCTCAAGGGTCACATCACGCTTGGTGTTTCTGTCGAACATCCTAAAGAAGTTGTTGTAGGAGCCCGTCATGATGACACTGCAAGATAGAGGGGAAAGGGAGTGACCGAGTGTTATGGAGAAAGGCAATGACGTATATTCATTGTGTCGTCTTTCTAGAGCAAATGATATCATGTTATGGGCAGCTTGTGACACCATAGGTTTTACTAAAAACAAAAACCAAAAAGTGAGAACAGGCTCTGCAGTGTGATTGTTGGCTTTTTTTTTTTTTTTGAATCACTGAACGCAGTGAGCCTTTTGGCTGGGTTTGGACATGAGGGATGGTGAGAACTCTCCCTGTAATTTGCTTTTGCTCGGTAGATTCCTTTTGGTTCTTTGGCTCAGTAAAGGTGTCCAGTGGTTTTAATGATCCCAGTCCTACCTACCTCCCATCAGGAATGCGAGACTAGAATGAGGTTTGTCAAAGTAGACACATTTTTGAAAACAATAAGCAGTTGTACGTGTTTAAGGCTTGGCCACTGTCAAGGGGGCTCCTGGACGTCTGACCTCTAAGGCTTTATGGCATCAGTGCGGTTGGGGGAGAGATGCTGGTGGCATCGTGCATGAACCCGGGGCGTATCGTTTCCCTTGCCGAGAACTAGCTCTGAATTCGGCCTTTTTAGAAAACTTATCTACAAAATGGATGTCATCATGGTCTTATCTGGGAAACAAGTAAGAAAATTCAAATTTTAAAAGAATCTGGGATGGAGAAATAAAAAGATTTTATATGGTTTTTATTTCCACATTTAATGGACACATGGCTTCCACATTTTTACAAGAGTTATCCCCTCTTAGGCATAGCTGCAATTGATCAGGAGAGTGGTGAACACCCAATGTCTTCCAGAGGCAAGGTACTCAATGTTTAATGGTGACATTTCAGACATGGTGACAAGCTGAGGTGGGGAGAGAGAGATTCCTTGAGCCAGGGCATCTGCAAGTACCCCAAGTGCCATCACACAGCAGTTCCCCTGGAGGGGCTGGCTCCCGCTCACTTCTGGGTGGAGCTCTGACTGGCTCCTTAAGATGGGAGAGCAGGAACTCTCATCCGTTTCTCAAATTATTTGGGATGTATGGAGAGGTGAAGGAAAAAGCTGACAAGATTGGGCCACAGCAAGGAGGATGTGTTTTTGGGCATGTTGTCAGCTGTACCAGGTAAATTAAGCAAAGGCTAGATTTTGTTACTCTGGCCCATCAAACTGATGCTGTGAACTGTGTCTGTGTCCTTGAGTGGACTGTTATTACCTTGTCAGGCAGGGCACTGAGGGCTTTGCCTCCATGATCTCGTTTCAACTTCTATTATCCCATAAAAGGGTTTTACACAGAGGTAAGTAATTTGCTCAGTGTCACATTGCTAGTAGGTAGTAAAGTCCACCCTTAAACCCACATATGGTTGACTCTGGGGCATAAGTATTCAGCTGGTTGGCCTCACTGCTTCCTGTGCTTTGACGTTCGCTTCCTTCCCCTGACCCAACTCATTTTTAAACAAGTAAGAGATATTATTTTCAAAAAAAAAAAAAAAAGACTATCAACCTTATTTGAAAGAGAAATTAAATTTCCCAGTTGTGATGTTATAGAAAGTGTTGATCTTAGGATTCAAACTCTACACTTGTTACTTTTGCTTCTACTACTTACTACTTTATGAGGTTGGGCAGATTAATTTATCTTGCTAAGCCTCAGTTTCCTGAACTGTAAAATGAGAATGATGGAAACAATCTTGTTAGACTGTGGTTGGGATTAAATAAAATGATGTGTATGAATGTGTTTGGTGTATAGTAGGTGCCTAATAAGTGTGGTTTTTGAATCAAGGCTAAGATAGAGGAAAAATCTGAGCAATAATAACAGATATGTAAATAATAATATATGAATAAATCAATACCTATAAATAAAGAATAAAATGAGAGGGCTGGCTTCTTCTCCCCGTGGGGGATTTTGTTCATATGTCACAGTTGCTTTGCTCTCTGTCCTATACCAACTGGTCAGTGTGACTTGGGTCCTTTGCCATGTGGGGACTCCTTCCAAGCATGCTAAGGAGGGGATTCATTTTGATCAGTGGCAAAGAAAGCCAAGAAACAGGTTGAGTGTGAGAGAGATGGTTTGTATTCACTGAAAGCTTGAATGTCTGAATGTCCTGCCATAATAGAATTTCTATGCTTTCAAACACTATAATTGGTGCCACCTTCATCAAAGAACGAAATCAACCCCTGGTAGCTTGCACTTAGTTCTCATGGAAGTCAAAGAATCATTTGTATCTGTCAAACTAAAAATGAACTATTGGGAGGTATTATGAAGTATTGTTCAAATCAAAGGCCTTAAAATAGTAATACATCACTTTGAGGGAATGTGATAAATGAGGTCGACTAGAATTCAGTTAATGAACCACCAGGACCATTGGCCAGGTCTCCACTAGCAGCTTCAAGGGATAATTTTTGATCTGGAAAGCCCACTTGGCAGTAATCTGAACTGTTCAGGCTGGAATTTGCTGGTGGATAAGTGATCTTCATTTAGGCATGTTGACCTAGTGCTGGAGGTGTCTTGTGTGAAAAAGATAGGACTTTCTCATTAACATTAAAGTGTTATCTGTGCCAGTTCAGAAACAGGATTCAAAGGCCTTACTATATCCTTCTCTTCTTTCCAGGCCTGACATTATGCATTTCAGCCAGGTTTTGGAGCCCAATTTTGACCTCCCTTTGGCTGTACTCTACTTAGGATAAATTGCCCGAGCCTCTTCAAGACAACCTTTGGAAGGTTCTTCAGCTACAGAGCCTTTCTTACCTGTCTGACCCATTCCACACACACTCAAATTTATCAAAAATGCAGTCATTTTCATAGAGGGAACACAGCTTGCTGCGGAGGTAGTCATGAACCTGGAAAGGAAACATATCGAGAAGGTCAGTTATTATTTTAAACAGTAATTATTTCTGCAAACACCTTCTCTTCTGGTGTGAGCTGTTAAATCTTTCATTTGTACATGCTCCTTGAATCAGATGGCCCTGGATCTGAACCTAGGCTTGGCCCTTTCTAGCTGTAGGACATTAGGATGGGTTGATGAGTTTCTCATGTAGCTGATATGGATTAATTAAGCTTGCTTGTATAGACAGTGGCATCCAGTAAGACTAAAGAAGTAGATTCTCATTTTCTAAGCTGATTTGCTCACAGGCATTAGAGGTCACCATTCATCCAGTCTTTTATTCAACAAATATTTACTGAATACCTGCTATGCATTTGAGATGCAGCAGTGAGCCAAATATCCTTGTGGTGCTTTCCACCCAGTGTTACGTGAGAGACTATATAACCAAGTAAATAAATAAGACATTTAGATGGTGATAAAATCATAGAACAAAAGTGTATGGAAAAAGAGCCTGGGAGATCTTGTCGGGGGTGTATTATTTTATACAGGGCAAGTAGTCAGGGCTTCACTGGAGGAGGCAGCATTGGAGCAGAAGCCTGCAGGAGATGAATGAGCCACAGTGATGTCTAGGTTTGGGGTGAGGGGAAGGCTCTCCAAGCACAGGAAACAGCAGATACAAAGGCCTAGAGGCAGGAATCCTGGAGGGAGTGTGGTTGGGGAGTGGTGAGTAAGCAGCTGGGGGAGAGGATGATCAGTTTACATAGGCCCTTTATTCTGAGGAAGAAGAGACTTCACAGAAAGGATTGCTGAATCTGCTGTGTTGCAATGGATCCTAAAGGTGCAAAGACAAAGGCAGGGAGACCAGTTATAACCTGAGTGATAGATGTTGGCTCGGACCAGGGCATGAGCAGTGATGGGGACTGGTCAGATTCTCCTTTTGTTTAGAGAAAGAGCAGATAGGACTTGGGTCAACTCTGAGATGTGGAGAGAAAAACAGGAGTCAAAGATGACTACCTGATCTTTCTCCTGAGCAAGTGGAAGGAAGCGGGTACCATGTTCACTTTTGGGTACAATGGTTTAGAGATGTCTACATGTGGAGCTGTCAAGTAGACTCTGAGGTAAAAGGTGCCGTCCTGGAGTATGTGGAGATTCTTTCCTGGTTTTTCTTAACCATGCTGCTGCTTTCACTGGAAATCAACTGAGAGTGAGCAGGAAGAGAGGAATGGTTGGCAAACAATGTCAGATTTCTGGAAGGCACCAGGGGACACTTGACATTGTTGAACACGTATGTCAAATAAGGCTGATCAAGCATAGTTGAATATTTTTCTCCAGCTACACTCAGCAACTCAGATGTAGATGCCAAATAGATGAATAAAG
The DNA here is from genome assembly GCF_003255815.1 of Theropithecus gelada. Classification (NCBI taxonomy): domain Eukaryota; kingdom Metazoa; phylum Chordata; class Mammalia; order Primates; family Cercopithecidae; genus Theropithecus; species Theropithecus gelada. The sequence goes on from NC_037673.1 coordinate 143,028,013, forward strand.
TTCAGAGAGTAGTAGCCTGGGTTCAGTGTTTCGAAGGTAATCCTTCCTGAACCCACTAGTACAGAGTGGCAATAATAACGGGCATACCCAAAATGCTGGCTTGTCATTATTAGCCAGGTGCTTTATCTGTCAAAACCTCATTTCATCTCTAAAGCCATCTTATGATGCAGGTCCTTTCATTCTCTTTACTCTAATGGAGCATGAAGCACAGAGATATGACATCATTTGTCCAAGATCACACAGAAAAGAAAGTGACAGAAGGGGAGGGAACTGAGCCCCGGTATCAGGCTCTGGAGTGCACACTCTGAGCTGCACTAGCAACCTGCCTCCAGCTTGCTCTGGTGGGTCCTCAGTCCTTGACAGGAGCTGTGATAACGAACTCAAGTGAGGTTGAGAGAGAAGGAGATAGAACTAGGTGAAAGCAGAGGGAGGCTACCAAGGGTATTGGTGTTTAACTTTAAGTTAAGAGTGATGATTCAATCTCTTTTCTCCTGCAACTGTGGCTCTTTCTCTTCCTTTGACTCCAACAGTTCTGCTGGACGCTGAGCTTCAGGCTCAGTTGTGTGCTTAGTCTTGGGTAAAGGAACGAGGTCAGGCTCATCCTATGTTCCATTAGATGTTTTGGGTATTTGAAAAGTTCTGAGTTATTTGGACAGAGGAAGTTATTTCTAACTCTGCAAATTAATTTTCCCCCACCTTTACTCTCTCACTCCCAAACAGTTCCAGGCCTTGTCAGGGTAACAGCTTCAGTGCTTTGGTGACAAGGGAATACCCCTCTGGCAGTGCTGTTGGCATTGTTAGGTGCATTTGGGGGCTGCAAGGGTGAGGCTGTGTCCTGCCCTAACGGAGGCATCTCTGCCATAAACTACTCACTCACCTTCCCTGGGGAGCACAGCAGTAAAGGTTTATAAACCTGGCAGTGGTAAGATTTTTAAGGTCTAGTACCATCTGCCCACTTTGTGATGAACCTTTCCTCATCTGTCACCATTCACTTTTGGCATTTTGTCTTATTACTCACCTGCGGTGTTTCTATAAGTGTCAAAATGTGTGCTTTGGAAGTCACGCCCATTAGCAGGAATGACATTGCTGAGCACTCTGTAAACAATTCTTGAAAGATAGAAGTTGGGATAGACTCAAGGGAAAATCTAGTCTGAACCATTATTTCTCCTCCACCACAACTAAGGTCTGGGTAGCTCCTACCTGCCTCCAATTGACAACATTTAAAGAAAAAGAATGTCTACTGTGAAGTATGCTGTATGTATGTTTTGTTGCATAGAAAGAAGTCTTCTTAGGCAAACCAGAGGGACCTTTTTCTACCAGAGGAAAGAATAAGGTAAGATGTACACATGAGCAACCTCTAGAGCATGGAGCAAGAGAGAACTTAAAACTCATCCTGTTTAATGTTCTTTCTTCATGTTCCTAATATGACTTTTCTATGATCCTATTAATTTCTGCATGGGATTTTTGCACTAGACTGAGTGTCCCAATACAGTGTTTCTCATTATTTGTGGGAGTCCAGTGTCATACAGTTAGTGGACTGCTATGAGGCAAACAAAGAGCCAACTCTGTCGGTCCATTCTTGTATTTCAAGTGTTGACAAACTTTTTCTCCAAAGGGCTGGATAGTAAATAGTTTAAGCTCTGTGGGCCGTATGGTCTCTGTGACAGCTACTCAACCCTGCCATTGCACATGGAAGCAGCCGTAGAACATATGTAAGTGACTGTACATGGCTGTGTCTTAATAAAATTTACCTGCAAAGACAAATAGGGGGCTGGTTAGGAACACAAGTTGCAGTCTGCCAGCCCTTGTTCTATGGGAAAACTTGAAAATAGCTAATCATACTTAAGTCTGCAGCCTTTTATTCATGGAAACGTGATTGAGATCTGTGAATGCATGTATGAAAACGTATAATAGTAGCATTACCTGTCTCCTTGCTCAGGGAAGGCATTATTGACTGATCACTAAATTCTTTCCCACTGGACCTCACAACCTATCACGGTGTTCTGGAGGCTCACTGAATCAGAGCTTGTTTACCATCTTTAAATTACTTCATGTAAAAGTTAGATGGCTGTGCTCTAAAACTAGCTTTGTCCTAAATCTACTCTTCCTAGTTAAGGCTCCCCAGTAGCCACACTCAGGTCCTAGTTCCCACTGCTCTTTCTTTTGCATTAAGGATTCGAATACTATCAGGTTTGTCTTATGCAGCTGGAAGAGGACACTGTGGTGACTCTAGTCCTGGGCTAAAGATGAAGGCTGCAAATGAAAGCTTGGGGGTAAGTGATGTGGAGCCAAGCCCTGAAGTCAAGGTAGGATTCAGGAGACAGGAACACTAAATAATAGGGAATATGATGGACCACAGGGGAAACAAAGCTATCTCCACTACATATATGGCTGTGAATTCTGGCTCCCAAACCTTTCTCTAGCACCTGCTGGAACAGAGTCATCAAAGTCTTCAACCTCCTCTCTGAACCTTTCCTTCTTCTTCCTCTGACTGGAATTTGGATCTCCTCTGAAGACACTCAAGTGGTAGCTAGAGTTTTGCTCTCACTCCACATGCCAGTGTTGGGTAGGTAGGCTCCTTGTTGCTCCAGACAACTATTCCTATTTAAAGTCCTCAACTCCTTTGAAGTCATGCCATCAAACTAAGCTTCCTGCTACCTGTCCTTCTTTTAGCCATCAAAAGTTCTGAGTCCCTAATCCTTATTCCTTGAAGCAAGTTTGCATCTCTGTCTCTCTTCCATTACTATTCCTGTCACTATTTTTAGTTATTCGAGCACTCTAGTCTCTCTCTTACTCAGTCTCATCATATTCAATGTGTTTTGTCCTTTGCTTCCTTGGTCATATTATGAACCTTGTCATTGCTATCCCTGTACCTGTCATTGCTATCCCTGCTGCTGCTGTTAACTCCTGTCTTTTTAGTTCACTCCTTCTAGTATCTTGATTCTATCAATCCTTAAAATTCATTATTTCCCCTTTGCCCACCTTCGACTCAGCAGTACATCATTACAATCATTCCTTTAGCATATATATTCAACAAGCTTGCCTTTCTTGCTCTCTCTTTCCATTGTACTCATTTGGCACAACTCTATCACTGGTTAAATCTTACTTTCTACCCTTTCTTTACCTGTATCAAGCAGGTGAATGTGGCTGAGAAGAAACATAATCATACAGGTTAATCTCCCTTTAAATCAATTATGTAAATTTCAAGTGGATCCCTGAGCAACCCTACCACCCTACAACATTTCTCTTTCTTAGATGAGTACTTTACCCCTTTTCTTTCTTCCCATTCAGCTAATGACCTTACTACTTATTTTACTAAAGAAAACACCTACATGTTCTCATCACAAAATTCACAAACCTACTTCATCTATATATGAAAACTGCTGTCATTCCTTTGACAGATGAATTATCTATGCACCTTACCGTCTACAGCCAATTCTGCAATGGACTGCATCCCCCACTGGCTTGCCTCAAGGGCTTTGTTCTTTCAGTGGTCTCTCTCTCTAATGGTCTCTCTCTCTAGTGGCTTATTCCTATCAGCAGAAAACATGCTGTAATAACTTCATTCAGCCAGAATCCCTTTTCAGCTACACTTCCATTTCTCTGTTCTCCTTCAGAGTAAACTTACTGAAACAGTTGTCTGTCCTCATTATGTTATCATCTTCAGTTTCTTAAACTCACTCCAATTGGACATTTATTCACACTGCTCTACTACTGTTCCTCTGTCATTCAGGTTACTGATAATCTCCACTTACTAAATCCAAGTTCGTAGTCTTCTGTACTTGATTCAGCAAAGCATTTGGCAGTCGATGACTTCCTTTTCCTTAAGACATTTTCTCCACTTGGCTTCCTAGTCACTCCTCTCATCTCACTGGCTAGTTTCCCCAAATCTCTCCTGCCAAATCCTCTTCCTATTTTCAACTAGGTCTTATTTTCCGACCTCTTCTTTAATTATACTAATTGCCTAGAAGATCTCATTCAGTCCTATGGCTTTAAATACCCTCTATATACTTGTGAGTGTCAGGTTTATATCTTGAAGCTAAATATATCCAGACTCACATTGAGCTGTCTACTTGCTGTGTCTGTTTGGATGTTAAACTGGTTTAACAGAGCCAAAACCAAACTCTCGATTTTCTCATCTAAATAAATTGGCAACTCTACTTTTCTAATTGTTCAGGACAAAAATTTTGGAGTAATCCTTGGTGCTTCTTTCTTTTCCTGTTGCATCCCACATCAAATTCGTCCTCAAACCCTATTGCTTTTACCTTGGAAATATATGAAGAATCTGGCTATCTTCATTGCTAATACACTCATCTAAGCTACTATTTCCCCTTGCCAGAATGTTATAACTATTCTCCTGTCTCTTCCAATGTCCCTCCCACAGTTTCTTCTCCCCAGCGCAACCAGAATATTAATTTAAAAATGTCAATGATGAAAATGATCTGGAATTAGATAGTGGTGGTTTCATTAAATTGTGTGCTTTGAAAGGCCAATTATTATGATATGTACATGATATCTCAAGGAAAAAATGTAAGTCAAATCCTTCTGTATAGAATCCCCCCACTTCTTTTTATCTAACCCCAAATAGCTTAAAATAGGGTTAGTTTATCCCCACCCCACTTGATCTTTGCTTTCATTATACTCTTGCCTGGATTTTGCTTCTTTAAGTCCTCTCTACTTCAAAGTCTGGTCTTCCTCTTTCAACAACACCACCCTAAAAAATGCCTTTCCCTTTGTTTCCTTGCATTTACACCATCTACCTAACACTTAAGTTCAAAACTTCCGGTCTTTTTGATTCCTCTCCCTGTACATTTGATCAGTAAGCAAACCTCACTGACTCTTCATCTTACCTATCCTTCCATCTGCACTCTACCACTACCAGACCAAATTGCCATCATCTCCTCTTATCTAAATTGTCTGTTTGGCAAACTGCAAAGTGAAACACACTGTAAAAACTAAAACTCACAATGTCATTTCCTGGTGTAAAACTTTAATGGTCCTCCATTGTACCCAGTCCACAGGCAAAACAGCCTACTGTACATTACCAGGGCCTAGTGATTGGCCCCTTACCTCTATCTCCAGGCTCATCTTTCTGCCTTTGTGATTCATATTCAAGGTATAAGCACCCTGAACACACCTCATTTCTCTTGACACCAGGCCTTTGAACATACTATGTTTTTAATTATTATACTTTAAGTTCTGAGATACATGTGCAGAACATGCAGGTTTGTTATACGTGTGCCATGGTGGTTTGCTGCACCCATCAACCCATCATCTACATTAGGTATTTCTCCTAATGCTATCCCTCCCCTAGCTCCCCACCCCTTGACAGGCCCCGGTGTATGATGTTCCCCTCCCTGCGTCCATGTGAACACACTATTTTAAGAGCATGCATTTCCTGACTAGTTCATGGCAGTTAAGACTCAGTTTAAGGGTCACTTCTTTGAGAAAATCTTTCTCACCTGGCTGGACCATCTCTTGCAGAGATGCACACTCAATTCCTTGCTCATCATCTGCCTTTTCCGTCAGATGGTAAGCTGCATGAGAGCAGGACCATTTGTTTACCTCTATAGTATCCATTCCACATGAAGTGCTCAGTCCATATCAATTACATTGAATTCTAGCCTCTCCACATGCACCTTTATCTTAATTATAGCCTGTACCATTTTACTGAATGTATCACCATGCACTGCCTTCCATTTTTCTGCATTGTAAACCTTTGGAAGCAGGGGTTGGCTTAAAAGCTCATGAAGGCAATGTTCCATATACCTATGGGTGCCTGGGGTTCTATACCTGGTAAGTCTCGATGGGGCGGTTTTCCATGTTGAGATCCCAGACTTTAACGGTCAAATAGTCCCTGGTCATGATATACCTCCCACTGTGGCTGAACTTCACATCCGAAATTGAAGAGATAATTTCAGAGAAAAATGATCTGTTGCTTGGATCTTCCGGCTCTTCAAAAACTGCAGAACAAAAGCAAAACAAGACAAATTTAGCAATCCTTATCAACTGATTCTAACATGTTTGGACTGGCTAGGAAGCTAATAGTGTAACTGAGAATCTTCCTTAAGTAGGGCTGGTGTCTGCAGAATGTAAGTTGCTAATAGAGAACTGCCATCTCTCTGGTAGCGGAAAAAGCTGTCATTAGTTTCTGGATTTTAATTCTCATGGAAGGACTGGCATGGGACCTGTCCCATTCATAGATCTGGCACTGACAGATCTATGCATCTAACTCTTTTTCTGTTTCCCTTGGTATCTGGGTGTCACTGCATAAAACCTGGAGTCATCTTAGATACTTAAAAAAAAATTTTTTTACAGCTTTTAGTGAGATAAAATCCACATACCACAAACTGTAAAGTGTAGAGTTCAGTGGTTTTCAGTATAATCACAAAATCATCGCTATAATCTAAATTTAGACTATGTTCTTTACCTCCCCCCAAAAACTCCATATGCATTAGCAGTTACTTTCCATTGCCTGCTCCTATAGTCCTAGGTAAACACCAATCTGCTTTCTGATTCTCATTCTGGAAATTTCACACAAATGGATTCATAGAATATATGGTCATTTGGGACTGACTGGCTCATTTTACTTGGCATAAAATTTTTAAGGTTCATCCATGTCGTAGCATGTATCAGTTCTTCGTTCTTCCTATGGCCGAATAGTATTCCATTGTATGAATATACCACATTTTGTTTATCCATTTATCAGTTGATGAGCATTTGAGTTGTTTCCACTTTTTAGCTGCTAGGAATAACAGTGCTATGATTATTCATATACAAGTTTTTGTCTGGCCTTATGTTTTCATCTCTCTTGTTGGCTCATGGTGTTTAACGGTGGGACTTTGGCCAGGTGTGGTAGCTCATGCCTGTATTCAGCACTTTGGGAGGCCTGGGCAGGAAGATCACTTAAACCCAAGATTTCAAGACCAGCCTGGAAAATATAGGAAGACCCCATTGCTATACAGTGAGCCAGGCATGGTAGGGCATGCCTGTGGTCCCAGCTACTTGGGTGGATGAGGCAAGAAGGATTGCTTGAACCAAGGAAGCTGCAGTGAGCTACTATTGTGCCACTGCACTCTAGCCTGGGTAACAGATCGAGATCCTGTCTTCACAAAAGAAAGAAAGAAAAAAGGTGGTGCTTTCTTGCTGGACTGCCTTGGGTCTAAGGTCAGCCTGTCATTTACTTGTTGTGTGACCTTAGGCAAGATACTTCTCTGTGCCTTAGGTCTCCTTGTATGTAAACTGTAGCTATGATGTCTTTTTAAAATTAACAATATTTACAAATTTGTATAAATTTAATGGGTACAAATGTGGTTTCATTACATGGATATATTGCATAGTGGTGAAGTCTTGGCTTCTAGTGTAACCATTAGCCAAATAGTGTACATTGAACCCACAATGTCTTCTGTGTGAATTGTCTATTTGCTCTGATATCCAGCCTCTTATTATCTCTCTCAATAGCTTCAGCTGATTTCCACTTACAGGAAGAAGGCATGGCTTCTCAGTATGTTATCAGAGCCCATCATAAACTGTCTCTAATTCTTCTTTCTACCTCGATTTTAAGTTGGATGTATAGAGTATATCTCCATGTTTCCCACTTCTATTCATTGCCTGATTCCTTCTTCATGGATCCAAATACTCTTTGATTCATATACCTCATCTGCTACATATTATTTCACCCCAAATGATCTTTTCTTTTCTCTGAAGCCCTATCATACTTGGTCTGCCCATTTATTTAGTATTTGCTCAGGTACTCTCTTACAATGAAACTATCATTTTTCACATTATTATTTTAACAATTCATGAGTTTGTTTTATCTCTTCAACTAGGACATAAGCTTCTTGAGAACAGGATTTTGGTCTTATCTTTATACTCAGAGTCTTGCTCACAAATGTTCAATGAATATTTGTTGCTTCACTGGAGCAAAAGCCAGATAAATTAACAGATTCTTTGCCTTCTGGGTGCTTAGCATGTATAGTATTAAGTTGAAACATATGCAGTTGCTGACATTCAATTATTTTTGACCTACAAAGATGGCAATTGTGTATGGTTAAACCCAACAAGGGTTTATATCACAATTTCAGGCTGAAACAAACACTGGCCTGCAGGTTGCTGAGTTAACTCATCCTCCAAGACTACTTCTTTCCTGCCTGGTCAATGCACTGACATAGTCAGTAATGAATTCTGTATAAAGAGCCCAAGTATATAATAAGTTACATTTCAAACCTTGCTGAATTAAACTGTGAACTAAGCCAAAATGTTAATTTTCACAGAACGATTGAAGAGAATAGCAACAAAAACCCTGATCAATCGAATTGAAATTGCAAATTAAGAAAAGAATCATTGAAACAGAAAAACATGGCTCATTACAGCCTCTGACCCAATGTCTTAGTCTGTGCCCTCATCTTTTGGGCTTCAGCTGAGTATTAGTGAAGGCCCCAGGATTCTGATTGGTATCTTCGTAGTTGAGAACTAGATGGGAAGAAAATTTTCACATTAGTTTCAACTAACAGCCATCTCAGTACTGGGGGCTTGGAAATTCCAAGTAAAACACCTGACCCAGAGGCAGTAAAGTGGATGAGCTTAGCAAATTGTGCTCTGGAATCATCAATTCCTGCCTCTGTCAGTTACTAGCTGTGATCATTTTATTTAGTACTCCAGCTTTAGTTTTCTCAGCTGCAAAATGAGGAGCCACATTGCTTGGCATATAAGCTTGGTACATAGTACGTCCTCAATACATGCCATCACTATTTTCATTTTCAGCATGCACTGCTTCTGTGCTGGCCAGTCATATCTTATTCATGAAGACTCTTGAGAGTTTGGGACCGAGGAGTACAGAACCTGTGGACTATTTAAAAGACATAAAGAATGTTTGCATTTTCTCTTCTTTAAACTCAAATCTATTTTAAAATGTTTAAATCGACAACAAAATTGTATATATTTATGGTGCCTTTTAATGTTATACATAGGAATCTGTTTCCCAAATACTTGGCATGTTGGGAGGCCAGTGTAGCAACACTGTAAAGCCTCAAAATGACACCTTCACAAGATGGATGTGAAATGAAAGATGACAATTCTTCAATCAACCCACCACTATTTATTTGTGGAGTGCTGGCTTTAGGTAGCACACAGAGGGCAAGGTACAGATAATATACTGGCATAGCACTTTGCAGTTCATGACACATCTATGTATATTCAAGTTTTAATAGCAACTCCAGGAATTATTTTCATTCGGGTAATAGCATTTAATAGTATTAATAATTACTGTTGATGGGAAGCTTATAATACTGCAGACCCTGTGCTTTACATGTTTTACTTCATTTAGTTGTTAAAACAGCCTATAAAGTAGGAATTATGATTCCTCATTTTATATATGTGGATAACTAAGGCACAGAGAGGTTTTGTAACTAGTCCAGGGACACACAGAGGTAGAGCTGCATTTTGAACTCAGATCCGTCTGACTTCTAAATCTTTGTTCTTAATCATGATGCCATGTACGAGACCTTGCTGAGCATTCATTTATAAGTTAAGTGTCTTGTATGCACAGGCACACATACATGCACAATACAGTATATTAGCTAGAGTCCACAAATAAAATACTTTTTATGTGTGGGATGGATATGTGCCAGGCCCTGTACCAAATGCTAAAGACACAATAATGAACAAGACAGATCCAGCACTACTCTCAGTGAGCTCACAGGATAGAGGAGGGGATACATGTTTAGCAATCACACAAATGTGGTTACAGTTGTGAATAAGTGAGATTTTACTGTATTATCAGAGGGAAATCATGGTGCTATGGAACTGACTAGTGGAAGGTAAATGGAACACCAGTGTGCATTCCATAAAATTTACTTCTCGTGCCCCCTCCAATATCAGAGATATGCAAAATTTGTTGACCATGTAGTACAACAGTATCTGGTGCCTGAGTGATAGAACTCGAGACAAATCAACACTAGCATTTCTCCCGGAGACCCTTGGCTTGGCATGGCACTAGAGAATCTGCTGACCTGCAAGGTTTCCAATTAGCTATCAGAAAATAGAGACATTGAGAGGAGAGGGAAGAGAACTAAGGGGGAGACAAGAAGAGCTTTGCTCCCTTTGTGAGGAAACAGTCTTGGTGAGAATCCTGATAGCCCAGTCCTAGCCACTGGGGGTATGTCAGGTTCACCAACAGAAGCGTATGTCTTGGAGACCCCAATAGTAACAGTAACAACAATAATGACATTTGCTACCACTTCTTGGTCCTCAAGCTTTGCATACATTATTGCATTTAATGCTCATACTTCTAAGGAAGGTACTATCCTCTTCTCATTTGTAGATAAGGAGACAGACCAGGAGGAAAGGTTCAGTAAGTCACCCATGATCATGCGGCTAGGCAGTGGCAGAGATGGGCTCTTGACTCTGCCCATCTGTCACACCACCTCCACAACTGGGCCTTGCCTTGCTTTGTCAATATTGTTTCCCTGTTCAAACAAGTCAAACCAGGATTCCTCACATTCTAGATATACCTTGTATATTCCCACTTTTGTGCCTCTGCTGCTCCTCACCTCTTCCTGTGCCCATCCAGGTACACTGGAAAGAACATCAGACTCAGGGATGCTGGGCTGGAATCCAGGCTGGGCACAAGTCCAGGCTGGCTTTTGATAATACCTATTATCTATTGAGCTTTTGTGCTGTGTGCTCTACATGTATTAACTCATTCACTATTCATAGGTATTAGTACTTTCTCTTTTCCACAAATTAGCCTAATCAGTCAACTCAGGCACAACTCACAGCTAGTAGGAACAGAGCCAGAATTTGAACTCAGTATACTTCCAACTTATGTTCTTAACCTCTGTCCTACTCTCTCATCTGCGTGGCTTTCAGCACTGTCAGCTCTCTGGGCGTTTCCTTCTCCGTAATAGGAAGGAGTTAGGGTTGCCTACTAGGTCCCTCCCAGCTCTTAGATTCTAAAATCTATGAAATTTCACTGGCTTTTCAATTTCCCTTTCCTAATCCCCACTACTCTAGGTAGCCTTTCCAAAGTGACTTCAGCAAAATGTTCAAGCTGTGATATGTCAGGCATTCCAGATTCCAAGGTCAAATAAGCTTGGGAAACCTTGACAATTTTGGGAGTTGACAATGCAATTACCCTGTTGTTGGGGCATTATAGAATGTTCAGCAACTTATCTGGCCTCTACTCACTAGATATGCCCTACTGACTCCATCTGCCCACATGTGGCAACCAAAAATGTCTCTAGATATTGCCAAATGTCCCCCGGGGGCGTGACTATACCTGGTTGAGAATCACTGCTTTAATCCTACTTCAGAGTATTATTTGATCATACCTTTCTCCCCACTCCATTTTATTTTTATTTGGCAAATCATTTGCAGCTCAGTGTTTAGTACAGGCTTCCTCAGAGTACACTTTGGGCTATATTGCTATAGTCAAAAGCAACTGAATACTGCCTTTAAAATTCCATAGGCTATCTTATGTGCCTTGTGCAGATGTGTTTTCTGTTATAACGTGTACAGATATGAATACATCTCCATGGAGCTATAAGTATCTTGTGTGAGCCCTGAAAGGGCTCAGATGACTGGATAAATAAATAAGGTTCCAGAATCTAGGGAAAATCTTGAATTCAATAATTCATGAATTCAAAAATAAGAGAAGGAGTTAAGAAGAAAACTGCCAACTTTAGAGAAAGCTAAAGTGAAACAGCATTCATTACAACTGGAGCAAGGGTAGAAAGGAGGCATGCAGAGAGCTGGTTGTGGACTCTGGGGATAGGAGAAGAGAGAGATTAGGTAACCATAGGTGCAGGCTGTTCCTGGGCATGGCTCCTTTCTCTTGACCTTACACTGGACCTTCATTAATTGCACAGGAACTCATGCCCATGTAGACGGGTTAGGAGGGGTCCAAGGCCACTACCAACTGATCCTGAAGGCCAGGACATCTAAGACATGCTGGCTCTGTCTTAGATGGTGTGGTGACTAACAGTACAGGTGGTTCCAAACTCAGTGGCCTGGGTTGAAACCCCAGCTTTGCTGCTTATAAATTATGGAGCTTTGAACAAGCAGCTGGACTCCTTCCAAGCTTCATGTAATGGAGATAATAGTAGTACCTATATTCTAGGGCGGTTGTAAGGATGGATGAGATCTTGCTTGTGAAGTACTTAGCAAAGTGTCTGTACCCAAAACAACAGGGATGGCAGCCATAATGCAGAAGTAGGCATTGCTTAAGGCAAGCGTGGTGTGCAATGAGTCCAAAAGCCTAAAGTGTTTTCCTGTTTGAGGCAGATCTTAAGAACCAGTTGTGATACTGATTTCTAGGTCTTCTGTCTGGGCTGTGACACAGACATGTACTAGTTTGTTTCTGAACTATCCCTTGAAAGACACCCTTCTTGGTCCAAGTGTCTCATTTCAATGTCACCCCCACCCTGGCTGTGATGACGCGGGCAGATGAGAGTGAGAGTCCAGGAAACAAGCCAGGGGGAAATGAGGGTCCACTCATGATGAAAAAGGAACTGCCTCGGAATCATGCGCGGGGCTTTAAATTGCTCACTTCTGCTGACATTTCTTCTACAGGGAAGCGCAGCTGGCACGTTTTTCCGTTTGGAGACATGGTTGGCAATTTCTCCATAATGGGGACACAACTTGCAATTTTCCTACAGAGTGAGGCAGATGGCAATTTTCCTTCAGAGATATGCAGGCAACAGTTTTGCCCCTGGAGAGAAAAGCCTCGCCGATTGAGATGCAGCCAGTAATTTTTACTATACAGAAGACACATCCAATAATTTTGCCCAATGAGAGAAACGGCCAACAATTTTCCCACAGAGGGTAAGAACTCGCTCGGACTGACAATGCTGGCCTTTATCCAGCTGAGGACAGTGAGAGAAGAGGTTTAAGATTTAATTAGTGGCTACTGTGCTACCAGGGGCCTAATGACATAGTCTCCAGACACGGATTGGAGACTGCAAATTTAGATCGTATTAAGACTCAGATGAAGGATTCTGAATTGGGAAATAATGAAACCAAGTTGCTTAACCCTTGCAGTTTGCTTTTCATATAGTCCTCCATTAATTCAACAAACAATTGTTTGACAGTGACACTTTAACAAGACAAGGCATACAATGCACAGTGTGATGAAGCATGAGAAGTTAATCTAGAAGAAATTATATTGGCCCCTAAGTTTTACATAACTTTTCAAAATAATTCTGCATCTACTATACTTCTTTTACAACATGTCTTTTAACAAACTAATCATTCAAAGTTAAGAAATAATGAATCAAAACCTTTTTTTTTTTCCCAGACAAGAAAAACTGACCAAAAATTCACAGTGGGGAGAAGTGAGGAACAAATGGGCTGGTGTGACAAGAAAAGACTTAATAAGAAGCTGAGCCTTAAATGATCAATAAGCACTGGATAGATAAGAGGTTAGTACATATTTTAGGCTTTGAGGGCCATTTGGTCTCCATTGCAACTGTTTAACTCTGCCTTTGTAGTGTGAAAGCAGCATAGACAATATGTAAACAGATGAGCATATATCCCGCATGAAGGCTTTGCATATGGACACTGAAATTTCAATTTTGTATAATTTTTATGTGCCATAAAATACTATTCCTTTTTGATTTCTTCAACTATTTGAAAATGTAAAAATATTATTCTTTGCTAGAGTTGTAAAAAAGAAAAGTTTTGAGCCAGACTTGGCTGTATGCCATAGTTTGCTGAGCCCTGATAATGGTGTTTGAGGGGTAGGAGGGGGCATCCTATCTAGACAGGGGAATCAGCATGAATAAATGCCTGGGGTGATCAATGCATTTTTGTGGGACAATGGGCCCCTAGGACTGATAGCACCATGAGATCACGTAGAAAGGCTGGAAGATGAGATTACTTCTTAAACTGCAAGTTGCTTTCCTAAGTTACGTCTCTCAGGCTGATACATGAGAATGGACTTAGGAGTCAGACATATTGGGGCTAGAACCTGGGCTTCGTCATCTCCAGGTTGGTTTGTCTTTGTCAGTTTTCCTTATCTTGTTAAGATACAGCATATCTGTAAAATGTAGACATCAATATCTTATTTGCATGGTTATAAAAATTAAAAGAGATAAAAGCAAATAAGACATGTAGCACAGGCCAGCTGTGGTGGCTCACACCTGTAATCCCAGCACTTTGGGACTCCGAGGCAGGTGGATCACGAAGTCAGGAGCTCGAGACCAACCTAGCCAATATGGTGAAACCCCGTCTCTACTAAAAATACAAAAATTAGCTGGGTGTGGTGGCACGTGCCTGCAGTCCCAGCTACTTGGGAGAAGAATCGCTTGAACCCAGGAGGCGTAGGTTGCAGTGAGCCAAGATCGTGCCACTGCACTCCAGCCTGGGCCACAGAGTGAGACTCCATCTCAAAAACAAAAACAAACAAGACATGTAGCACAGTGCCTGGTACACTGTCAGAAGTCAACAAGCCCATATCAAACATTTAAAGAAGAACTAATGTCAATTCTACTCCAACTGTTTACAAAAAATAGAGGAGGGAATACTTCCAAACTCCTTCTATGAGGCCAGTGTTACCCTGATACCAAAACCGGACAAAGACACACCAAGAGAACTATAAGCCAATATCCCTGATGAATATTGATACAAAAACCCTCAACAAAATACTAGCAAACCAAATTCAACAATACATTAAAAAGATCATTCATCATGACCAAGTGGAATTTATCCCAGGGATGCAAGACAGTTCAGCATATAAAAATCAATCAATGTGATACGTCATATCAATGGAATGAAGGAGAAAAACCCTCAAAAAACCAGATATAGAAGAAATGTAACTTAAAATAATAAAAGTCATATATGACAGAGCCACAGCTAGTATCATGCTGAATGGGGAAAAACTGAAAGCCTTTCCTTTAAGATTTGGAATACAACAAGAATGCCCACTGTCACCACTGTTGCTCAACGTAGTACTGAAAGTCCTAGATAGAGCAATCAGACAAAAGAAAGAAAGAAAGAAAGAAAGAAAAGGCATCCAAATTGGAAAAGAAGTAGTAAAATTATCCTTGTTTGCCAATGATATGATCTTGTATTTGAAAAAACTTAAAATATGCCACCAAAAAACCATTAGAACTGAAAACAAATTCAGTAAAACTGCAGGATACAAAATCAAGATACAAAAATGAGTAGAATTTCTATATGCCAAACAGCAAAGAATCTCAAGAAATTAAACCCATTTACAACAGCTACAAATTAAAAACCCAGGAATTACCCAAAGAAGTAAAATGTCTCTACGATGAAAATTAAAAAACATTGATGAAAGAAATGGAAGGGGACAAAAAAAAAGGAAACGATATTCCATGTTCATGAATTGGAAGAATCAATACTGTTAAAATGTCCATGCCACCCAAAGCAGTCTACAGATTTAATGGAATCCCTATCAAAATACCAGTGACTTTCTTCACAGAAATAGAAAAAACAATCCTAAAATGTATATGAAACCACAAAAGACCCAGAATAGCCAAGGCTATCTTAAGCAAAAAACAAAACTGGAGGAATCACATTAACTGACTTCAAATTATACTACAGAGTTACAGTAACCAAAACAGCATGGTACTGGCATAAAAATAGACACATACACCAATGGAACACAATTGAGAACCCAGAAACAAATCTATACATCAACAGTGAACTCATTTTCAACAAAGGTGCTAAGAACATACACTGGGGGAAAAGACAGTCTCTTCAACAATTGGTGCTAGGAAAACTGGATATCCATATGCAAAAGAATGAAACTAGATCCCTATCACTCAACATATACAAAAGTCAAAACCAAATGGATTGATGACTTAAATCTAAGACCTTAAAGCATGAAACTACTACAAGAAAACATTGGGGAAAGTCTCCAGTACATTGCACTGGGCAAATATTTCTTGAGTAATACCCCACAAGCACAAGCAACCAAAGCAAAAATGAGCACATGGGATCAAGTTAAAACATTGCTGCACAGCAAAGGAAACAATCAACAAAATGAAAAGAGAACCCATAGGATAAGGAAAAATATTTGCAAACTACCCATCTGACAAGGGATTAATCACCAGAATATAGAAGGAGCTCAAACAATTCTATAGGAAAAAAAATCTAATCCATTTAAAAAAATGAACATCTGAATAGATATTTATCAAAAGAAGACATACACATGGCAGATAGGCATACAAAAAGGTGCTCAACATCATTGATCATTAGAGAACTGCAAATCAAAACTACAATTTGATGTCATCTGACCCTAGTTAAAACGGCTTTCATCTAAAAGGCAATAATGCTGATGAGGATGTGGAGAAAAGGGAACACTCGTACATTGTTGGTGGGAATGAAAATTCGAACAACCACTATGAATAACAGTTTGGAGATTCCTCAAAACACTAAAAATTGAGCTACTATATGATCCAGCAATCCCACTCCTTAGGTATATACCCCACATGAAGAAAATCAGTATATTGGAGAAGTATTTGCACTCCCATGTTTGTTGCAGCACTGTGCACAATAGCCAAGATTTGGAAGCAACCTAAGTGTCCATCAACAGATGAATGGATAAAGAAAATGTGGTACTTATATACAATGAAGTACTATCCAGCCATAAAAAAGAATGAGATCCTGTCATTTGCAACAACATGGATGGAACTGCAGGTCTTTATGTTAAGTGAAATGAGCCAGGGACAGAAAGACAAACCTCGCATATTCTCACTTATTTATGAGAGCTAAAAATCAAAACGATTGAGTTCATGGAGATAGAGAGTAGAAGGATGGTTACCAGAGGTTGGGGGGCAGGGGGGAAGTGGGTTAATGGTTAATGGGTACAAAAAAATAGAAAGGATGAATAAGAACTAGTATGTGATAGCACAACAGGGTGATTATAGTCAATATTAATTTAATTGCACATTTAAAAATAAAGGATTATAACCAGATTGTTTGTAACATAAAGAATACATGCTTGAGGTGATGAATATACCGTTTACCCCAATGCGATTATTACTCATTGCATGTGTGAATCAAAATATCTCATATACCTCATAAATATATACACCTCTGTACCCATAAAAAGATGTCAACAAGTTCCAGTGTCACACACCATTCAAACAACAGGTATGGAGTACCCAGTGTGTGTAAAGCACTATGATAGGTGCTAGGGTTACAAGAGTGAGCAAGAGAGATACTGTGCCTGTGCTTCCTCAACAAAGAGTGGGCCTTCTTATCTACCACGGCTGGGGCTTCCTCTCATCTCTTTCTCTCTCTCTCTTTTTTTTTTTTTTTTGTTTTGAAGTGGAGTCTCACTCTGTCGCCCAGGCTGGAGTGCGGTGGTATGATCTCGGCTCACTGCAACCTCCGCCTCCTGGATTTAAGTGATTCTGGTGCCTCAGCCTCCCAAGTAGCTGGGATTACAGACGTGAGCCCCCACATCCAGCTAATTTTTGTAGTTTTAGTAGAGATAGAGTTTCAACATGTTGGCCAGGCTGTCTCCAACTCCCGACCTCAGGTGATCCACCTACTTTGGCCTCCCAAAGTGCTGGGATTACAGGAGTGAACCACCGTACCCAGCCATCTCTTGAAGGAAGAAAAGTTGCTCAATCAATTCCCCTGTAGTAGGCAGAATAATGCCACTACCCCCATCCCCAAATAAGTCTACACCCTAATCCCTAGAACCTGTGGCTATGTTATGTTACATGACAAGAGGGAATTAAGGTTGCTAATCAGCTAACCTTAAGACAGAGATACTACGTTAGATTATCTGGGTGGGCTCAGTGTAATGACCAGGGTCCTTATAAGTGAAATAGGAAGGCAACAGGGTCAAAGGCTGAATAACCCCATTGAGAAAGACAAGACTGGTCACTGCTGGCTTTGAAGATGGAAAGGGGCCATGAGCCAAGGGAGGCAGGCAGCCTCTTGAAGCTGGAAAAGGCAAGAAGCCATTCTCCCCTAGAGCCTCTAAAAAGGAGCACAGCCCTGCTGACACCTTGACTTCAGCCCAGTGAGACCCATTTCTGACTTCTGACCTCCAGAACTGTAAGGAAGATAATCAATTCGTGTTATTTTAAGCCACTAAGTTCATTAAGTATGTGATAATTTGTTACAGCAGTGTTAGAAAACTACCCTCCGTCAGTCGACAAAGGGAGGGCTCAAAGTCCATGAGTTCCCCCTTCAACTCTGCAAAGCCACTGTTATTTCCCTGGCCCCAGGGCCAGCTCCCTTTCAGCACCTGCCCGTATAGAGCTGGACAGGGAAGGCAGGCCAGAGTGGGCTGCTTCTGGGCACAAGCCATGAGAGTTTCACCATTTCCAAGGGAGCTGGTGAACCCCAGCTCAGCAACCCTTTCCTCCCAACATTCCTGCTTCTGCCGCTGCTGTACCCATAAGCTGACACAGTTCAGAAAAACCAGAGCCCAGCAGCTGCAAAGGCAGAGCAAGCCAAACTCCTCAGAGACATCAGGGCTTAGCAGCAGAACATGAAACAACCTGCAATCCTACCATGTGCTAAATATTTGAATCTTTCCAAAGCAGTGCCACTTTGCGTTCAGACATCTACAGTGACTCTGTATGACTGACCGCCAACAGTTCTACTCCCTTGTCCTGGTTCAGGGGCTCCATATCAAGCCCTAGGTCAACATTCCAATATTACTCTCTACTTCATTCTTCTCAAATGCTCCACTGAGGTCTGACCCGTCTAGTCATCATTTGCACCAGAGTTGAAGAACTCCTACCTCCAGGGGCCAGGCAGGTAGTGAAATAGGTGACACATTCATGGGTAGCAATAGGGAACAGCAGGGACTGTGGCAAACTAGAGTGTCCACACCCCATAAAAGGGGCAGTTTCCACCTGAGGTCAGGAGTTCAAAATCAGCCTGGCCAACATGGCAAAACCCCATCTCTACTAAAAAAAAAATTTACAAACATTAGCTGGGTGTGGTGGTAGACGCCTGTAATCCCAGCTACTCCAGAGGCTGAGGCAGGAGAATCGCTTGAACCTGGGAGGCAGAGGTTGCAGTGAGCTGAGATCACACCATTGCATTCCAGCCTGGGCAGCAGAGCAAGACTCTGTCTCAAAAACAAAACAAAAACAAATTAAAAAACAAACAAACAAAAAAAACAATAAAGGGGCAGTTTCCACTCTGCTCCGGCTGAACGCGGCCATGCAGAAATGGGGCGCCAGCATATCCAGATTGTCTCATTTATAAAGTCTAAATTTTTTTTTGAGGAACTCTGATTTTTTGTTATGTTAGCAACTAACTAAAGAAATTTGAGTGTGTGATCAAACCTACGTCCTCTGTAAGCTATGCAGGCCGCAGCCTGTGACCTGACTGACTCCCTGCAATGATGATGGTGATGTCTGTGGTGCACTGGCATGTGCTGGGCCTGGATCCGTGCTCCTTCCCTACCCTCTCCCTGCTCCCCTGTTTCTCTGGCTCCTATTCAACCTTCAGGACTCACTGTCTTTTCTAGAAAGCCTTCCTGGACAACCTCAGCCCATTGCATCTTTTCCTCTTTACTGGTTAATTTGGCTACCCTCTAATCTTCCTAATATTTTAAAATATTATTTGTTCAGGATTTACAATGACACAATGAGTTAAGAAATTTTAGTTCAGGGAATTGGCCCCACAGAAAGGCAACACCAGTGATAACAAGAGCACCTGTTACCTGCCAGGCACCATCTAGGGTAAGAATTATCTCTATTTTATGGCTGAGGAAACAGAAGCTTGGAGAGACGGGGACCCAAAGGACCATATGGTCCCTGAGTGAGCACAGCATTGGAAGGCTCATTATCTGTGGGGTTAGAACTTTCTTACGAAGGAGCCTCAGCTGGAATCTGATCTAAAGAAGGGGGGAGCAAAAACCTGTGTTTGGCTTAGGGTTCGCCTGTCAATCTAAAGACTGAATTTGGGCTAATATCTACAGACAAGTTCATTAATTGTGGGTCTGTTTGTCCTTCTTTTGTAAGGAATAATCATTTATTAGCCAAGCGGGACTGGTGCCTTTTTGAGAACTGTCATTCTGGAAAGATATTGATTGAAGAAGGCCTCTGAGCACATTCTCTCCAGCAGGCAGCCGAAAGGGAGGCGGCTGCAGTCCAGACAAGATGATGAGTTGGCAGTGAGCATCTCGACAGGAGCCTAATGAAGAAATCTGGTAACAGCGACGGCTGGCTTTATGAGCACTCACATTTGGTCTTTCACTCTCTGCAAGGTTGGTGAGTGGCAAAGGTATCTGTGGGCCTCTGCCTCCCATTGTGGAATTACACATTCCTACAGTCAGTGGGCTCTGGGAACCCAATGGCAGCATCCCCAGGCCCCTGGGCCCACTCCACACATCACAGGCTAGAGACTTCTTGTCTGCCTCCTTTCTCATGTCTCTCCCCCAGAGATAGCATGCTCTCCCCTCCCTCCTTCCCTCTCATAATTTGTTCCCAACAGGTAGCTTTGTGCAGCTACTCCAAGAGAAGCCTGAACTCCCTGGGGAGCCTCTGCCCAGGTGGAAGAGACCTCGAGTGGCCATTATTAGGGGTGATTGCTGGGAAGCTGGTTGCCATGGCACCGCAGAGGCCAGTGCTGAACTCCCAAGCTGTCCCCGTTTCCCAGGCTGTCTACATAATCACTGCAATGAGAGGCACAGGCACAGAAAGGGAGAGAGGAGCAGCTTCCTGCTGAGTGATCTCCCTGCAGAGCAAGGTGAGTAGTTCATGGCTGAGTACGACAGTCCATCTTGGCATGGGCCAAGCACTGCCTGGAGGGACCCTGGTGTGGGCTGGTCACTGCTTCACTGTCTTCTCATGGATCTGGCACTATGCCTCTGTGTTCCCAGGACTGGTTTTCTACAGGAAAACACTGCTCCTAATCCACTGACCTGTTTCTTAAAGGTTCTTGGAGTTTGCAAACATCGAATAGTGACAGTCTTCCATCTGCCAGGCGCTGCACTAAACTCTTTATGGAGACAAAGAAATGATGCTCAGAGAGTCATTTGCCCTTGGTCACAGGCTAAGAAGAGGCAGAGCTAGGATGTAAACCCAAGTCTGGCTCTACAGCATTTCATATAGCATCATTTTTCCTCCAGTCCCCTGACTAGAAAGGGTGGCCCCTTCAACCTGGTGCTAAGAACAGACACTGGCGGCCCCACACCTCTGAGGGCATGGTTCCAGCAAATAGAAATTGGACTGGCAAGGATTAAACCGCGGGTTTGGGCTTCATTAGCTATGTGATCTCACCAACCACAGAGAATTAACCAGAGTGGAGCCATCTCTTTACCGACTTAACACAATGTAACAGGGGCAATGTGGAGAACAGTCAGTGAATTTATTGAGCACCTACTACCTGCTAGGCCCTCCCACTGGCTCCAGACATACCATCAACACGTGGGCTATCCTTCTCTTCAGCAGTCACTCTAGAACTTGAGGCCACTGTCCTCTGATGCAGAGAGAAGATACATTTTATAATCACTGTAGACAATAAAGGCTTTATCTGTTAGCAAGCCCTTTTGCTTAATGACTTGGTTATGGGAAAGGAGATACAGGTTGTACTTAGTTCTCATTTTGCACTTGGTTAGAGAGTAAGAGGCCTTTCCATCTCCACTGCTGCTCAGGTACTTCCTCCCAGTGTACTCTAGCACTCCCCCAGCAGGTTCTGTAGAAACACGGACCCCAAGGCCTGGACAGACTCTAGCAGAAAAATATTTGTGTTCCTCTGTGCTCTGCCTAGTACGTGGCTTCCCTGGCTACCTCTCCAACAGGCCTGCGGAGGCAAAGATCGGAAGTGTTTATAGGTATTATCTATTAACAATATTCAACTTTAGACCTGGGTTCAATCTCCCTCTACCTTTGCCTAGATCTTTGACTTTGTGTAAACAACATGCTTTTTCTGGGCCCAATTTTCTCATCTATAACCCCGAGTTTCTGAATTGTTTTGATAATAAAATACTAAAAAATATTGAGTGTTTACTGTGGACCAGACATTTCACTGAATCTGCACAACAATCCAGTAATGCATGTTCCATTATTGTCCCCATTTTATAGAGATAGACACTTAGGTGTCCAGTGGGTAAATCCAAGGAGTTAAGTCCAAGTTACACACACCTGGGCTTGTCTGATCCCAGAACCAGCACTATTGACCACTATGATATACGACCTCTTTCTATCTTCATTAAAGCCAAGTTTCCAAGTCACAGGAATCTCATGAATACCTATAACTGGCCTTTATAACAGTTTGCAGGGGAAATTTACAAATTCTGTGGACTCTCAGATTCATGTTTTTAAAAAGGCATTTACGAACTTCAACAGAGCATCTGAAAGCCACCTAGTGGCTGGAAGTTGTTCAGTAGAATTTGAAATTCTATAAAAGGCAAAATCGTTCCCATATTCCAGGCTCTGCTTCATTGCTCCCTCTCCACCTTCCACCACCCCTTGATATTCTTTCTGAAAAGTTCAGTTGGAAACAATCACTTTCTCCTCTGAACTTCTATAGAGCAAGGTTCCCAAGTTGTGATCAAGACACAAAAGTCAAGGGGCAGAGCACCACAAAATATTGTGACATTATCTGTAAACTAGTTTATATGTAACTCAATATACCATTTTGTACTGGGGTCTGTTATATAGATCATACAAATTTCAGGAAAACTTCCAGGAGAAAAGTTTAACATTGAGACAATTCTGAGTTTTAGCTTATAATTCATAGCCTTAGTGTATTCTGAGATACGTATCACCTTTTATCTGATGTTAGATCTCATCTCATTCACTCATACATTCAATAACTACAATTTAGTATCCATGAAATGTCAGGGATGGCCTTTGGAATCTTCCAGTACTTAATAACCTCCCTAGGGGCAAGCAACAGTACATTGGATTAACACACATTTGTAGTTCTGTGGCTCCACAATGACACGAACACAAAAGATTCTCAATAAACAGAAACTGAAAAATGCTACGCGTCAGAACTTTTGGGTACACATAGGATATGCTGAGGATAAGAACATTTGAAATCACTATTTCAACAGTCTAAAACAATATTCAGCATAAACACTTTTTAGTCAGCATTTTCTCTTTCTGATGATGGGAATCTAAATTTCACATTCAATTGAAAATGAACTTTATATTAGAAACATTTCATAATTTTATATTCTCTTGTCCCACCACGGTAAGTGTACAAAGGCAGTAATTGCGTAAGTCTGTCTATCCATTGTGCTTAGCACAATACTTTGTTAACATTTATTGACCAATTCATTGCTTTGTTTGATTTCACAGTCTTTTTCCTAAGCTTGATGATTCTATTTTTCTCATATGTAACTCTTCAATGACAATTTCACTGCATTACAGACATTTTCAAATGGCACAAAAATGTCAGAATATGCTATTTGACCCTGGGCTTAAGGATGCCCATACATGAGATCAATCCTATTTAAATCCTTATGTTCAGGTTAAAAATAGAACATAAAGGCAAGTATCATTATGAGCTTCATGGGGCTAGCATTCCCCTGCCCTCTGCTGTCTCTGGTCTGTGCTTGATAACGATGGAAGGCCAGCAGGTGCTTTGAGTAATTCAGCAGATAAAGAGACTTGCACTGATGGGGCTGGAAGCTGCTTGAGTGGACAGCAGATCTCACAATTCAGTTATTGATGCTACCTACTGAGCTGTCAAAATAGAATTATGAGAACTGCATGGGGGACTCAAATTAACCGATATACTTAAACATGAGTCAATTACACACACAAGAGATCCCCCCTTCTCCATCTTACAGGGCCATGCAAGTCGTGAGGGTCATTGTATGCATTATCTGATATAAGAAAAAAAAACAATCATTGTCAGTGTTTCAGACTTAATGTTTTCTAAACCCTGATTTCCTCAGCTGCAAAAAGGAAGAGATACTGCAAACTTATTGGGTTTTCAGGAGGATCAATGAAGATAAATCAATGAGAAGGGGCTCTATAAATAGCAAAGGGCTAAACAGCAAAAGATATCAATTTTTACCATTTTATGCCTTTTTAAAAACATGAATCTGAGAGTCCACAGAATTTGTAAATTTCCCCTGCAAACTGTTATTGTTAACTCACTCTGTACGCCTTAATCTAGATGTGTGCTCAGGCCAAAAAGCTGGGAGCTGTCCTTGGTGCTGTCCTTTACTTCACCCTCTACATCTTTTTTTTTTTTTTTTTTTTTTTAACAGTTCTATTAACTTTACACTCAAAGCATGGCCCAATCAATTCAATCTCACCATTTCCACTGTCACCATCTTAGTCTAAGCCATGCTCATCTCTTGCCTGGAGCATTTTGATAGCTTTCTGACTCTTCTCCCAGTATCTACTCTTCCTCCTGATGCCTCATTCTTAAATAGCCACAGAGTGATATATTAAAAGTATAATAAATCATCTTCTTTAAACCAATCCTGGATTTTCTCTTAATACAGTAATATCCAAACTCCTTACCATTGCCTACAGGTCTACCCCCTCAAGTCCTTTGCATGGAATACAATGTGAATGGGGGCTATGTGTTGTGCAAGGGGACTGCCTGCATGTAGCTCTTCCTGCCTCCTCTCATGCTGTTCCTCCTTACGGTACTCTACACGGCCCAGCTGGTGATCCTTCTGCCCTGTGACCTGCCAAGCATAGTCCAGATTCAGAGCTGCTGCATTTGCTGTTGCTTCTTCCCCTGAAATATTTTCACTAAATCTCAATCTTATTTATGTGTGTGTTGTTAGATTCCTTCTCCCTGAATAAAGTGCTGCAAGAGCAGGCGTCACGATTTTCCTAGTGCCTGGAACAGTGCCTGGGACATGTGAAGCAACAATAAACATGTGTTGAATAAGTAAGTAGCCGTTGATTATCATTACTTCATGGACTCCTCTTTCTTTTACTTTGCCTGCAAACACCAAAACTTATGTTCTAGTTCTCCAATTTGTAAAAATATTGCAACTTTTAAAATCTTAGTCCATGTTTGTTTAATTGCCATTTTCCCACTTGTGGTGCCTAGGAATGTGATTTAATTTTAACATTCATGGAACATAACAGAGCCCTCAGAAATAATATCACACATCTACAGCCATCTGATCTTTGACAAACCTGAGAAAAACAAGAAATGGGGAAAGGATTCCCTATTTAATAAATGGTGCTGGGAAAATTGGCTAGCCATAAGTAGAAAGCTGAAACTGGATCCTTTCCTTACTCTTTATACGAAAATTAATTCAAGATGGATTAGAGACTTAAATATTAGACCTAAAACCATAAAAACCCTAGAAGAAAACCTAGGTAATACCATTCAGGACATAGGCATGGGCAAAGACTTTATGTCTAAAACACCAAAAGCAATGGCAACAAAAGCCAAAATTGACAAATGGGATCTAATTAAACTAAAGAGCTTCTGCACAGCAAAAGAAACTACCACCAGAGTGAAAAGGCAACCTACAGAATGGGAGAAAATTTTTGCAATCTACTCATCTGACAAAGGGCTAATATCCAGAACCTATAAAAAACTCAATCAAATTTACAAGGAAAAAAACAACCCCATCAAAAAGTGGGCAAAGGATATGAACAGACACTTCTCAAAAGAAGACATTCATACAGCCAACAGACATATGAAAAAATGCTCGTCATCACCGGCCATCAGAGAAATGCAAATCAAAACCACAATGAGATACCATCTCACACCAGTTAGAATGACAATCATTAAAAAATCAGGAAACAACAGGTGCTGGAGAGGATGTGGAGAAATAGGAACACTTTTACACTGTTGGTGGGACTGTAAACTAGTTCAATTGTGGAAAACAGTATGGCGATTCCTCAAGGATCTAGAACTAGAAATACCATTTGACTCAGCCATCCCATTACTGGGGATATACCCAAAGGATTATGAGTCATGCTGCTATGAAGACACATGCACACGCATGTTTATTGCGGCACTATTCACAATAGCAAAGACTTGGAATCAACCCAAATGTCCATCAGTGACAGACTGGATTAAGAACATGTGGCACATATACACCATGGAATACTATGCAGCCATAAAAAAGGATGAGTTCATGTCCTTTGTAGGGACATGGATACAGCTGGAAACCATCATTCTCAGCAAACTATCGCAAGAACGGAAAACCAAACACTGCATGTTCTCACTCATAGGTGGGAATTGAACAATGAGATCACTTGGACACAGGAAGGGGAGCATCACACACTGGGTCCTATTGTGGGGAGGGGGTAGGGGGGAGGGATAGCATTAGGAGATATACCTAATGTAAATGATGAGTTAATGGGTGCAGCACACCAACATGGCACATGTATACATATGTAACAAACCTGCACGTTGTGCACATATACCCTAGAACTTAAAGTATAATAATAAAAATTTAAACATAAGTTAAATATAACAAGGTAGGTATTTTATTATTACATATGTGTGTGTGTGTGTGTAATGTATTCTTAATGCTAGAAATGAGCAGTGAGTCAACTACTCTTTAGTGTTAGCTTTTACATCTGTGTAAAGAGAATTATCAGATGCAAATTTATCAGATTGAATGACTATGGTTGTTTTACCTCTAAAAGCATTTCTTTAGCACTTTCACTGTCCTAAATGGTGAGGGGGTTTGAGAAAAGAGTCTAGCCATAATAATGGTCCCATCTGTGAGAGAGACCAACATAGAAAGAGGTAATTAAATGTATGGTTTTAAGTGCTCTGAGAGAGGGCATTTAATCCTATTTGGGTCCAGGAAGTCTTCCTGGAGGAATATGCCTTAACTGAAACTTGAAGAATGATGGCTCCCCAAGGATGTCAAAATCCTAATGCCTGGAACCTGGGAATATCTTAGCTTACATGGCAAAATGGAATAAAGATTGTGGATAGAATTATGGCACTAATCACCTGACCTTAAGGTGGGGAGAGTATCTTGGATTACCCAGGTGGGCCCACTGTAATCACAAAGGTCCTTGAGAGAGACAGGAGAGACAGAGAGAGAGAGATGTGATGTAAGAAGGATTCATCTCCCTGCTGCTGGCTTTGACAATGGAGGAAGGGGCCATTAGCCATGGAACGTGGGCAACCTCTGAAAGCTGAAGAAAGTGAGGAAACAGTCCCCCCCAGAGCCTCTAGCAGGAAACACAACTTGATCAAAACCTTGATTTTAGACAGTGAGACGAATGTCAGACTTCTAACCTGCAGAACTGCATGATAAGTTAGTGTTGTTTTAAGCCACTACATTTGTGAGAATTTGTTACAACAGCCATAGGAAGCTAATACAAAAAGAAAGAGGTACACTTTGATTTCTCTGTGGAGGGAAAAAATGGCTATTAGAAGATCTATTATACATAACAATTGTATAATAAAATTCCCACCTTGTTATGATACTTGTGTGAATGTTAAAAGATTAATTCCTTGGCACTACAAATGGAAAAATGGTCATAAAACACAGACTTAGATTTTAAAAGTTGCAACATATTTACAAATTGAAAAAATGGAAGATAATTTTTGGTTTTTATAGGCAAAATACAGAGAAGAGGAGGCCAGCACCCTCCCTAGACTCTAACAGGCCAATGTCTCTTTCTGGGGAAAATATTTCTGGGCATTTCCTTGACTCGGTTCTCCTGAACCTAGAATTCAGGATGCTGCCAGGTGCCTGTGGCTGCTTTGCTAGTTACAGCTTGTTACAGGGCACGATGACAGGTAAGCTGGCCTAGGATGTCCCAAGGCCAGAGCCATCTATAACCCCAATCTTTCCCATTCTGCATGTCTTAGGGGCTGCAGCCATGTATGTGAGGCAATTTTGGCCTTCACTGCTTTCTCATTCAAGACCCCAAGTGAGGGAGAGGGCAAGACTTGGGAAGGTGTTAACTACTAATGAATAACACTCACTTCCAAAATTAATAAGCCTTCTGGTTCTTAGCAAAATCCACTCAACTGTATTCTCCAGGATGACTAATTGACAGAACTGGTTAAATTAATCAAAAATGGAAATGAGGATGGAAGAAGGGGGAAGGGATTCTATTTTTACTCGATGGCTTGGGCACTGCCTGCTCTGTTAATTGCTGCTAAGCTTGAATGGGATAGAGCAGCTTCAGACATGGGGGTGAGGTGGGGGTGGTGGTGGTATCAGTGGATTCTGCTCCATGCAGCAAGGCTTTTGGCTTTTCTCCAGAGTGGGGAGTGTGTGTGTGTGTGTGTGTTTGCAATCCTGTCATCAGGCAAAAGCATTTTAATAAAGGACCTTGTCTTTTTAACCTAACCAAGCTCCTCTGAAATAAATACTGTTAATTATACCCCAGATCAATACTGAACCCCTTTTGGAAGATGTGCCAAATCTCAGGGGCTTTAAGATTCATTGCAGTTGCTGTCTTAGCTGATGTCTTTGGACACATTCCATCAGAGACCTGGGGAATGAGCCACAGGTTTATTAGGGAGCTCTAGCGGCTTACTTACCAGGGCTTGGCAATTAAGTTTGCAGATGAGGGTGAAGAATGAGAGTGGATTTTATGTTCTGTGTAATGGCAGAATTAATTCTGTAGTTGAAAATCGTCAGGCTGGGGAATCCAGCCAAATGGGGATTGTATAAAATGGACTCTTGTGAAAATTATCCTTCTGGATTTTAGAAAAACATCATGCTCTTTATCCTGTCAGATGCCCAGGAAAGGAATAAATCTTCCGGAAGCAGACCGACATGGGTTCAAATCTTAGGTCCTCCACTGTGATCTGGGGCAAGTTTCCTCACCTCTCTGTGCCGCCTCTGTAAATTAGAGGTACTAATACCAATCTTCATGGGTTGTTGTGAGAATTAAATGAGATACAGAAATGTTCAAAAATAGCACCCTCCCCCTCTACTACACCCACCTGGAAGACAATGAAATTTCTGATTTGGATAGTTGGACTGGACATCAAACTTTGCCCTCTTCTTGTTGGAACTTGGGCTTTTTCTCCAATGACTACACTGTTCACAGAAATATCTCAGATTTTTTTTTTTTTTTGAGATGGAGTCTCGTTCTGTTGCCCAGGCTGGAGTACAGTGGCACAATCTCAGCTCACTGCAACCTCCACCTCCTGGGCTCAAGCGATTCTCCTGCCTCAGCCTCCTGAGTAGTGGGGTGACAGGTGTGCGCTACCATGCCCAGCTAATTTTTATATTTTTAGTAGAGACAGGGTTAAGGTATTAAAATACCTTATTGGCCAGGCCGGTCTCGAACTCCTGACTTAAAGTGATCTGCCCCCCTCGGCCTCCTAAAGTGCTAGGATTATAGGCATAAGCCACTGCGTCTGGCCTAACATCTCAGATTTTAAGGTCTAAAGTGCTTATGCCATTTGCCCCTCAGCATGAAAAAGTCAGACTGCCCCTGGACAGGAAGGCTGCTTTGAGGTCATCTGAAGGAGGGGATTTCTGTGGCCAATCCTTGGGTTGCAGACTTGCCAGTGCAGAAGGGCCTTGCTGCTAGAACAGAGTGTCTACAGGCAGCGAACTTGCTGGTAGAGCCAGTGCAAGGATTGGTGCTGCAGGGCAGCTCCATCGCTACTGCTGAGGGGAACCCTGGCTCCTCGCCCTGGCCCTCAAGACCTTCCCTGGCCAGATTCAGCTTCTGCAATTCCCCAGCACTAGACATTCCCTCTCAACAAGATGGAAGCTCGAGGGGCAGGTGAGGAAGAAGGAAGGTCTGCCCAAACCACAATGGAATTAAGATGCTACTGCAGAACCTACCCTGTGCCATTACACACACACGATTGATTGCATTCAGCAAATGTGTACTGGGAACCTACTATGTGTCAGGCAGTGTGCTAACTGCTTTTACTTTAACTAATTAATGGACAAAGACTTCCATGAGCCCACATCCTATGATCACTTCCCCCATCTCATCCTTCTTGCCCTCTCAGAAGCATTTGACATAGTTGATCCTAATGTATTTCTAAATCACTGTCTTCTCTCAGCTTACATGTGTTGGTTTTCTGCTCACTTCCCTGGCAGCTCATACTTGATCATCCATAAAAAGCCACCTCTTTCTTTCCCCTACCCCATTGGTAAATGTTGGTGTGGCCTTTGCCTCATTCCTGGGCCCTCAGTTATTCTCTAACCATACCTTCTGCCCTAATTGACATTATCCCATCCCATGGCTTAAAATAGCCATGACATGCTCATGATTCCTAAATTTATACCTCCAGCTCAGACCTCTCCCCAGACTTCCAGACTCATGTTATCTAATTGTCTGCCAGACTTCTCTAATTGGATGAATCACAGACATCTCCAATCTGGACACATCCAAAAGAGAATGCTTGGTCTTTCCATGCCAAAACTGTTCCTTCCCCAGTCTCCTCATTTCAGTATATGGCACCATACAGTCACTCAAGCACCAAACCTATGAGTTATCTTAGATTTTCCCTTTTCCATCACCTCTCCACTGCCAATCTCTCAGCAAGTCCTCTTAGCCTCACCTCCTAAGGGGATCCTGAATCTGCCCACTTACCACCACTTCACTGTGCCCACCCTGGTCAGAGCCATTATCATGTCTCCTCCAGACTGTGGCAACAACCTCTAAATGGTCTCTCTGCTTTCCAGGCCTGGCACCCCTTGTCTGAGAACTCTTTTAAGGTCATAAACAGTATTCACTTCCTTCTTAGCACGATCTCATGGCTTCCCATCTCACTTACAGTGAAATCCAAGTGCTCTGCTCTGGCCCATAAAGCTCTCCATGATCTGGCCCCAGCCTACCTCTCTGGCCTCACTTTCCTTTTCCCCTCCCTCCCTTTCTCCCTCCCTGTCTTCCTCCCTCCCTCCCTCTCTTCCTCCTTCCCTCCCCTTTTCTTTTCCTTTCTTTTCCTTTCCTTCCTTTCTTTTCTCTCTCTCTTTCCTCTGTCTCTCTCTCCTCTCTGTCTCTCTCTCCTCTCTGTCTCTCTCTGTCACCCAGGCTGGAGTGCAGTGGCACAATCTTGGCTCACTGCAACCTATGCCTCCCAGGTTCAAGTGATTCTCCTACCTCAGCTTCCTGAGTAGCTGGGATTACAGGTGTGCGCCACCACACCCAGATAATTTTTGTATTTTCAGTAGAGATGGGGTTTCACTATGTTGGCTAGGCTGGTCTGGAACTCCTGGCCTCAAGCAATCCACCTGCCTCAGCCTCCCAAAGTGCTGGGATCACAGGCATGAGCCACCATGCCTGGTCGTGGCCTCACTTTCTGCACTGTCCCTAGCCTACTTGTATTCATCCACTGATCTTTTTTTCTATTCTTTGAACACATAAGGTTGCTCCTCTGTTAGGGCCTTCACACTTAGATGTTGGCTTTCTCTTTGGATCCCTCTGATAACAGGTCTCAATTTAAAGGCTTTGCCACATACTACTACTTCCTGATCCTGCTAATTTTCTTACAGCCTTTTTTTTTTTTTTATCATGTCTGAAATGACCTTGTTTATTTGTACATTTGTATGTTCTCTTTCATCCTGCCCCACAAGAAGGTATGCTCCCTAAAGGCAGAAACCAGCAGGTGTTTAACCAATCTTAGTTGAATAAGTGGTTTTTGGTGTTTTCTTGAAGAGCTACAGGTGGTCTGGCTCAAACCTTAACTTCACCACTTGCTCCTTGGTAGCCATAAGTGTATCTTTCCCCCTTTTAGCTAGTTGCCTCATCTCTAGGATGTGAATAATGGCAGTATGTACTTCAAAGTGTTGTTATGAAGATTAAATGAGCTCATGCATGTATACTTGGCTTACTTCCTGGACACAGTAAAATGTCATGGAAGTTAGCTGTGAATCAGGCTGTTGACATTACTAGTTTTATGATTGCTGCTGCTCTTCCTGCTCCCACTCTTAAAAGACACATGTGGTAGGGAAGCAAGATAATATCTTCACTCCAACCATAACACGATGCTTATACTATGCACCAGGCATCATTCTAAGGCTCCATGGGTGATATTTAATCCTCACAAGCACCCTATAAGGTAAGCACTTCCACTACCCATATTTTATAGGTGAGTAAGTTGAAGCACAGAGGTTAGGTAACCTGTTCAAGATCGCCAGTTAGGCCATGGATACAAGCTGATAGTGGCTGCTCAACTATGTTGATTTTCCTCCTCTGTTTTGACCCAGTCCCTGAATTAACTCACTACTGTCAGCTTGGTTTGACAGAGGGAAGAAACAAAACAAAAATATCCTGGGCTGTGCTTACAGGGAATATCATGCTGGGCTCCTCACTGCCTTGCCTCATCCCAGTACCTATGACAGGGGCTGCTGGGATGAGCAGGGAGTTTTGATGTTTTCTGCTGTCTCTACCCGGGAGGTAAGGCGCCCAGTGGGGCTCTTTGGTCATTCATCAACTTTCTTCAAGTTATAGAAGTAAAAGAACAACCTTGGAGGGAATCTAGAAAATAAGAAAAATGCCCACATTTCATGGCCCCTGACCTCATCCCTTTCATACAGCCTCTGCTTGTCTTTGCCCACATATACTTATCCTGACCTTGCTGCATTCATGGCGAGATTGTCATTTCGTATGCAGCTTTAACATTCATAAGCATTTCTCCACTTGCTACACCTTTGTGTCCCCAGGTCTTTGGCAAGTCAAGTCTCTGAGACCTTTCAAGGTATCTCTTTTTCCATTCCCAGTCCCACTTGAGGACTTCACCTGCTTTTATGCTGCTAAACCACACCCTACTTATTGGGGAACCTCTCCCTTCAAGATTGGCTTTTCAATAGAAATCAGGTACCTCAATGCCTCTAAAATCAATTAAAGTCCCCTTTGTTCAGAAAGAAAGTGTTCTAGCACCACATGAAAGCCTCCAGGCATCACTGTCCTAACACACATTGGACAACCCTGCCTGGTGAAACTGTCGAGACCCAATGCACAGGTTTCTATCATCCTGGACCTTTGGTCCTTTATCTAGTTTCTCTCCTACCTTTAATAAAAGTTATGCTCATTGTGTGCTTCAAATGTGTCAGGGGCTGTGCAAGAGCCCTGTGTCCATGACCTCTTTGCACTCTTACCTCCTGGAGGAAGGTGTCAGCATCAGCACCTGCCCAGGCATCTGGCGGCAATGAGGCCCAGAAACAATATCTGGAACTGCTGGCTCCAGGGCTTGTGTTCTTGATGACTTTTATGTCTTTCCTGGCTGAGTTGTGTCCCCCCGCCTCGCCACCCCATTCATATATTGAAGTCCTAACTCCCAGTACTGCAAAATACAACTGCATTTGGAGATAGAGCCTTTCAACAGGTACTTAAAATAAGGTCAACAGAGTGGGCCTTGATCTAATAGGACTGGCGTCCTCATAAGAAGAGGAATTTTGGACACAGACACAGATGGAAGGTGATGTAAAGACACAGGGAGAAGACAGCCATCATCAAGCCAAGGAGAGCAGTGTGGAATTTATCCTTCTTTCACAGCCCTCAGAAGAAAGCAACCCTGCCAACACTTCATCTTGGGCTTCCAGCCTCCAGAACTTTGAAAAAATAGTTGAATTGTTTAAGCAGTGCAGTCCATGGTACTTTGTTGCAGCAGCCCTGGTAAACTAATGTGCCTTTTTTCACTTGTCTTTTCCTATCTGCCTGCCTTTCCACCACAGATGTTCTATGAAGTCCCACCAGGTGCTATATAAATATTGTACAAATTCAGTAATTACTGAGATAAAGTCCCTGTCTTCATAAAGATTGTATTCCAGTCAGCAAGACAGAGGTTAAGTAAAGCAAACAACTATAATGGAGGCTATGAAAGAAATAAAGAAATAAAATAGAGTGATGAGATCGAGAGATGGTAGGTGCAGATGGGGTGGACAGAGAAGTTAACTCTTAAGTAGTGACATTTTCTCAGAAACTTAAAAAGTCAGTACAGGCCAGACAGGTAGGGTGCGTGGTGGGAGAGCATTCCAGGCAGAAGAGCATGTGCAAAGGGCCCAGAGGTGGGAAGGGACTGGATGTATGGAGGTGCAGGAAGCAAGCCAGTGTGGCCAGGCTACAGGGAGCTGAGCCTGGAGAGGTTAGCAGAGACCAGATTTATGGGGAACATTGGAAAGGAGTTCAGGCTTAATTCCTTTCATTCCCCAGGTTGGTGTCCATTACACCTGGCCAGTTTCTTCACCCAGACCCCGATACTCATGCATAGAAAGGGAAAAGCATAATCCACTCTAGCTAAGTGCTGCCACCATCAGCACCCTATTGTTTCAGGCATCTAAACTGCAAACACAACCCTTGTCACTACCGCCAGAAGTGGTAGAAAAAAATAGGCGAGGGAGAAAAAGAATCATCCCTTTCAACCCCCGCTGAGTATGCAGAGTGAGGGACATATGGAAATTAATAAATGCAGCTCCGATAACACGGTTCTCCTCGGCAGTTTGATTAAATGCTGATGGTTATTAAATACCCTCCTTCTCAGTGCTCATCTCCGAAAGCCAATGTTGCTTTTCATTTTGAACTCTGATGAACTGTCTCAATTCCGATCGCACACCTCAGCTGAACTGCGGTCGACTGCAGGCTGCCGTTTGAGGATGGAAAAAATCAATATGAAATGTCAGGCTAGGGGTCAGATTGAACTTGTTCTCCCAGCTGGCAGGAGCTGGGGCCCGTAGCCACAGCAGCTGAACAAAGGGAGATGTGCGCTGAAGAAGGTTGGTACTTTGGAGGAGTCGGGAAAATGAATTTCATTTGCGTCTTAATTAGATTAGTAGGCTGGCAGCTTGCAATTCAGAACTCTGTTGGTGTTGGAATAGGGAGTGGGAGGACAGGGCTGGGCAGAGGCCTGAAGGCCAGTAGCTGGCTCTTCCACCTCCTTCAGGATGGTCACCAGGGCTTTGCTTCTCTGGGGCTGTGTGGGGCTGAGGCTGGAGGGAGAAGCAGTTCTGGGGCTCCCTGGGTGTGTGGCTTGACCGGCTTCCTGCTTCTGTATGACTGCATGATTCTTCCCTGGGCTCTCCCCATCCAATTCTCCATCCTTAAGTCTCAGCTCAGCAGCCACTGCCTTGTCGAGCCCTCATCACCCCTACTTGTACCAGCACATGCCTCTCTCTTATACATGTATTGCAGTTGTGATACTATATTTGTTTCTATTCTCTAACTAATACATCTTCTCTCCTTAGACAGTGTGGTTAATGTTATACATCAGATTGACTGGGCCATGAGGTGCCCAGATATTTGGCTAGAAATTCTGGGTGTTTCTGTAAAGGTGTTTTTGGAATAGTTTAACATTTACATTAATAGACTGAGTAAAGGAGATTGTACTGCCTACTGTCGGTGGGCCTCATCTCATCAGCTGAAGGCCTGAAGAGAATAAAAACGCTGACCCTCCTGCAAGGGACAGAGAACTCCTCTGTCTGACTGCCTTCGAGCTGGAACATTGTTTTTTTCTCCCCTTGCTTCTGGACCTGAATTGAAACACTGATTTTTCCTGGGTCTTCAGCCTGAGGGCTTTATTTATTTATTTTTTTGAGATACAGTCTTGCTCTGTCGCTGAGACTGGGGTGCAGTGGGGCGATCTCAGCTCACTGCAACCTACGCCTCCCAGGTTCAAGTGATGCTTCTGCCTCAGCCTCCTGAGTAACTGGGATTACAGGTGTGTGCCACCACACCTGGCTAATATTTGTATTTTTAGTAGAGACGGGGTTTCACCACATTGCCCAGACTGCTCTCAAACTCCCAACCTCAGGTAATCCACCCGCCTCAGCCTCCCAAAGTGCTGGGATTACGTGTGTGAGCCACCGCACCCGGTATCTGATGGCTTTTAGACTAGAACACTACCATCAGCTCTCATGGGTCTTCAGCTTCATGGCTGCAGAGCTTGGGACTTGTCAGCCTTCATAACCATGTGATCTAATTCTTTATGATAAATCTTTTTACTTACACACACATACCCTACTGGTTCTGTTTGTCTGGAGAACCCTAATACAGACAGTGAGCTCTAAGAGGGAGGAAACCAGGTCTGTTTTTGCTCACCCTTGTGTCTCCAGAGTCTGATACAGTACCTGACATAAAGTATGTGATTAACAAATACTGATTAAATAAAGGAATAATGAGGCCTCCTATATCTGGCAAGAGGGTTGGGGTTTCGAACATCTTGCGTCTGCAGGCCTGGAACCGGGAGAATCCTGGGTGAATAATTGTGGTAACTGCTGCCGTCATTTATTGACTCCTTTGTGCCTGGCAGAGGGAGGGCTAGGATCTCACACACATGAAATTTAGTTCTTGCGAACAACCTGCCCTATGACGCTGTCCTTAATATTTCTACTTTCAGATGAGGAATCTGGGGCTCAAAAGAATTAAATAACTTACTTGAGGTCTTGCAGGTACTGAGTGTCAGAGCCGAGTTCTGATTCCAAAGCATCTACTCTAAATCACTCAAGTTTTTTTTTTTTTTTTTTTTAACTTTCAAGTTCAGAGGTTCATGTGCAGGTTTATTACATAGGTAAATGTGTGTCATGGGTTTTTTTTGTGTGCAGTTTATTTCATCATCCAGGTATTAAGCCTAGTATCACTTAGTTATTTACCATTCTAGTTTTGAAAGCTTCTAAGGCCTTGCCCTTTTTCTATCTTGTGTTCAGGCTTCATCAAGCTTACCAGTCAGTTGATTCCCCAACATCCAGAACGCACATGGATCTGTCTGACTCCAAAGCCGTGGCTAGTGTCAGTCACACCGGGCTATGGGGATGCCAGGGCTTCCTGTGCCATCCCTGGCCTCCTTCCTGGGTTGGTGGCCCAGAAAGCCCAGTTCTGCCTTCACTCACCAGAGAGGCCCTGCTTCCTTAGACAGTTCATGTCACCTCACCCACAGCATGTCCCGCACTGAATCCCAACCCTTCACTGTCTCTGGGAGGGAGTTAGAGACTTTCCATCCATCCCCATTCCCACTTGTTATTTATGTCTACCCTTAGGCACACATTTATTAAATATTTCCTGACTCCTGCTTATATGTCAGGGGGTCATATAATGTGACCAAATCAGATTCAGTTCTCATCCTCAAGGAGTTTACTATCTAGAGGGGAATGACATTGAACAATTCATATCACATCCATGTATGATGAATGCCAACCTTTAATGTCACTAACATCATTGATGACACCCATAGTTATTTTAAAAGAAAATGTTCATTTTCCCCCTTCTCTTTCTTTGGATTTCTATAGCCACCATTCTTTATCTAGGTTCCAAACTATCCTCGCATTGAGACTAAAGCAAAACCTAACTTTCATACCTTTCTTCACATGACCACTGTGTTAATCTTCCACAAAACACAATTATTATTAAATCTGCTGTCTAGCTAAATGATCTCAAATTACTTCCCACATACTAGAAACTGTGCTTCTCCAAGTAGGGTACCTGTGTATATCCTTGCGGGTTAGGAAGAGGGGAGGATATGGGGTATACTAGAAATTATAGGAAACCATATGATAAATGTTACATCTTTTAGAAACATCAACTTTGTTTAAAATTTGAGAGTGGGGGATAGAAATGTAATTATTAAAGTGAAAATAGATATTATATGGGGGTGAAATGTAAAACTCACATGAAATTTTAGAAAGAAAAGTAAGGCTTCAAAGAAAATCTGTTGTGGTCAGCACCTCCCCCAGGGTCGCCGGTCTCTGCCAGGCATGTGCTGTTTTACCTTTGCTGGTAGGTTGGGCCAACCCAGAGCACACAGGGGGAACAGGATTCCTCTCTGTGCCCTCCTTCCATGGCAGCAGGGCTCATGGCTTGGCCCCACCACAACTGTGTTTGGTAGAACAGCTTAAGAAGGACTGGATGCTATGGGAACCAGACTCTGGGTATAAAATAAGTACTCACTGAATGCATGAATACATGACAGCATAAACTTTGGAATCTGATCTTCAAGGATCAACCTGATATAAACCATCATCCCTATTTAACCTCATTAACCCAAGATTCCCCTTTCCCCCAAGCCTGACACTTTTTATTTAACACTCTTCAAAAGTTCCATTACTTTAGTAACTTCAGAATTTTGCCCATTCTGTGCTTGCTGCCAACAATACTCTTCTTTCTGTTTCCCACCTAACCAAATCCTACTTGTACTTCAACAGTCATCTACTCAGCCTCTGCCTTCCCTGTGAGGTCTGTTTCGAACATCTAAACCCCCTCTGAATGACCTAACCCATAATTATCTCCACCATTCACTTGAGTATTAAAACTGAACTGCCTTATACATTGTTCCTGAAATGCTTCTTGGGTGCATCTTGCCTCATTAGCCAAATTTTAAATTACTTGAGCATAGGAAATAAGTCTTACCTTTCCACTGTACCACTCAGAGTTCTTTATTGTAACAAACACATTGTAGATACAAGAATATCATGCTGTATCTGTGACTGAATGAACTGTAGTTTAGATCAGTGGTTCTCAACCGGGAGTAATGTTTTCACCAAGAGGATATTTCACAATGTCTGGAGACATTTTTGGTTATCATAACTGGGCTTGTGTTATTTGCATCTAGTGGGTAAGGCCACAGATGCTGCTAAACATCCTACAATGTACAGGACAGCCCCTTCCCCGAAACAAAAAACTAGGTAGCACAAGATTCAATGGTGTACTGTTAAGAAGTGCTTATCTATATTATAGTGGCTTCCTAACCTGTCTCCTTGTTTCTTTGTTCTCTCAGCCAGAATTTAACGTTTATCCTTCTGCCTTCTGTCTGAACAATTTCCCTAACAACTAATTCTGATCATATTACTCCTCTGGTTACTATTATGGCCGTTCACTGACTTTGATGAAAAAAATTCGGGTTTTAAAAACCATGGTCATTACGACGTGGCTCTGGCATCCTATAGTCACAATCTCTCCAAGAAGCCACCAGTTCCTTCCCCCAGCTGCTGTTCTAGATGCCTTTTATGTTCTCAGCCTCCCACGCAGTTCAGCAAGTCCTGTTAACTTTATTGCCAAGATCTGTGCAGTACTGTGCAGGTTACATGGATTAAAAAAAAAAAAAAAAAAAAAAAAGATGTGTCCAGAACCCATCTACCCTCTCAATTTCCACTCACTTCTTTGTCTAGGCCACCCTTCAATGGTCTCCTAACTGGTCTCCCTGCTATTCCTCAAAGTCATTCTCCCAATGGCAGCAAGCATGATTTCTTTAACACATAATTTGGATCACATCACACTGTTATTTAAACCCTTTTCTGATGAAGGTCATGTCTTATTTATTTTCATCTCTGGATGTTTTGGAATCAAACGTGAATGTTCATCTTTACTGAAATATAAAATACGGAGCTGACTCCCACTTGTAGTTTCTTTACTCCTAGTGTGTCTGGTGTAGAAAGGGAGATCATAAGCTTCCAGGCCCTCCCCCTGCATGTTGGAGCCAGTGGCCATGTCCCCCCACCTCCCTTCAGCTGCTACTCACACTTGGTGTGCCTGTCACACAGGGCAGATGCCCGCATGTCACACAGCCGGATTGTCCCTTTGCTGCTGCTGTACACGAAGGTGTTGCAATGATGGGGGTGGAACTCGGCTGCTGTGATCACCTCCGTGAGCTCCTCCATGTTGGCTGGCTTAATGTCCACGATATCTGGCACAGACGAGTCAAGGAAGAAACCAGGAGAAGGAGGCAGGAACTTGGGGAAGGGTAGAATTAGCAATGGCACCATCTTACATTAGTGTAATATGTCAAGATTTGCTATGCACATGCTGGATCCTCATCATAAACTTGTCCCAGGCAGATGAACCTCAGGAACTTTAACAGCCCAGGGTTACCCAGTAGTCAGAGGCAGCATTAGAACTCAGGTCTCTTGACTCCTCATTTGTGTTTTATCCTCTAAAAACATGTAAAAGACATCCACTCATGACTAAAGTTAACTGCTTGTGCAATCAGGCTAAAATGTACCAAGTTGCAAAGATTTTGCTTCTCATTTTATAATAATGATTAAGGTACTACTCCTATTATAACCAAATAATTCATTTTGTCTGATTCCTTAACTGGATTCTTGGGCTAGTAAGTGATATCTATAATAATAGAGTACACACTCTCTTTCATGAAATCCCTAAGCCCTTCTTTATAATATGTTGATGATAATAATAATAGCTGCCACCAATAATTTAGCACTAGCTATAGGCCATTCACTGTGCAAAGCGTATCATGTACTTTATCTCATTTAATCCTTACAAGAACTCTACATATCAGCATTTTCCTTATCCTCATTTTTTCAGGGGTGGAAACGGATGCTCCAAGTGCATAAAGTAACTTGCCTCAAGTCACATGGCTAAATGACAACACTAGGATTTCATCCCAGGTGCAAAGTCTGTGCTCTTTCATAATTATGCAACATTTCTCTCATGTATGATATATAAAACTTCTAGTCTCTGTAAGTTGTGATCTGCTTTTCAGCTTGTGAGGGAGTTTTTAAGTATCAGAAAGAAGCCATCTAGTTGGAAATTTTTAGGGTCCCATGGAAAATATCCTTAGTTTTATCATCTGGGTTTTTTCTTCTTAGTATTTCCCTTTCTGATCAAGAATTATACCTCTGTTTTTTAAAGACTATATCCTTGTATATTGGAATGAAACATTTACTCTTTTATTTATGAAGGTGACTCAATGAAAACAACCCCCTTCTGTAGGATGTCTGGCATGAGTGAAGGAGTGGGTTTGTACAGATCTCTTCACACCTCCACTCAGAGCTTGGGGGATCAGGACACAGAGCGGCCGAGGCACTGTCTGAGGACCCAGCAACATCCTGCAAAGAACGAGCCTTGTGATGTGGATGCTGCTACACAGTGAAGCTGACCAACAGGACTCCCACTTTTCCTAGATTTTTCCCACTTGTGAGCCACCTTTGTGATTTTTGCCCTATCTGTGCATCATCAGGTAGTACGTTTTACTTGACATTTTTCTTTCAGATCAACTTTAAATTGATTCACTGTTTTCTTTACTTAGTTTTATCTAAACAGTAACCCAATATTCATAAAATCATGGGTTTAATAAGGTAGCTATACTTTAAGTAACATGCATAAAGATCAATATATTATATATTGCATTTGTGTGTATATATAATATATATTTTATACATATTATATATATTTTATATAATATATAAAATAGTTGCAAATGAGTGTACCAGGAGTTTATGCACATTTTGGACAACAGTGTATTGAATCAACAAGCAATAACTTGATATAACTGCCCCATTAGACTGAGATGGATGAAAGTCTTGCATGTTTTTCATTAACCTAGTAGCATAGTCCCCTCCTTAGAGTTTAGATGTGGTACAAGAAAATGCACTGATATTTTTAGTCCCGCTAGCACTAACAAAGTAATATCTATGATCAAACATCACCTATGCTCCTGCTACAACATTTCAACATGCAATTTGTTGCAACAATGGCTTTGTATTTGGTTGTGCCTCTTTCCCATTTATTATCTCTTATAAACCCTGTTGGGTTCTTTCTAAAATTGGCTTGAGACTGAGCTAACATGTTACTACAATTTCTCCCACCAAACACAGATGCAAATATTACTTGGGTCTCCGGGGCATGTGGGTCTCCTGGCTTCACAAAATACTACCTTTCAACTCAACTTCTGCCAGAGTTATAAATATGATTACAGTTAGCACCACATGCTTTGGAGCAGGAGCCTGTGCCCCTCAGAAGGAGGCTCTAGGCTGCAGCTCTGGTGCTCTCTCAGCCACTGACCCATGCCCTGGGCTCTATGGCCATGACATGGCGTTGGGTAAACAGAGGTTAGCGTTCAGCTGCTGTTAGATTTCTTCATCCTCCAGAGCAAGCCTTGATACCCCACGGTGCCAGTGAACATGTTTCTCTTTTCTCAAAATAGGGAAAGAAAATCTGGTGTCAGCTTTCTCAACCTCTACGAGTATAGCTCTAAAAACAAGCTGAACTGGAAGGGATCTTCGCTGTGTGGGAGGGGGAGGTGCTACAGCTACAGTTATTTTTTCCCACCTAAAAATAAAGCCCCAAAGTCAGAATGTGCAAAAACAAAGTGCCTAA
Organism: Theropithecus gelada; assembly: GCF_003255815.1. NCBI lineage: Eukaryota > Metazoa > Chordata > Mammalia > Primates > Cercopithecidae > Theropithecus > Theropithecus gelada. Next base: position 143,069,889 of record NC_037673.1, read on the forward strand.
ACATGTCTATGAAACCAGGAACATCCTCCGCCATCAAGGACGCCAGTGGGGCTGTGCCTACAATATCTGCCTAGAGCTGCCATCTCTGGATCTTTCCTTCTCTCACTGGACCTTCCAAGCCTACCCACCTCCCAGCCCTCATCCCCAAGCCTGTGGCTTCCTACCCCCGGCAGGTCTCAGTCTTCCTTTTTGAGTAGAGGGCTTGTTTAGTTTGACTCAAAGGGGTTCCAGGAATAAACCACGATTATCCCTCTTTTTAATCACTCTGAATTTAAGAGAAAGATATGGCCAGTAGCTAATGCTGATCAGGGGCCAGGTCTGCCCTGTGCTAACACTTTCCATGTGTTGTCCCCCTTGCCCCTCGTCTCAGCCTTATGAGGGCAGAACTATTAACAGCTCCATTTTACAGCCAAGGGAACTCAGATACATTGCTTGAGGTTATGTGACACAGTGGGCAGAGCTGGGATTTGAACCCAAGCTTGTCTGACTCTGGAGCCTGGGTTCTTTCTCACCATGCCCCTCTGCCTCCTTTGAGGAATGGCCTCACAAAGCTGGCCAAAATGTGACAATTTTGGTTCTCTTGAAAAGACCCCCAGCTAATCTGAGAGGGCAGCCCATCTCTTCTGGCTTTAGGCTTGTGCTCTCTTAATTTACCTACCACTTTGGTGACTGAATTTTCCAGAACCAGAATTTTTATGTGCTCTAAGATTTTGTTTTTTTTGAAGCAGAATTTGGGACAAAATCCTGACAAGGTATTGTTTGGATTTTTACCTGTTGGAGGATTTGGTGAGTTCTAGAAACATTTGAGAGAAGTCTAGTTGCTAAAAATTAAATGACTTATGGTGATGATGGGAGAGGATATTCGACATCTGTATCCTCTAGAAACCCGGGCTTTTTCCCCTGCACGGCTCTAAAGGGCAATCCATGTTTTCAGCATATGTAATTTTGCCCTTCATGTTGGGAGGGAAGGAGAAAGAAGATGAGCAAAGCGTGGCTCCATGTGTAATCTTGAAAATGGAATGATGCATTTTGACAGTCAATTTTCTTTTTTTTTTTAATCCTTTAGAGCTCTCTATCCAAATTATGTCCCTGTTGTCCCAAATAACTAGATGGCAAAAGCAAAACAGAGCATTGAATTCATGGCTAATATACAACTCCGACAGCCAACAGATTGCTATTAAATTAACCCTGGGGCTTGACAGATCTGTTCTTCTTGACCTGACCGCTTACGGCATTTCTTATTAATGCTGAGCCCAGGCAAATTACATCTGCTAACAAAAGGGGTTAATCTGGCTCTCTGCTGGGACTCTGGAGGCAGCTCTGAGGACAGGAGGGGGCACAGCCAGCTTGGCAGCTGAGCTCCATGCTTGGAAGGCAGAAGAGGGGAAGGTGAGGGCACCGCTGTGCCAGGCAGTGGCCTGAGGCATCATTTAAAATAATAATTGAAGACACCAGGAGGTCACTCCTTAAGGGATCCACTTCAAACAAATGAGAAGCCAGAGCCATAAATGGTTCATCAGCGGTGGGATGAGGGAATGGAGAGGGTCATGGCAGGATGGTAAGAGGTAGCATGGGGGCCATTCAAATATCATTTCCTAATCCCAAGTTTAGAGAAAGCTTTTTATGAAAACAAAAGTCCAGTGTTATATTAGAAAAATATTGACAACTGAAATAAATATACAGAATAAGGAAGTGATTAGATGAATTTTTATATATCTCTTTACATTGTTTTTGCAGTGAAATTTCCAAGTCTGTAAAAACCATAGTGCACAAAATTCTAACGATAGTATGATGATGTCATTTAAAACTTATACTCTGAAAATGATGAGCTAAATGGGAAGACACCAAAACATTAGTGATAGTTCTATCAGGGTGGGTTTATGAATGGTTTTTCTTTTGATTTCAATGATCAGTACTATTTCCACATTTTCTTTTAATGAAGTTGTATTTCAGGCAGGAAAAAATCTTAGGGCCAGGCATGGTGGCTCACGCCTGTAATCCCAACAAGTTGGGAGGCCAAGGGGGGGTGGATCATTTGAGCCCGGGAATTTCAGACCAGCCTGGGCAACATGGTGAAACCCTATCTCTACCAAACATACCAAAAATTAGCCAGGTGTGGTGGCATGCACCTGTAGTCCCAGCTACTGGGGAGGCTGAGGCAGGAGGATTGATTGAGCCTGGGAGGTTGAAGCTGCAGTGAGTGGTAATCGTGCCACTGCACTCCAGCCTGGGTAACAGAGCGAGACCCTATATTGAAAAATAAAACAAAAACTTAGGATACGTTCCATACTTAACATGTGTATTATTTTGGGTAAGGAAACTTAGGTACAAAGTATATACAGTCTGACTACGACCACATAAATTACACACACACACACACACACAGAGACAGAGAGAAAGAGAGAGAAGGGCCCATTTTCACTCATTTATTTCTTCATTTATTCTACAAGTGTTTCCAAAGAATCTACACCCTGACAGTACTTTTCTGGGTGCAGGAGATACAGTAGCGACCAAAGCAGACCCCAAACCCCCTGATCCATGGAGTCTATATTCTAGTAGGGAACAGTCAATAAACAAGATAAATGAGTGTAATACACAGTATATTAGGCAGTGATAACTACTAAGCAGTAAAAGCAGGAAAGGGAGAGGGAAATTATGTCTTTATATGTCCTAGATTGAATAGAAGGAAGGTTCTTGGCGTTGTATGTTCCCACTCATAAGTGGAAGCTAAGCTATGAGGATGCAAAGGCATAAGAATGACACAATGGACTTTGGGGACTCAGGGGGAAAGGGTGGGAAGGAGGTGAGGGATAAAAGATGACAAATTGGGGTCAGTGTATACCGCTCAGGAGATGGGTGCACCAAAATGTCATAAATCACCACTAAAGACCTTACTCATGTAACCAAATATCAGCTGTTCCCCAAAGCCTGTGGAAATAAAAGATTGTTTTAAAAAGAAAAATGCATATGGTATAATCCCAACTATATACAAAATAAAATAATCTGTGAATATGCCTGGTGTATAAATGAATAGAAAAGTGTGAGAGTCCATATCCTAACGTAGGCGAGCTTCCATAAGGATCACGTAGCAAATATTTTCAGCCTTTTGGGCCTTTGTCACAACTATTCAACTTTGCAGTTGCAGCAGGAAAGCAGCCACAGATAATATGTAACTGAAAGGGTGTGGCTGTGTTCCAGTAAAACTTTACTTACAAAAACACTTCGGGATAAATTTGGTCTGGGAGCATAGTTTGCCAACCCCTGTTCTAACCTTTTAGCAGAGTAAGAGGTGAATTGTTTATTGCTAAAGTAATTTACCAAAAAATAACTTGTATTAATGTATGATTTGTATTAAAAATAATATCAATAAAAGGAATGTCCTAATGCAAAAAAAAAGTGGATTAGGAACCTGAAAGTTGCAAAAAAAAAAAAAAAAAAAAAAAGAAGAAGAAAGATTCTTGGGTAAATCAGGAGTTTTAAATTGTTTTTGGCTCTTTAAATTTCTTTTATTTTCCCCTGAACCCACATTGTTGAATTAGCTAGCATTAAGTTAAAACTGTGATGCAAATACAATGTATAGACAGCAAAATTGGTAGTGAGATTATTGGTCATTTCATTTTCCCCAAATCTCTACAATGAATACCTATTATTAAACAAAGAAAGCAAAAAACATTAAAAATGAGCAGTTTTCCTGGCTTAAAATCATCTTTGAGAGAGTTGGGAGACCAGGAACCTCATCTCGATGGGTAAAGTTCAAGATAATATTGTGAAAAAGATTGTGATGGTAACAAAATGGGGCCCAGAGATTGGGATTCAGTTTTGATTCTATTCCCATTTTCCTAAGAGAATTTGGGAAACTCATTTTCTCTCTCTGGGTTCCTATTTCTTTGCCTATAAATGGGTATAACCCTATCAGCCTCTAAGAATTTTGATTATCAAACAAGATAATGGAAAAGATAATTTATTAAGTAGTTTTACACTGGTGTGAATATTCCTCCTTCTGAAGGAAACACATATTTCTCCAAGGATAGGGTTTATATGCATTGCCTTTATGAGGTGACTTTCATATGCCTCTGTCCCATTGCTGCTGATTTTGCTAATACTGACATGCATATTTCCCCAATTCCTGTCTAAGCCAATTGAGGATAGGAGAGCCAAGTAGGACGCTTTTCTGCAGGGCTGAGTATTATAAACATTGGCCAAGTTGAAGAGTGGAATCTATGTTTACCAGGGTAAAGTACCCACATTCAAAAGCAGCTGAGGCTTTTCATATCCCACTTAAAGTCTGCCGATACAGAAGGTAGAAAATAGTAATATCTTTGTGTGAACACAGCATATTTGTTTGATGAGTTTGATTTCCTTTTAGGGACATGAGTTGCTTTGAGGTCTTTTTTTCTTTCCATGGTCTAAATTTAATCTTTGGATATTAAGCAATGATTATGAAGCATAAAGATCTTATTAGCTGAAAGGACATGTTGCTTGATGATGAGACACTGGAAATCTCCAAAGAGGACTCCAAGGGATATTCCTCTCTTAAGAGCTTAAAAAAAAAGCCAATGTGTAAATATTCATGGATTGTTTGCCAATTCCTAGGCTCAATATGAGGAGACTGACAAAGAGACACATGGTGTCATATTAAATATGTATTGGGCAGGGTGAAAGCCACTGAAGCAACAAGAGGGGAGAAACTTGTACTAGACCCCACAGCTCCCCTGGAAGCCTGCCTGGCAGAATCCCACTGAATTAAAAGGAAGCTGCTGTCCATGTTAGTAATGAGTGCTAGAACCTGGAAGCCAAGAGTTGAGGCTATGTGGTCCCTTAATTAGGGAATTGACTCTAACAGGGCCTCAGCTTGGTTGACAAATAAAATGAAGCTGCTGTACAGGGTTGTTAGGACCAAGGTCAAAGTTGAAATATCCCTAGAGTCCAGTTGGCTTCTCCCAGATAATTCCTCTGTCTCATGTTCAGAGACTGGACTTCTGAAAGGTGAAGCCTCTGCTACCATTCCCAGCCTTGCTTATGCCATGCTCCACTTCACTCTCTGGGCTTCAAAAATAGTGGCCTTCTTAGAGTTCCTCCAACACGTCATACTCTCTCCTGCCACAGGACCTCTGTACACACTGAACACCTTTCACCACACCTTTTTGCCAAGTTAGCTCATACTCTTCCTCTTTCAGATCTTAATCAATTCTTCAGCAAAGCCTTCCCTGGTCTATAGCAGGATTTAAAAAAATGCATTCATAGAACCATATTCCCTATCTTCACAGAAATTATCTCAGTTTGTAATTATATATTCAGTATATTTGATGAACATTACTCTGAAAGTGGCAAATTTGTTTTTTCTCATTTTCTTGCCTGGCACAAACTAGGTGCTCAATTTATCATTGTTGAGGGCTAGTCTTTATTTTTACTTGTTATGGGTCTATTTAATAGATCCCATGTTGGACAAGGTAAGAACTCAGGTCAATTCATTCTTAGTCCTAAGAAAAGAGTTCAAAGGATTCTAGGTATACCATAGTTTTCATAAAGAAGCAACACCTTTTAATATAAATTTTCATTTATTGCTATTGTCTCTTGTCCTAGAAAACTACTAATCTATTAATGACTTATTATGGTCCTGATGTAGTTAGCCTATTAAGACCAAAGTTTGACTGTTTATGTGAGAACCTGTTACACAAGACAAGGACAGACTGGCTACGGATGGAAGGGAGAGAATTCATGACCAGGTATTATGAGGTTTAGCAATGCCTTGCTCTGATCTGGTGCTAAACACAAGGCCCTAGACCTCAGAGTTCCTGCAAACATCTAGTAAGTAGAGGGCGACATCTTGCAAAGGACACCCAACTGCAGAGCCAAAGGAAGAGTCTAGAATTGAAAAGATGATCCAGATAATAAATTTAGCAGAATAAAAGCTACCATTCTAATGTTCAACTTTTCTAGTTTCCTTGTTTCTCTCCATAATTATCATGATTGTGGTAGTCCTGTTTACTGAGCATTGGCTTAGCAAGGTACTGCCCTAAATGTGTGCGTGTGTGTGTGTGTGTGTGTGTGTGTGTGTGCATTTCATTCTCATAATCCTCTTTGATAGAGCTGCTTTCTACAGATGACAAAATAGAGAAATGGAGGCTTGGATAAATTAAGAAACATGTTAAAGCTTATACAGCCAGAAAGTGGTAGGGCTGGGTGAGAACTCTGTCACTTGTTGGATTCTAAAGACTGAGTTCTCAACCATAATGCCAAAGTCACACCGAATGCCAGTCGCAGGAAGTCATGACTTTTTTCTAACCATATCTCCAGATCACTTGTCTCACTATTTACTCAATACTTTACATATACTTACTTTGTAATCTAAATAGATATTGAATATCTGTAAAATTGTAGGATATGATGGTTGTGTTTTTTGACATTCATTAAATAAATACATCAATATAAAAACCAAAAAAGTCTATGTATTGCTTAGAAGCACGTTGCTTACCACTCCCAGTAGTAGCCACACTATGCTTTGGGAATCCCACATTATGCTATCCTGAACCATGTTTCTTCTGTCTCCTTTGTGAATAAGGGGCATTGTGGAAATGAGACTTGCCTGGTGGCTGGTATTTTTCTGAAGCTGTTTTGAAAGACGGCCGCTTCCTACCCTAGAGGTGGCTATACTTCAGTGATGAGAGGCTCAGTGCTTAGGGCGGTCTGGTTGAAAAGAACTATATAGATATCACTTATCATCATTCTCATGATGACAATGATTATTTTACATATGGCTGCTTTAAGGGTGAATGGCATGGTCTCATTTGTATGCCAGCATCTGGCAGTCTGTCACACATCTGCAGAATATAACCTAAACTGCACTATTAATATTTCCCCTTTGCATTCTCCCCAAGGCATCTGTCTCCCAAAATGCCTAAAGAAACTCCCCTCCCCCTTGAAGGCCTAGAGGCAAAATTCAGAAAACATGTCACCTAGACTGGGGAAGCAGAAGCTCAGAGTGACAGCCAGCTGAGCCTGAGCAGATTTCTGGCTCTTGGAATAGATAGAGAGAAAGGGAACCACCACCCACACTCATTCTATTAGCAGCTGCACTGCCAGGCAAAATCTGTAGGCAGGCCCAGACAGCATGTGGAGTCTGTTCCGTGATCAACAAAAGATGCCAGGCATGATCCTGATGGTCAGTTCTCATTGCCTCCAAATATATCTCATAATTGCCACTACCTGATTAAAGCTGCCTTCCCTGAAAGCCCTTGGAGACTGTTGAGTGCTCTCTGTGGTGGAGACTAGCTAGCTGTGTACCAAAACCGGGTCTTTTTTTTTCCTGGGCACACAGCCAGACTACATTTTCCAGGCTGCCTTGCAGTAAGAGGTGGCCACGTGGCTGAATTCTAGCCAATGGAATGTACGTTTTTTTAGGGCCTGGCTCAGAGGAATCTCCCACTTGTGATCTTCCATGACCTTCCCTTTTACAGTCGTGCTATAAACGTGGTAACATTGGGGAGCTGCAGATGAAAGAGGCCTGAGTTTCCAAATTACTGATTGGAGGAGGCTGCCTGCTGATGGGGATCATCAATATTAGACTTTACAGGAAAATAATCTTTTATTTGTTTGAGCCATTATGGGGTCTATTCTATATACAAACTTTTGGAGCTTTACTATAACTCTTAAAATTAAATTTCCAGGTTAGATTTTATGATCAACTGTCTACTGGATAGCTCTACTTTGATGCCCTACTATTATTTCGAACTTGACAGGTCCAATAATTTTCTATGTGTCAGAGTGTTCTACATACTGGAATACAGCAATAGTTCATACAAAACCCTTGCTCTTGTAGAATTTACATCCTAATATGAGGAAACCAAAAATACATAAATAAAAAAATTTTAAATCATGGTAAGTACCATGATGATAACAGGGATAGAGAGTTATTGGTAGATACTAAGAGTTAATGGGAAAAAGTACCTCTGGGGCCTGAATAGTGACATGCAGCTAGCCATGTGAATGCTAGGGACAAAATTTTCTAGAAAGATGAAACAGCAAATGCAAAGACTGGAAGAATAAGGTTTACTTAGGAACAGACAAGTGATTAGTTGGCTGAAACAAAGTGAATTAGGGAAGAGTGACATGACTGGATATCAAAGATGGAGACAGGTTCCAGATCATGTAGAATCTTATAGGCCGAGTTAAATAACTTGGATTTTATTCTGAGTTCAGTGGGAAGCTACTGGAATGTTTTTTTTTTTTTTTAAATCAGGGAAGGAATGATATTTGAATTACATGTTGAAGGGTCTGTACTGTATAAAAGAGCAAGAGTGAATGGAGACCAGATGAGATTACTGCAGTCACAGAGGTGAGAGACAACAGTGGCTTATGCTAGTGTAGGGAGGTAGGAGTGGAGATAGGGATATATGAGTTGATTTGACATATATTTTAGAGGCAGGGCTCATGGATAGATGGAGTTAGAGCAGGGGAGGCTGGTAAGCGGAAGAGAAAACCCCATATTGATACCTAGGTCAATTGTTCAGTTGCCTGAGTTGTTCAGTGCCATTCCTCATAAATCTCATGCCTCAGGTTTGTGAGGAATGGAGCACATGATAGGTATTCAATAAATGACCAATTTTTACTATGAAATAGAGGGTCAACATAGTGGGGGTGAAAATACTGGCCCAGCTATTTGGCATTTTTTTGACTTTTCTATATATTTTTTATTTCTATTTATTTATTTTTGAGATGGAGTCTGGCTCTGTCACCCAGACTGGAGTGCAGTGGTACAATCTCGGCTTCCTGCAACCTCTGCCTCCTGAGTTCAAGCGATTCTCCTGCCTCAGCCTCCCAAGTAGCTGGGACTACAGGTGCATGCCACCATGCCTGGCTAATTTCTTTTTTGTATTTTTAGTAAAGTTGGGGTTTTGCCATGTTGGTCAGGCTGGTCTTAAGAAATCCTCAAGAAATCCACCTACCTAGGCCTCCCAAAGTGCTGGGATTACAGGCATAAGCCACTGCTCCCAGCCGACTTTTCTATATTTTAATTAAACAGGAGATAATGATACTTACATTACAGGGTTGTTTTATCAAATATGTCCTTGGGGGTAGAAGTTACTAATATAAAGAGGCATGATAGGGGATTAAGAATTGTTAGTAAAGTTCTGTTTCTGGATGTCCATGCTGGTTATAGGTGAGTTCAAGCTGTGAAATTTCATCAAACTGTACAATTATAATATGTGTACTTTTCTATATGCATAATATACTTCAATGAGGTAAAAAATGTGATGCTATACTTAAAGTTCCCAGTGCAAGTGCTTGGAACTCAATAAATATCAGCCACTATTATTTTCACTCTTATGATATAATGGAAACCAGTATGTCTGTGGTCCATGCAGTTCATACAGATTTGTGAATCCTTTAATAGAGAAAGGAACAGAGAAAGAATCTGAACTCTAGGGTCTTATCCTATTGTTGATAAAATCATCTCTAATTTTAATTCATGGCACATAAATGCCTCCCTATGAAGGAATTGATTCAGAGTCCCAATCCAGAGCTAGCCCTGGCTCGCCACTTGTAATAACAATATTTCCCTAATTTTATTGTTATGATTAAAGAGTCTCATAGGTGCCAGCACATTTTAAAAGGGGCAAGTTCTCCACAAATGCTAGATGTTGCATTTCTATTCCATATTTTCCCCAAGCCCACTCGTACCTGAATACTCTTGATTCAGGCCAGTTGATTCTTGGTCACAAAGAAAGGATACTAAAACTTTGATTGGTTATTTCAAAGTTCCATAGGTTAATCCTCAGGTCATCAGCGGACATGTAGGTTTCATAGTCGCTGTTGACGGATATGGAGTTGATGTGATATGTGTGTGCGTTGGCAAATACTCTTCGCGGGGTGGCTTCCACCATCAGGTCCATGGGTCTCAGGACAGGCACCTGGGATGCAAGAGAAACAAATCACTTCAGAACCAAAGATCTTCCATAGGAAAAGAGTTTGCATGCTAATGTCATTTATTATCACACACAAAATAATAGCCGCATTGAAGAAACTCCAAGTTAAAGAAGAGGCTAATAACAAATCACACACTGTTCCTGTTCCCTTCTGTTCCTCCTCTTTCAAAAGATATCAGCATCACTTAGCCCTGATGGAAAATTTCATTCTTTATAAATTCTAAACATTTTTCTAAGCCCCTCCAGGTAGCCTCATCTCAGGGGAACTTGGCTTCCATTGTGGAGTCATTACCTTCCAGAGACATGGTTCCATTTTTTTTAAAACATGAAATTTATTTTAAAAAGGAAGTTGTGAGAAAATTTTAGAAATGTCTAGTTCAACTTTAATCTAAATTTATCTTTTATATCTTTTCATCTCATGCCTTTGGAAGCCTACACCCATTCCTGGCTTTGTCCTTAATCCTTAAGGGGATTTTGAGAAACTTTAGCATCACCCAAGACTCTAATAGTCCAGATTCAGCCACTAATACATAGGGAACCCAATGACATCTGATTGACCTGAGAAAATCTTGGTTTATATTTGCCTTAGAGTGCGAACCAGGTAGTGTCCACTTTTACATGCAAAACTGTTCCAGCTTGGACATTAATGATATGGTCACCTTACTGAAAAATAAAAACTTCTCAGTAAGTATTTCTTGAATGAGTGAGTGAGAACACATGATTAAATGATTTCTGTCTGGTGGGTCAGAGAATCGGCAGCTAAATAGTCCCCCATACATGACTGTCTTTCTGGCAAACATGAACAAAGACTTATCACTCTTCCTCCTTTGAGTTCTGGGTGAACTGGCTCCAAAGAAAAAGAATAAGAGCACGAATGCCTGAGAGGGAACAGACTTAAAAAAAAAACACCAAAGACAAAGAAAACCCCACAACACAGGTGTGGTCCCTTAATAGAAACAACATAATAAAATACCCAAAGCTATTTTCTTTTCAAGCAAATCATTTTCTTGCAACTGAGCCCCGACTGATTTGATACCAGGTGGTAGATTAAGACTTTGACTTCTGGATTGGCTTCAACCCAGGTGGCGAGGAGAAGAAAAACAAAAGTTAACTTTTCTGAAGTGCAGTCACCTCACCAACATAACATAACCTTTTAGAAAAAAGAATTCTCCCAGTGCAGACTTGAGGGACTTTAACTCATCTATGAGGGAGTTTTTAAATGAAATCAATGATTCAGAGGAAACAGAATTCTAGACAGATGTGGTACTTGATAATCCAGAAACCAGAGGTGACTTGAGGTGTGGCTGTAGAAGGGTCAGGGGTCCTCCAAATACTAGGAAATGGAGGGAAAGTCTTTGTGGTCCCCCATCCCAATTATGGATAATGGCCCTATAGCTTAAGTGTGTGTGGCAGGGACTGGGAGACCAGGGTTCTGATCAGATTCACCACTAACCAACAGGCTATGAGGTCTGGGCAACGAACCTGTTCCTCCTGAGCTCGAGCTCAGTCGCACTGTCTGCGAAACAGTGACCGTGCTCCCTGTGCCCTCACTATCACAAAGGGTGGTTTGGGGTTTTGTTGAGATGATCTGACCTCCAATGCATCCTCCTACCCACTCTTTCAACAGTATTTACTGAGTGCCACACAAAGTCCTGGGGGGTTCAACTGGTGAGCAGAACCAGATACAGGTCCTGGCATCATATACCTGTTCTTGTCAGGGGAGATAGACAAAATTAAAAGGGCTAGGTGTGCAAAAGAGAGGATATACTGCCAAGAGGGATTTAACCTGCTCAGGGAGAACTGAAGAGGCTTTCCTGAGAATGTGTGAGTGTGTTGGAATGGGAAAGATGGGTAGGGATTTAACCAGGCCAGGAGGGGAGTGGAAGGGAGAATGTGTCTGAGGGATGTGCAAAGGTCCCATGGTAGAGGTGAACAAAGCAAGAGTGAAAAACTGATAGGTCACTGTAGTTGAGATAGAAGTAGTGATGGGAGCTATTGTGGGAGATGAGGTGACAGGGTAGGTAGGAAGCAACACCCCCCAAAAAGTTTTGCCATTATTCCAAGTGAATAGGGTAAAAAATGAAAGGATTTGCAATGATTGTGGTATAATTAAATCCAGGTTTTGATTAGATCAGTCTGGATGTACAATGGAAAACAAGTTAAAGGACGAATGAAGTAGAATTTTTAAAGGGAAGATCATATACTCTCGGACATCAATTAAGGGCGTGCCTGAGTTAAGGCATTGTGATGGATAAAAACATGACTTTGTCCTCAGAAACTCTACACCGAAATATTTATTGGGTATTTTCTCTGTGTCAAGCATTCTTCATACATAATCTCAGGTAATTCTTTCAAGAGCTCTGTGAAATAGGTACTCATACAAAGAGAAAACTCAGGCACAGAGAGGCTACACCACTGGCCCAGGGTTGCCCAGCTATAGGAAGCATAGCTAGGTTCAATTCGGGGACTGGAAAGTGCATGTTCTTTCCACTGCACCACACCACATTGAAATATCATACAGGGTAGGAAGTGATAAATGCTCTGAAAGTGACATAAATTGCCAGGAGAATTTATGGAATAACTAGTTACTGGTAGTTATAATGGTAGCGGTATTCATAGTAGTGCAGTGGTTAAGAAACCTCAATTAGGTGTTGTAGGTGTTCACGGTATTTGAACAGGGCATCTGTTCTTTCAGAAATGTGTGCCATGTTTTTATAGTTTGTCACAAAGGAGCTCCCCACCTGAAGCTTTTGGTTGCTACCTGGTTCCTCTGCCATCAGGAGGTACCAGAGCTCAAAGCAGAAACCCAAAGGTCACAAAAGAAATGGAATCTGCAGGACTTCCTGTGGCTCCTCCTAAACTCTTCCCTGGGCCTTCTCAGTTACTGTACATTGTCTGTTGAGATTTCTTGTGGCTGTGGCGACATGGAAGGGAGCATGCAGCCAGGAATAAGAGGCATTACAGAGTGGGAGCTGCCAGCCCACAGCTTCAGCTTAATGTGATGGGCCTGCCTGCTAATTCAGGCTGACATATTCCATGATGTACCACTTAATGGGGAAGGGCTCCGTGTAGGTATCTGGGGATGGAGCCTCTAATGCTTTGCCCAGATAAGACAGGGGGAATGGAGAGCTGAATGACGCTCATGGTATTCCAACATCAGTACCAGGCCTACGTAAAGGCTTGTCTGCTGCCCAGTGACTCCCCTCACAAGGACAAAGAGGGAAGTTTGGTGGTTCAAACAGGACAGGATGGACTGATTAGGAAACCACGTTGACTGTTTTTCTTCTGCTCTGGCTACATATTCCTTTTGAGGCCAGGCAAGAAGAAGATCTGGACACTATTCCCTGAGTCAGGCCCACAGGCAATTGTTAAGGCTGTTTCTGGAAACATACATGGAGAGCTTCCTGTGCCAGTTGCTGCGTTTAGAATCCCTGACTCCCTGACCCACCCAACTCCAAGGTGTTATCTCCTCCAGCGCCCTCAGTAACTAACCTTTCAAGCTAGATTCCTCTGTTTGCCCCATTTTACAGGGGAGGTGAGGGGAGGTGGAGGGAGGTGGAGGTGGAGGGAGGTAGAGTATCCAGTCCAATGTCACACAAAGTATAAGCTGGGGGTTGGGATCTGAAGCCAGTTAATTTGGTTCCTGAATGAGCACACCTAGCCACTACTGTGAATGAAACTATTAGGTTGAAATACAAAACTGCCATTTTTGCAAGTCAAAAATTGTCAAATATCAGCAATCTCATGTGGTTTAACCTAACACTTCGGAAAGGTTCTGTGGTGTATGGATGTGACATCAAATCAGGGAACATTTTGGCTTGGAGGGACCCTTAGAGCCTCTTCGTAGGACATCATCTGTGTGTGTGGTGGGAGTCTTATAGTGGGAGGCCATAGTGTCTAAGCCTCTCCTCCTTCATTATTCTTGGTATTATATGCTTGCATCCTCAATAATATGCTGAAAGAACTATTTCTGTAGATAAGCAAAGTGTGAAAGCGAGTAGCCAGGGCAGTTCTTGAAATCTACAGATGAGAACATTGAGGTCCAAGAGGTGAAGCACCATGGTCACCCTTCCAGGGTTGCTTGCACAGCCTGGGTCTCTGCTTCCTGTCCCAGACTTCTGCTCCCACACACCATCTGCCTGAACCATCCTCCACAGGACCAGAACCTCTTTTTGTCAAATGACAGAAGCAGAGCCAGACAAAATTCAGATCAGGCCAGGACGTCTTAATTCAGTTCAAACTTTGTCTGAGCCACCTCGGCAGAGTCGTTGATGGGGCTAGGACCAACACGGAGACAAGGGACATGCTGCATGAACGGCGGTCAGTCCTTGGCCCTCTGAGCGGCCAGTCCTTGGCCTACCTGCAGGTGGTTCTGTGTTGAGCTGCTGGAATTCAGTGATGTCCCCTGCCTCAGGTGCTTCACCCTCCTCTCTGGCCCTGGTTGAGTTTCAGCTCATTCTCCTAGGCTGCTTTCAAAGGACATGCATCCCAGTCCTGTGTCTTGCCTGGACACCCAGTATTACATTAGAATATCAACCAAATAATGTACCAGCCCCAAAAGAGCAGCCAGAATCTAATCTGCAATAAAGCTTACAGAGATGTATTTCAGTTGTAATATTCCTGGGAAGCTCTTCCCCCCAGAGAGTGGCACGGCTTCCCCCGTCACTTCAATCAGCCCCTGCTCAAATGTCACACCCTCAGGGAGGCCTTCCATGACCATCCCACCTCAAATCGCACAGCCTCCAGTCTATCCCCTTCCCAACTGACTGCTTAGAGTGTTTTAAACACTTCAGCAGTTCCTCAGTGAATTTTTGTTGCTATCCTACAGTTAACTTGGTAGATGTTACAATCGCTATTGCACAGATGAGGAAGCTGAGGCAGAAAGGTGAAGGTGTCTGAAGGCTCGCAGTGAGTCTGAGGCAGGGCGAGTGCTCAGGCCTGGTACTCCTTCCACCCCTTGACTCAGCAGTCTATGCCCTTAGTCGCTTAAAGCACACTCAGATGCTTGGGAGGGAGACAGCGAGGGCGATCACGCTGCCATGGAGGTCATCAGGCACTGCCCAGGCAGTATCAGCCAAAGGGGTCCTGCCTGGGGATCCCAAGGTAGACCTCAGAAAGGAGAAGACTATGAAGCTAGGCAGGGTTTGAAGGGTGAGTGGGAGGTCCCCAAAGAGAGGTGGGGATGGGGAGGGGAGGGAACTGGGCTTCAGTCAGAGGGACTAGCATTGTGCAAACTCAGAGGAGAGACAGCAAGGTATACACATACAGGTGGGTGACTGTGCTTCTAGGGTGAGGTCAGTAATTAGTTATTCATTCAACAAATACTTATGAAATCCCTCCTCAATAGCAGATACGTTATAGGGGCTGGGGCCACAACAGTGAACACTCTGTGGGGTATAAGTTCTTGTGTGTATGGGTACATGAGGAAAACCTGAGTTGGGTAAGGGACTAGCAAGCAGCGGGTGTGCTCTTTGAGGTGGGGTGGTCATAGAAGGCCTCTCTGAGGGAGTGGTGTATGAACAGAGACCTGAATGAAGTGAGAGAGGGAGCCATGCAGCTCTGTGGGGAAGAGCACTCCAGCCGGGGGGAACAGGAAATGCAAAGGCACTGAGGTTGGAGTGTGCTTAGAGTACAGGAGGAACAATAGCAAAGAGCTTTTTTTCTCTTTTTTTTCTTTCTTTTCTTTTCTTTTTTTTAAGAAATGGGGTCTTGCTATGTTGCCCAGGCTGGAGTGCAGTGGTGATTCACAGGCATGATCCCACTACTGATCAATATGGGAGTTTTCACTTGTTCTGCTTCTGACCTGGGCAGGTTAACCCCTCCTTAGGCAGCCTGGTGATCCCTCACTCCCGGGAGGTCACCATATTAATGTGAACTCAGTGTGAACACCCTATCAGCATAGGGTACTACAGCCGAGGACTCCTGGGCTCAAGTGATCCTCCTGCCTCAGCCTCCTGAGTAGCTGACTACAGGCACGCACCATTGTACCTGTCAGCAAAGAGCTTTTATGGCTGGAGAGGAGTGAGTAAGGAAGCATGGCAGTTGGAGAAGATGTTGGATCAGTAGTCAGGGCCGGACCAGCATCTTTGCTGTGAGGGTGAGGAAAGCTCAGGGAGGCGTGAGTGGCTACCTGTGAGTAGCTGCCTGATACGGGACTCTACCCTCCCTCACCATTCCTTCTGTCTCTGCCCATCTGCTCTGTCTTCCTCCCCCAGGTTCTTATTATCTTTCCTGCCTCTTCTCTTGGGAAATACCAGATCATCTTTCACTTCCCAGAACCCATTTACTAACAAAATGAATGTTGCTGTCATTTGGCTTATTTGGTGACCACACCAGCCATTCTTCACAATCTTCCATGACACCTAAGTGGGGGTTGGCGGGTCACGGTGCCTTGCTTCAGAGACATGCAAGTAAAGCAGAGTAGAGCCCTAGAAAACAGGAAGCCCCTGAAGCCTCCAGTTTAAAAAACATCTGTGAAAAGGCACAGCAAGGGGAGGCCATCGGAGGACTCCCCTCAATGCGCCTTCATGAGAGGAGTTTTTCACAGAGAAAAAACAACAGCTGTGTTTACCATGGCAACCTCCAGCAGCCCAGTCAATTGACAGATTCAAGGCAAGACTCGGAGAAGAGAGAAAAGATGGCCATTCAGGAGATAAAGAACAGGAAAGATGACGTCATGGAGAAGGAAGAAAAGAGAGATGTCTGTCTGTAAGATCTGGATGAATTGTAGCTGTTCAGTAACTCTAGGTCAAATCTCATTGACCTCAACAGACAAACCTTTGAATACCATTGCTTGGTACGTATAAGCATAATCAATTTTGTTATGGAAGGAGCATCCACGTTCTCCTTCCTAAAATCAGATCTTCTCAGGAGTACCCACAGCGTAGGTTCTCCTTCCTTTTGCAAAAGAAAGATGTAGAAAATGTTCCTTAACTTGTCCTGAATCTTACTAAGGTGTACTATGCAATTCATAAACACTTCTGAGAGGGACAGTTGCATGACACTTTTAATCAAGGCCCCGTAGACATCCCTGTCCCCAGCTCATTGTGATTTATACAACATAATCAACATTATAGGGTCTTTTGAAAAAATTGGTATCAATTTAAATCCACACTTGCTCCATATCTCTTGTTAGTGTTCAATAGATACTCCCCATTCCCCTCCCCAAATAATTGAGATTACTCTACATTTAGACTGACTGTATATATCAAGGTCATGGGGTTTGGTGGGTTCTGTATCACCAATTAGGAACTGCACATAGGAAGGTTATAACCACACACTGGCCCCAGATAAAGCCATTGACAAACATTTATTGAGCATCTACTACATGCTGAGAAGTTGCCAGAGTATCCTTGAGAAGCTTAGGGGAGGTAGGCAATATGTAACCCCCTCCCTCTTGTTACTCAAACCATCCCTTTTGGGAAGGCTGTTTGATCTAGAAAAGACAAAGATGACAACAGAAGTCCTGGGTGTCCACCTCATCCTAGGTATAAGGAAACCCTGACCCTGGTGCTCTGGGACCACAGGTTTGAGGTCCAGTGGAGAACCTGAGGGTGAATATGTTATCCCATCTTGAGGCACTAGATGGGAAATCTCTCAGAGGGGCTTGGAAATTCCAGATTCCGGCCTCACTTCAAACTTATCACCTTGCCTTTTCACTGGGCTTCCTTCAAGAAACAGCCTTTGTGACTTTTTAGTAACAACTGCCATAGGTTTGGGATAAAGCCAATAGCTAAGGGGCACCCAGACTTCATTTTCAAGGAAGAGGGAGTGAGTTGTTATAAAAATGGGAGATCATTGGGTCCTCCTGTAAATATCCTAATTCCAAAGAATACAGCTTGGTGGTACAGAGCAGCTGTCCTCAGTGAGAATACTGTTCCCCCAGGAACAGTAGTGGTGGATGACTTCTAAGAACTATGTGAAAAAGTTTTAAGGAAATTCATTTCTTCATTCCTAACTTCCATGTTCTCCTTCCTAAAATCAGATCTTCTCAGGAGTACCCACAGCCTAGGTTCTCCTTCTTCCTTTTGCAAAAGAAAGATATAGAAGAGGTACCTTAAATTATCCTGAATCTTATCAAGGTGTACTATGCAATTCATAAACA
Source organism: Theropithecus gelada (assembly GCF_003255815.1). Lineage (NCBI taxonomy): Eukaryota > Metazoa > Chordata > Mammalia > Primates > Cercopithecidae > Theropithecus > Theropithecus gelada. The sequence goes on from NC_037673.1 coordinate 143,087,919, forward strand.
TTTCTGAGAGGGTCATCTGCATGATACTTTTAATCAAGGTCCCATAGACACCCCCATCCCCAGCTCATTACGATATGCATTTCTAATAAAATTTTACTTTTTATATTTAGTCATCATTTGTCAGAATTATATGTTTATGTTGTTTTGATGTATTATGTTCTATTAATAGTCAAAGCAGCAACTAAACCCAGAAGATAATTTTAAAGTCTTACAGTCACATATTCATAAAAGAAAAAATCTATTTACATCTATATTTGTTATAGAAATGATCAAAAAAGCTTTTAACATGATTTAGGGGAAATGCAGTAAAAATAGATGTTTGAAGAAGAAAAAATAATAATATAAAGCTTCTGACTTAAAAACATTTGTTCACATATTCTTTTAGTGGGTTTTGGTGAGTATTCAGTAATGAGGTATTTAAATCCCACTGGCTGCAATAAAAAGGTGATATAAAAGTTTTAAACTGCTAACGGTTAAAATACTCTGAAATCACATTTTCTGCAATTATTTAACATTACAATGGAAATGCTTAGTTGCCTACTTTAAAATGCTCAAGAAAGTACATAGTTATTCAAAATTCTAGAGGTACACAAGCACACAATTTGAATGGTATAAGAGGATTTTTGGAGTTATGTGGACTTGGGCTTGGATCCTGGCTGTGCTAATTACTAACCATGTGGCCTTGGGCTTGTTGCTTAGTCTTTCTTGATATCAGTATTCCCTTCCTTAATGTTGGGGATATGTAACACCTTCAGTAGCACTGTTAAGAGAACTTCGCACAAGGATTGACACATACTGTCTAACGAAGAAACATTCATGGAGACATGATTTGTGCCAGGATTGTCCTAAACACTTATGCACATCATGTTATTGAATCTTCACAATGGCCTTATGAAGTAGGTACTAAGATCATTGTCATTTTATGGATGTAACTCCTGAAGCAACACAGGTCATGAAGTTTGCCCACGGTCATATGGTTGCCACAGGGTAGAACTGTCCCTGGATGTCGGCTGTCTGGCTCCAGCTCCTATGGTAGCTATTATTAGCATTCTTACCATTAACTTCCAATTGTAGAAAAAAATGGTTCATTCTGAAAGATTGCCTGGGGAAGATTTTCTGACTTTTCTATATTGACTATGAGGTTTTAGCATCTCTTCCATCCACCGAGGGAGTTCAGTCACATACAATGTAAGGTTGCTTAGGAAAAGTAGCTAGGGGAATGATTGGTCATTAGATAGCAATTAACTTTATTGAGAACTTAAAAAGCTGAAAGCTCTCCTGGTTAGGAGTTTTGCAAATAGCTCCATCCTCATTGTCATGAAAATCTTGAACAATATGGACGCTCATCCAGTTATCAAAGCAACCTGGGGGGCAGAGTCTGGCATTGTGTGTACCCATTATTGAAGGGTAATGCGGTGTAACAAACCAAATCGAGTATGTACGATGACTGTCAAATAAAATAAACCACTAACAAATTAAATTACTTTTCATTTTCAGTAGGAAGAATGCCAGTCATTTTTCATTTTAAAAAATATGCATCTTAATTCCATTTTTTAAAAATGTGAAGAGAAGCATTTAAAGGCCACTTGTGCTATCTATACTGATGTTTATTTTCTATAGATATCTTTCTCCTGGTTCCGGGGCATTTTCCCTCAAAGAATTAGTGGAGCGTTAAACCTCGCTTTGGTCAAAAAACCTGTTTCTTCCATGGATCAATGGTGGATGGAGTTCAGAAAGCAGGAGTGATAGGCTGGCTCTGGCTTACAGTGACATATCAGAGCTGTTGTTTCCAGAATGAAACTGCCACTCACCAGCACCCCGCCAAACCCCCCTGGGAATCCTATCCAAATAATATAATTTTGAGATTTCCCTGCTCACACCCTTCAACAGCCTCAATATGTCCCTAATTTCTTCTTTTACTGGCTTTGTCATATAGATTGAAATAAGCCTGAGAAGAAAAACCTCTTTGAACCAAGTCAGGCTTTGTGTTTCAAGTCATTAAAGATCTTAGAATTATATTCTTTCACTTGACAAACATTTATTAAGTGCCAATCACTGTACTAGGTAGTATGTGTACAGAGTGAACAAAACAGATTAAGGGGTAGAATTTCAAGTCTAACACGGAAGAAAGACACTAATGTCTCTAAGTAAATGCATTGTTATAAACTGTCACTGATGCTACAAAGAGATGTATATTGTTTCATGAGAGAAAGAAATAGGGGCTCTAATTTAGATTGAGGAATCAGATAAGTTGTTTGTAAAGAAATGACAATTCACCCCACAAAAGCAGGGCCATAAGCATTCAATCCTCTAAATCAGTGTTTCTCAATTAGGAGCTATTTTGCTATTGGGCAGTGTCTGGAGATATTTTTGGTTGCCACAATAGAGCGGATGTTACTGGCATCTGTGTGCAGGAGCTAGGGATGTGGCTAAACTCATTTTGATGAACAGGGCAGCTCTCCCTGAAACAAAAAATTATCTAGCATAAAATGTCAACAGTTCCAAGGTTGAAAAACCCAAGTCTTAAGGACACTCTCCTGGAACACAGTCCAAATCTAGAGTGGATAGAAGAAACCAAGTACTAACTTCCACAATAGGCCAGCAATAAGTTTCAGTTCATGAAGGTATTTTGGATTAAAAAAGTACTTCATATACATAGATATATTATATACATATATACATAAATATATGCAAATATCTGTGTTTAATATCTATATTTCAAAGACATATAAAATATATATTTGAAAGACTTATCCCCTATGGCCAGCTATAAGAATAATATATAATGCATAAAAGCTGCCTGGGAAATTAATGTATATATTTTCAATTCAATGCATCAAAAATGGTTTGCATGGCAAAAAATGTTCATGCTCTTTGTGTCTTTGACTTCTTTTGGCCTGACTATGAAAAGGAGAGGAAAGATACCTTTTTCTCAGAAGATAAACTCACTATCTAATTACCAACTCATGCAGAAACCTGTAATTCTGCCAGTTTTATCTTATTTTTTTCCCCCAGACACTTACTTTTTATGCCAATATCACTATTTTTTAAAGTGTGTTTCTCTGTTCACTGCCTTTCCTGTTATCTCCTTTGATGTTTTACATTGTGTAATGCCACAAGAAAAAAAAGAGACATCTTAAAATACCCCGGTAGAGGAAAATTTCATTTAACATTTATAGCTGGGGAGAGTGGAGTTGGGAGAGGCACTGGTTTAATTTTTGGTTAGTTTGGTTAGGATTAATCACAAAAATTGTTTTTGCTGTTTTTTAACTGGTATTGATGAAGTATTACTTTTTCCTATTATTAGGATACTCATCACTGAATCTTTGATCACCGAAGATTGACCAAGCCTCAGAAGTATCACACTGCATTCTGTCATTTATTACTGTGGAATCTATAGAACTAAGAAGATAAATACAAATTTGATATTAACTTCAAGAATCTTACAGCTGGAAGTTACCTGAGAAGTCATTTACATTAAAAAGGTCTGGATAAACACAAAGATGCATTTCTAAGAATTTAAAAAACATGGCCTTTCGTAGATATCCATAGCATGTCAGTTCTGCCTCCCACCAACAGATGGCAGTAGTAATTACTAGCAACACTTTGATTTAGAAACAAATTGACTTAAGATTGACATTTCAGGGTTGCACTGTCTGATTCCCAATCTTGGCCGAGTATCAGAATCAAATAAGACCTCTTGTTAAAAACTGATGTCTGCCCCCCACTGGCGTGCTCTTTTGCCCTTCTGCTTCTGCCATGGGGTTATGCGGCATGAAGACTCTCACAAGAAGTTGGCGCCCTGATATTGAACTTTCCAGCCTCTGATACTGTGAGAAATAAATTTCTTTTCCTTATAAATTACCCAGTCTGTGGTATTCTGTTATACAAACACAAAATAGACTAAGACCATGGGTTTAAAATGATTTTTATAGTTCTATACTGATTGAAGTTTTTTTATGTTAATTTAAAACATTCTGATTATGTTTATAATCATTAAAAGGAAATCACTTATGGAAGATAAAAATGACAGGAAAAGGGTTACTATTTATAATATACAAAGAGTTCATGAAAATTAGTAAAAAGACAAACAGCTCAATAAAAATACGGGCAAAAATATGAATGAAAAATTCAGAAAAAGGGAAAAGAAAATGACCAAGACATAAATAGAAACATGTCCAACTCATTAGTAAAGAGATACAAATTAAAATTTTTAAAATCTTTAATCTTATAGAAGATTAATCTGATGAATCTTTTAATTTTTAAACTTTGCTCATAAAGAATTTACTATATGCCAGTCACTGTTATAAGTCTTAAAACTATTAATTCATTTACACTCATAACAATTTTATGAGGTAGGTATTCATATCATCCTCTTTTTACAGATCAGCGTATCTGAGCCACAAAGCAGTAATGTGTCCTAGCTAAAAGCACACAGCTAGTACTTGCTGGAGCTGAGACAGGTACTCAGTATTTCCAGCCAAGGGAGTCCTAACTCTAAACCACTACACTATGCTGCCTCTCAGTTGGATGTATAAAAAGAAAAATATAACATCCTATCCTGGAGATGGAATAAACAATGAACATTTACTCATGGAAGCATAAACTGCAACAAGATTTTCAGAAGGGAATCTTGAAGTAGCTGTTAAAATAATCTACACATCTTTTGACTTAGTAAACCCTACTTTAATGAAAACTATCCTATAAAAACATCCCTATATAACAATATACAGGCATGTCCCAGAAATACTGCAAGTTCAGTTCCAGAACAACACAATGCAGTGAATATTGCAATAAAGTTAGACAAACTTTTGTTTTCCCAGTATATATAAAGTTATGCTTACACTATACTGTAGTCTGTTAAGTGCACAACAGCATTATGTCTAAAAAAACAAGGTACATACCTAAAGTAAAAATTACTTTTTGCTACATAATATTAATGATCATCTGAGCCTTCTGTGAGTCATAATCTTTTTGCAGGTAGATGGTCTTGACTCAATGTTGATGGATGCTGATTGATCAGGGTGGTAGTTGCTGAAGGTTGAGGTGGCTGCTGCAATTTATTTTACTTTTATTTTTAATTTTGTTTTTTTGAGATAGAATCTTGCTCTGTTGTCCAGGTTGGAGTGCAGTGGCACGATCTTGACTCACTGCAACCTCTGCCCCCGGGTTTAAGCAATTTTCTGCCTCAGCCTCCCAAGTAGCTGGGATTACAGGCACTTGCCACCACGCCTGGCTAATTTTTGTATTTTTAGTAGAGAGACGGGGTTTCACCATTTTGTCCAGGCTGGTCTTGAACTCCTGAACTTGTGGTCCACCTGCCTTGGCCTCCCAAAGTGCTGGGATTACAGGCGTGAGCCACTGTGCCCAGCTGGCTGTTGCAATTTTGAAAAAACAACAATTAAGTTTGCCATATCGATTGACTCTTCCTTTCAAGAAAGATTTCTCTATAGCATATGATGGTGTTTCACAGCACTTTATCCACAGAACTTCTTTCAAAATTAGAGACAATCCGTTCAAGCACTGTCGCTGCTTTATTAACTTTATTAAAACTGCTTTATTAATATTGACGTGATATTCTAAATCCTTTGTTATTTCAACAAGGTTCACAGCATCTTCACCACAGTAGATTCCACCTCAATAAACCACTTTCTTTGCTTATCCATAAGAAGCAACTCCTCATCTGTTAAAGTTTTACCATGAGGCTGCAGCAATTAAGACCCATCTTCAGGCTCCATTTTTAATTCTAGTTTTTTTTTTTTTTTTCTATTTCCACCACAACTGTGGTGACTTCCTCCACTGAAGTCTTGAGCCCCTCAAAGTCATCTACGAGAGTTGGAATCAAATGTTTCCAAACTCCTATTAATGTTGATATTTTGACCTCCTTCCTTAAATCATGAATGTTCTTAATGGCACCTAGAATGGTGAGTGCATCCCAGAAGATGTTCAATTTACTTTGCTCAGATCCATCAGAGGAACTATTTTTGGTAGCGATAGTCTTTCAAAATGTATTTCTCAAATAATAAGACTTGAAAGTCAAAAATGACTCCTTAATCTACGGGCTGCAGGATGGATGTCATTAGTAGGCCTGAAAACATTAATCTCCTTGCACTTTTCCATCAGAGCTCTTGGGTGACTAGGTGCATTGTCAATGACCAGTAATATTTTCAAATAAATCTGGTTTTCTAGGCAGTAGGTCTCAACAGTGTGCTTAAAATATTTAAGTAAACCATGCTGTAAACAGATGTGCTTTCATTCAGGCTTTGCTGTTCCATTTTGAGCACAAGCAGAATAGATTTAGTGTAATTCTTAAGGGCCCTTGGACTTTCAGAATGGTAAATGAGCATTAGCTTCAACTTAAAGTCACCAGCTGCATTAGCCCCTACTGAAAGGGTCAGCTTGTCCTTTGAAGCTTTGAAGCCAGCCATTGACTTCTCTCTAGCTATGAAAGTCCTAGATGGGATCTTCTTCCAACATAAGGCTCTCTTGTCTACACTGAAGCTCTGTTGTTTAGGGTAGCCGCCACCACCCATGATCTTAACTAGATCTTCTGGATAGCTTTCTGCAGCTTCTACATCAGCACCTGCTGCTTCACCTTGTACTTTTATTTTATGGAGATGGCTTCTTATACCTCATGAACCAACCTCTGCTAGCTTCCAAACTTTTTACTCTGCAGCTTCCTCCCCTCTCTCAGCCTTCATAGAGCAAAAGAGAGGGACTTACTCTAGGTTAGGCTTTGGCTTAAGGAAATGTTGTGGCTGGTTTGATCTTCTATCCACCCCACTCAAACCTTCTCCATGTCAGCAAGAAGGTTATTTTGCATTCTTATCATTTGTGTGCTCACTGGAGTAGCATTTTTAATTTCCTCCAGGAACTTTGCCCTTGCATTCACAACTTGGCTAACTCTTTGGCACAAGAGGCCTAGTGGTGGGCCTATCTTGGCTTTTGACATGTCTTCCTCACTAAGCTTAATCGTTTCTAGTTTTTGATTTAAAATGAGAGACCCAAAACACTCCATAAGAATTCCAACATTAACATCAGAGATTAATGATCACAGATCTCTACAACAAGAATAATAATGAAAACGTTTGAAATATTACCAGAATTATGAAAATATGGCACAGAGACATGAAATGAGCACACGCTGCTAGAAAAATGGTGCTAATAGATTTGCTTGTTGCAGGGTTGCTACAAACCTTTAACTTATAAAAAAAAACATACTGTCTGTGAAGCACAATAAAGCGAAATGCAATAAAACAAGGTATGGCTGTATGTCTAAGAACATGTATTGTAGCACTGTTAGTTATAGCAAAATCTAGAAACAATGTGAATATCTATTAATGGAGGAATGATTTGATGTCATAGCTTACCTATGCTTTAGAATATCTGCAGTTCTTTCAAGGAAGGTAAATTGGCCTGGAGGGATGTTTATATTACTGAGTAATGTGTCTAGTGTGATCTCAGTTTTGTAAACAAAACAAAGTCATATCTATTCATTCATTAATATTAAAATACGTATTCATAGATACAGAGAAAGGTATGGAAAGACACACACCAAACTAGCAACCTTAGTTACCCTGAGATATGGAACCGTAAGTATAGTATTATTTGACTGGATTCTATAAACATGCATTGCTTTTGTAAGAAAAGGAAGGGAAGACGTCATGTTTAATGTTTTGTCAGGGCAGGATTCTTAAGATTCTTCAGTCTGCACTGGACTCTTCTTGGGAAAACTTAAGAATCTCTAATGAGCACAACTTCCTCATTCCTGTGAGCTTATATCTGTTTTCCTGAACTGTCCACCTGTTCCCAGAGTGGACAGGGAGTCAGCCCACTCCCTTTCTCTGCACAATGGCACTTCAGATACTTGAGGACAGCTCTCAACCCATCTCCTCTCCAGTTTGATAGATTATACCAAGACTCAGCCTCCAATCTTCACACTTCAATAATGGTTAGGGTCACTTGGCCTCCACAGATGCTTTGCTCCACTGAACACAATCTACCAGTTCAGAACACAGGCATTTATTATTCCAAAGAAGACATGTGCTTTCTGTTTCTGTACGTTAAAACAGACTTCCCTTTGTAATCGTCCATATCATATTATCAAGTAAAATTCCCAGGTCTTTTTTCAAATGAAGTAATATACCAAGTTGAATCTATTCTATACTATTGACTGTTTTGAACTTGAGTGTGATTTCCTAACCTCTCCTCCTAGATCTGTCACTTTCTCTTAAAATACGGAAGTAGGAAATGGTATGTGTGTGAATGTGGGAGATGGTGCTAGGAATCTACTGAACAGTAGGTTCTGAATAATTGGATTTTTCTGTCTAATAAAGGCTATTGATCAGAAGATGAACAAATGAGTTAGGGAGGTGGAGAAGACAATGGCAATGTTCTGAATTCAGGCTTGAGGGTGGGAGAGACCTTAAATCTTTTCTTCCCCAATGGCTGAGCTGAATTTGAATGTAATGATTCTAGAAAATAAATTGTTATATGAAGTGGATGAAGAAGAAATAACTCCAGAGAGGAAGGTTTGCTGGTTCCAAAGAGAGAGAGCAGGAATAGGCACACACACACACACATACATACACACACAAAGGAGATAAACAGTAAACAGGATGGGATGAGCAAGAGAAGAGAGTATCTGAGAAAAGAAGCAGAAATAAGACTCTATAGAGTAAAAAGATGCCAAGCTTTCAGAAATAAAAATGGAGAAAGAGAAGAAAGCAGAGAGGTGAAGTAGTAGTCTAGTCTGGGCTCTTTAGATTTTAAGAACAGAAACCTTCCTAAACTTACTTAAAAAAACCCAAAAGGATTATTGAAGGATAGAAAAATATTACAGATCATCGAGACAGAAATGGAGCATATGAAATAGAACAGGGACTTGGCAAGCTGTTAGGAACCTCAAAAAATATGCTTTGTTTTTCTGTTTCTCTCTTTGTCTGTCTCGCCTAGGGGCCACCTGGTCTCTTAAACGCCTTCTCTCTGCATGTCTGGCCCTTTCTCCTCTTTTTACCAATGACTTCATCTGTTTACCAGTCTGAATATGGCCTCCAATGAGTCACTCCAGCCCAGATTTTATAACACTTTCAGCCCAATTGCTCAGTGCTATCAGAAAGGAGAGAAGGAAACAAGCAGGCAGAGAAACAAAGTGGGAAGAAGAAAGCGTCAGAGCCCTCTAATTGGGTCTCATCATTGTCCCTTGGACATCCCATATTCACAATCACATCCACACCTTTTCCTAGGATATTCCTTTGTTCACTTCACTTCTATCCACCCATCCATATCCCTAAATCATCCCAGAACCCGACTGCTGCAGTTAACAGAGCTCTTTTCATTCCTCCTTTCTTGTATGTACCCACTATGATGAAGAATAATTGTATACTTTTAAGAGTCCTAAAGAAAATGATTAATTCTCTAGCTTCCTTCTTCAACCTGTCACTATTTTGACAACCTTCCTGGAATCATTTTGTAACTTGAGCTCCTAGTGTTTTAATCTAGATTTCTAACAGTGTCTTGTACAAGGAAGGCAAAGCACAAGTGGTCACTATTCCCTAGCTAGAAATTTTATTTGGTTTAGAATGTTATAATTGCCTTTCAATCTTTTTTAGGCAATGAACCCATTTATGTAATGCTCCCTTATAATTTCCCCCAACTTTCCTACCAATCTTAGAAGTGCTATGAGGCCTTTTCATGGCAATCACATTCTTTTTAAAAACTAGATCCTCAAACCATATTAGAGTAAGAATCTATCCTGAACTGAAGAAAATTAGGTAATTACTTCCTCTGGAACAACGCACTATTTGGGGTGACTTACACCTGGTCTACTTTTAAGTAACACTTTTATGTTATTCACTAAAACCCTGAGATCTTTTTCTGCAACTTTACTTTGGCTGTGTTTCCACTTTCTACAAATGAATGGTTGAGTTTTCTCTCCACATGTCCCAGCACTATGCTCTATCCTTTTAGAACTCTGAATCCTATCTATTCCCTTCAAGTTTTCAAGGTTGCCATCCATTTCTGTACTGCTTTCTGACCTCTTTGCCCCCAAATGTTGTGAACTGCATTGCCATAGAATGGAAGGAAGCAGGGCATGGGTGGAATGGATGGAGGTTATTGCCTTTGAGGACTGTAGACTCCATTAATTCATTTTCTTCCTGAAGGAAGGAATAGAAATTATTTTCTCCAATAGCCAAAGCAGAGGACCTCCTTTAAAAACCATCAAGCTCTGAGGCTAACAGAAAGGAAAGGAAAACCTAAAAAGAAGGGAAAACTAATCATAGAGAGGGGAAAGAGAACAAATGTGCAGTTCATTTAAAATCACTGTAGTTGAACATCAAATTATGGTACCTGACTTCCTATTTTATATTCTATTGAGTATTTATTTTGCCTCTAATCTAGGAATATAATTATGTACTGAATTGCATCACATATGCATTTAATATGTGAATTCAACTATATATGCTTAGAATAAAATGAACAAAGGAAGGAAACAAATTTAAATAATGGGTCAGAGGTCCCAGTGAATATGAGATGGGGGAGGGGAGTTAATCTGCTTTTTCTTCAGACCGACGGTGATGGGTGGATCTCATCTCTGAGCATCGTGGGATGTTGAATAAGTTACTAAGGTTTAAGGAAGTGTATTTTTCACAAATGGCCCTTCATATTGTTTGCATAGCTTATATTCTACATTATTCTTTATATCCTATATATTTATATGTATATATTATTCTATATAGAGTTTATAAATACAAACAAATCTTATGGGTGATTTATGGGATTTTTCAAGAGTATTTTTATCCAACCTGGTACTTGCTTTATGGGATGACTTTGGAACCTAACCTCTGTAAAACTGCCACTTTAATGACCTTTTAAAAAGCGCTTACTGTCCCCTGTATGCTTTACATACGTTACCTCCTTTAAGCTTCACAAAGTCCTGCATGATTGATACTATAAATATTTTACAGACTTTAAAGAGCTGAGGCTCAGTGAGGTTAAATGACATAGTAAGTCATGAGGTCCTCAGGATCAGCAGAACTAGGATTCAAATACCATCTGAACCTTACAGAGAATGCTCAATACCATGGCATTTTTTTCTGGTGATGTTATTATATTTTGAGTATAAGAAGATTTATGGATTATCTAGATCTTTAAAAATGAATTCCTCTTGTATTAGAGGGAAAATAAGGCTGGCTTCAGGCTTCTCTCTGCAGTAAACTCAATGTCAGAATCATAACCAAAAAATGTTCACAAAATTATGACACTTTTATATCTTTCAGGTTGTAATTTAGCATAGAAGCAAAGCTCATAAGCAGGCAAAAACTCAGTGAACACAGTATCTATAAACACAGTATCTGTATTATTTTCCATCATATCCTTGGCATCCAGGACACAGGACATTATGCAGAATAGATACTCAACAAATGTTTGTTGAGTGAATTTAAAAGAATTTAAAAACAAAATCTGATTTTTCTCATTCAGAGATTCCTAAACCAGTTTTTTTAAAAAATAGGAATCACTTGAGAGTTCTTAAAGAGAAGTAGAAAATACAGACTTCGAGATGAACTCAGTAGGTCTGAGGTAAGGTTTAGGTATACTGATTTTTTTTTAAAAGCTCTCCAAATAATTGAGGGAAAATTAGAATAGTGCTTTCTAAAACTCAGTCCTAAAAACCCTTCAGATTTTCTTGTCTTATCTGTTTTACCTGTACTATTATTTATTTGGTAATTTATTTATTTATTTATTTACTTGAGACAGAATCTTGCTCTGTGACCCAGGTTGCAGTGCAGAGGCACAATGTCAGCTCACTGCAACCTCCGCCTTCCGGGTTCAAACAATTCTCTTGTTTTAGCCTTCTCAGTAGCGGGCGCTACATGCATGTGCCACCAGGCCTAGCTAATTTTTATATTTTTAGTAGAGACGGGGTTTCATCATGTCAGCCAGGCTCGTCTCAAACTCCTGACTTCAAGTGATCTGCCTGCCTCAGTCTCCTAAAGTACTGGGATTATAGGCATAAGCCACTGCGCCCGGGGCCCACTTAGTATTTTCTTTAAACTGATTTGCTTTCAGTTAACTAACTTTACTTTCATAGGGAACTTTACATTACTGTAATACATGGAAAACCAGTTTTCTATGAATTGTCATAAAAGAAGAAAATTATAAAAATAAATACAATAAAAATGGTTTTTAAATTCTAGCCAGATATAGTCACCTGAAAAGACAGAGTGTAAGGTCAGTTCTCAGTTTAAAAAAAATCAAGATTTGTAAGTGTTATTAGAGGTTAAAAAATATTAACATCAAAGTGAGACTTTGGGCTTGATGTAATCATAATAATTTATAAAGCAGGACAGAAAGGAGTAACTTCCTCAATTATGTGATTCAATATTACTTAGAGTTGTGTCTTATATCAACAGAAACACATACCCCAGACTTTGGGAATCACAATGATGTACACAAAGGTGGTAATGTTAGGTGATTCATGTACGTTGATTTTAAATATTTATAGAAAATGTACTGTGTCAGGCAAAATATTGGGTCTTGAGAATAGAAAAACATGTCTCTTTCCTCAGGTTGTTCAATGTTATTTCACATACCTTCTCTCAGTTAAGAACTGCTAAATGGTGGGTTTGATGAGTTATTTGCATAAACAAATAGAGCTGGGATTCCTGGCTGGACATTGAATGCCTCTGTCTCTCACCCATGTATAACTGCAGCTTTCAAACCTAGTAAAGGGTAGGATTGTCTTTTATGTTTGCTTCCTATAATCATGACACAGTAATGTCTAATACTTACTGTGGGCTTCCTGTGTGCCACTTCATCAAACACATTATGTAATTTATCTCATCTAATCCTCACAAGTACTGCATGAAGCAGATACTATAAGTGACGGCTGACTTCACTTCTCAGATGAGAAAACTGAGGCACTGCTATAAAAGGAGACATTATCCATCCCAGAGAGCACGAAACTACATCCTCTGTTTTACCTGACTGGCTGAATCCCTGCCTATGGCTTTTCTTCTATTGTATTACCTGCTACTGCTATTTAAATCCCATTTCCTTATCCTGGTGTGATCAGAAAAGGAGCATGTGACTCCAAGGGTGGTCTCATTAACTTCTGGTTATTAAAGAGGAAAATGCGGAGGACTCGGAGGCAGGTACAGATGGGGACTGTTGGACTAAGCATTAAGTTAAACGATAAGCAAAACAAAGGGAGAGAATAAAGGGAATATTTCACTAGAGGTTAAGAGAAAAATAATGAGCTCTTTTTTAAACACAAAAGGAGAATGTAAGTGGTGAAGACGGAAGCCAGGCTGCTGGAGCTTGGCAGGGGGTAATTTATTGATCGACAAGTAAGAATGTGCCAAAAAGAAAGACATAGGGAAGCAAAATTATTTGCTGCCGCTTTCACAATGGGAGACATCCAAGGAGGCAAGAGGAGATGTAAATTTCCCAGGGGAAGATTATGAAGCAACATTCTTGTTTTCCAGTCCTCAAAAGGCAAAGCATTGGTTTTTGATGTTGAACAAGGATCAAACCACACAACTGCCCCTGGGTACTGACGGACATCTGAAGCTGTTTGGGGTACAGGAAACAGAGACTAAATATTCCTGAGTCTTGAGTAGTCAGAGAAGTCCTGAATTTGCTCAGGGAAAGAGCTCAAAAGGTTTTTGTGGATTCTCCTAGAGAAAGGGGTAGAATCTGGACTTAGAGGCAAAAAAATAGCTCTTGAGGATACTGCTGGAGACACGGGGGTGGGGGGAATGCTTGAAAGACACAGAAAGGGTAAGCAGACCTTGTTCGCATGTTCCAGATTAAAGTTACATTATCTATCCCAACAGAGAAAACTGCTTGCAGAAACTGAGATGGATAAAGACAGCTAGGGAAAACGGACACCATAGTTTGGTTCAGCATGCAAACAAATAAAGATGGCAGACCAACCTCCCTCCCTCTATAAGTAGTACATGCAGCTGTTCTATTTGAGTATTCATTTAACACTTTCTTGTTAATTTCCAAGTTCTATAAAGACTCTGACTCATAACTCTCTCCAACGATTTATTTTTTCCTTCACGAGAACTCTCTAGTTTAAAATGACATTCTATTCTAGATATATTTATAGGCATGTAAATTTTTTTGTCTTGAAATATAGAAAATGGGATAAACCCAGATCTTGAGTTATGACACCAAATATAGGGAGGCATTTTTATTTTTTAAGGTTGCAGGGAAGCTAAGTTTACAGACTGTTTGGAATTTCATTCTCTCAACATATATGGCACTTGCAAATGCTTCTGTTCATACATTTTTCTTTCTTTCCTAGAAGGGACCAATGCCAATAAAGCTCATCTGTCTGAGTTATGGTTTTTTCCTTCTGATAATCAGCAAGAATTATGCAAAGGCACAGTGTTGTTATCAAACAGAAATATAGCGCAATCTAATTCTACCTGATAATTTGGCATGGCACATTGTTTTTCCAGAATCTATCTTACCACAGATGCTGGCAGGATGATTTTTATAGGAAAGCAGTCCAATTAAGAGGGAGATTTCTGGAAAGTCAGAACTAATGTCTATGTTGTATCTGAATTTGCAAATGTTAAATGGGTTAATAATGAACTTGTGCTGGAAGAAAAGATATTTTTTTCCCTTAGTGGTCAAGACAGAGGAGAAAATATCAACAGAACTTTTTGGGGGGTTGTTTTTATTTAAGGAAAAGTAACCTATTTAGAAGATTTTTTTTTAATTGCTACTAGAAAATAAAGACAGAAAATCTAATATTTGATAGTGGATCTCTTAACCTGAGGGGAAATCCATGGCCTAGGCTGAGAATTCTGCATTTTTGGTGACTAATGATTGAAGCAGAGAATCTAAAGGAAGATTCGAAACTAGACTCTTGACTTTAACAGCTTTCCAGACAACCGTAGCTGCCATCAGCCCAGAGGCCACTCACATAACTGCAGCTTCTTCCCTAGAAAGGAATGACTCTTGAGCATATAACTTTCTTAGCTCAGTGAGAACTTGAAAGTTTACTGATTTTTCAAAAACAGGCATTAGAGGGTGAACTCACTTACCTCCTTTTATCCCCAGAATCTCAAATGACGATTTATTTTTCATCACCATCTGATCCGCACTTGCAGAGTTTCCCATTCTCTGGGGAACTTCCTTCCAGTAAGGGATGGAAATAATCACTAAGAAGTCTTACATGTTGAGATCAGTATGTCTTAGGCAAATAAACTCTGACCATACAACCAAGTTAGAAGTCTCTTCCCTCTTATGTGTTCTTTTGTAAATGTATTCTTCTATCCAAAAGTAGCAACTGGAGTCTCCCAGTTATCTCTCTGTTCTGAGCATTCCTGATTTCCATCTTGGAGCTAGCTACCTATTATTGAATGGTTAGTGCTAAAAGCCAGATACTGTGCTAATATTTTTTTCTGATAACAAGTCCTATGAGATACTTCAAATAATATTATCCCTCCTTTTTGATGATAAAACTGATATGTTGAGAGCTTAAGTAAAAGGTTCAGAGTCATACAAAGACAGAGCTAGGGTTTGAACCTGGAGTTGTCACTCTAAAGCCCTAGACTCTCTCCCATAATGATTCCAACTATGGGATTTCTGCCCCTATTAGACGATAAGTAGAAATAAGTCTGCCCAACATTTCTCCTGGCAGTAAGAACGTTTTGCTCACAATTTTGAACAAACAAACAATTATTTTGTTTTATTTTAAGGTATCCATGTGACTCATTCCCTCAGCTTCTACATCCCTTTGTGTACTGTCTTGATGCACTTTTAGGGTCTGTTTGTATGTTTCCCTTCTGATCCTAAGGAATATAATTGACAGCTCATACATCTTGGGTTGTGTTGTAATTTTGAAAATATGCTTCCCTTTAAAATACACCAACGTGGAATAAAAGGTCTCTTCTATCATTGGCAGCAGGAATATCTGGGCTGGACAAACACGTGGCTCCCTTTCAATGTAGGTGCCACTCACCAAACTTTCTCTCAAAAGTTCTGGGAACTGAGCTTACATCTATTCTGAAGAATGAACCAGTCTCCCCCAAAGTGTTATCTACTCTGTCTAGTGTAGCCCAGAAGAAGCACAAGACTTAGTATTTCTTGAGTTTTGCTGTACAAGTTAGTAGTTACTCAGTGTTGGTGCTTCTCCAACTAGGATATTTCAGGTTCTCACATTCTGCTAGATAATTGCTATTATTATTATTGTTATTAGAGACAGAGTCTTGCTCTGTTGCCAGGCTGGAGTGCAGTGGCGTGATCTCAGCTCACTGCAACCTCTGCCTCCTGGGTTCAAGTGAGTCTCGCACCTCAGTCTCCAAGTAGCTGGGATTACAGGCATACGCCATCACACCCAGCTAATTTTTGTATTTTTAGTAGAGACAGGATTTCACTATGTTGGCCAGGATGGTCTCAATCTCCTGACATTGTGATCCAACCGCCTCAGCCTCCCAAAGTGCTGTGATTACAGGTGTGAGCCACTGCGCCCAGCTGATACTTGGTATTTTAAACATCATAAATTGTGATGAAAATCTGGGTACTGCCCAATCAACTTAAGCTTTTGAATCTTTATTGAGCATCTTTGGATTTGCTATCTTTCATTTAATCTTATTTTGTTTTTATGTTCCCGCCACTTCACTATAAATATCCTGGTATCCTGGACTGTGGGAGAGCAGGTTAGTTGCAATTGGTCTGTCTCAGAGATTTTTGCCCAGTGAATGAAAGGAAAATGGCAACAATAACAACCATGATTGTTATGACAATTACAAAGTAGAGAAATCTAGGATCAAACATATAGCAAGTGCAATACTAAGCATGCTCCCTGTTAAAGTCTGGGAAAGCCTTGGTGGCTGTTAATGTTAGATTAGCAGTAAGCGCTGTTAGCAAATGCCATAGAAACAAATTGCCCCTTGATGGAGCCAGTGGGCATTTGTCTTTGTCGTTCCTCTAGGCATGGGGCTCAGTTTTCTTTGCACGGACAGCAGAGGAAATCCTGCTTCGGAGGAAAGCAGGAGCTCTTTTTTATGGTTCTGCACTGTTAACCAACCTCAGTCACTTTTCTCTCTCTCTCTCTGGCCCACTGCTTGCACGGAAAATTGAGGTAATGATTTATATGTCGTAAGCAGTTCTGACAGGTGCACTCTATCTTGGCTTCCTCCTGCCCCAGGACTAATCGGAAGCTTATCTTTTCCTCTGTGTAATAGGGAGCTGTCAGGTTCTATGACCCTCCAAACAATTCAATCACTCATGGGCAGATTCACCTTGGAGGGAGGACGCCTTAATATTGGAGAAATCCGGTGGAGGCCATGCCCTGACATGTATCAAAACAATGGCAGCCGGGGGCTAGAGGGCAACATGGCCAAACTTACAAAATGTCATTTGCTTCCTAAATTTAAACTCTTCTTCCAGGAACTATCTAGGTGGCTTTTCCACCTTGGCGAACATCCTGTCTTTGGTACAGAACATGTAACTATCTGGGCAAAGTAGGGCTGTTCCAAAAAATGACCTGTACTGAGAAGTGAGGGCTTGCATTGCTCATGGAGAAAAAAGCGAGTTCCTTAACAAGACCTGTGGTGCCCAGCATGATCTGGCCATAAGCTGCCTCACCACCTGCATCTTACTGGTACCACACATCCCCTGCACTCAGCATTCAGCCACCTGGGCAACTCCTTCCACATTGTGTTTTCCTGTGTGACTTCCTACCTGATGGCCTTTGTGCATGCCACCTCCTCCGCCTGGCACATTCTTCCTGCTCCTCTTCTTACCTTCCTCCTGCTGTGGTTTAAATATTAATTGCTCAGGAAATTATTCTCTGCTCTCCCTGAAAAGATCAAATTCTCCTCATAATCTGCTCTCCTGTACACCATGCACCTTTTCTCTAGAGGCCCCATTACACTGTCAGCTTTACATTAGGAGCATTTTATGCATGCTTTTTCCAACCCAAAGAGACTGCTAGCTCCATGAAGGCAGGAACCATATCTTTCATGTTCACTTCTATAACTCCAGGGCTAATCATACTACCTGGCTTACAGTAGGGACTTAATAAGTGCTTGTGGAATTAATTTTTTAAAATGCATAGCAAGAAACCGACGTGGTGCTTATGTTCTTAATTGGTTTGACCGCCAAGTAGTGCAAGGGCATATCTAGTTGGGACTGGTGTGGCGGTCACCTCTGAGTCCATCTGCATAGAGGATTTTACTATGGGAAGGAATAATGATAACCAAGTGTGGCTTTGTTTTGTCACTTCTATCTTAATCTCTAACCTTATAACTCCTGAACTCCTGCCCTGTTGTCTGCTTTGACAATCTTATGTTTCCCTCATAGGATGCTTTTCTTAGATGCTCTTTGAATCTGGAGAGCCTATGATTTAAAAATTCAAGCTTTCAGAAGTTTCTAAACATCTGTATATTTGATATTGAACTGGGAAGATAATTGGACAGAGTTTTCACCTTGTGTCTGGATGTTTTCGCATTAAATAGTCAGTGTCCTTATTTAATTGAATGTTGCAGAACTCTCACTCCCTGAAAATAATGAGACGATGTGAGATCACAGAGTAGAGAAGAAAATGTTGAGAAAGAACTCAGGCAGTTTCTAAATACACAATGGGATTGACTGTAATGTTAGGCAGGGGCAAATGAAGTTGATGTCGTCACTATTTTTCTTTTTTTTTTTTGCGGTACAGGATTGCTTTATTTTTTACATTAATGGTATCATGCTATAATCTTATACTTTAAAAAAAATTTCCTGTCTCTCTCCCTCCTTTCCTTCCTTCCTCTTTCTGAGACAGGGTCTCACTCTGTCACTTAGGCTGGAGTTCGGTGTCCTGATCTCGGCTCACTACACTAGGCTCAAGCAATTCTAACCACCGTAGCCTCCCAAGTAGTGGGGACTACAGGCATGCACCACCATACCTGGCTAATTATTGTATTTTTTATAGAGATAGGGTTTCACCATATTGCCCAGGCTAGTCTTGAACTCCTGTACTCAAGCGATCCACCCACCCAAGCCTCCCAAAGGGCTGGGATTACAGGCGTGCACCACCGCTCCTGGCTCGTTATGACTATTTTCAAACCAAAGATTCCTAGCCACTGGATTACAAATCCCTTGAGGGCAGAGACCACACATGTCCATCATGACTATACGTATGGAATCCTTTTTAAATAAGTAGCAGGTAAGATTAATGTTAGGTTAGACAGAAGGAAACATTTGTGAACAGTGATTGGTTTTAGATTGGCTGATGGTTCTTTTCTGCTTCAAGAACTCTCTAAAGTAGGATAAAGCCTCCATGGCTCAGATGGTTAAAAGCCATTGCTGTTGGGAGGCCAGGTAACATGGTGGTGAAGAGTGAGGCATCTGCAGTTAGAGAGGCAGCAGTGAACTGTGCTTCTGCCACTTGCTAGAGGATGGACTGCCTCCTCCACAAGCTGGAGTTTCCTCATTGTGAAACGGTGATCATAGCTCATGGGGTTAGCAATTACACTAGCAAACGAGCAAAGTTCCTGATACAATATCAGGCACTAGTATGTTTTCAGTTGATATTAATGAACTTGAATGTCAAGAGGGAAGTGCTAGTAAGAATCTTATACCATCAGGTGATTCCGTGACTGGAAGGCAGTAAGGGCAGAATGAAAATCTTGCCAGAGGGTAACTCCTGTTCACTGATCCAATTCCTTCAGCCAGCATTTCCCAAAGTGAGGTCTACTGCTGTGCTACTCAAAATAACAGACTGATGAACTGTTTATTACTGGTCCATAACAAGGTATAGGAGCTCAAGCCAAAATCAGTGCATTGCTTCATCCATTGAGAAAGTCTTACTATGGAAAAGTAAAGTGTCAGCTGAACTATGTAGTGGCTTAGTGGCACACATGACTCATATTCTGGTGCAAGCTCCTTAGCTCATTGTGTACTGGCACGGGCCAAGGACTGCATTTGGAGTAGAATGTTCTAGAGAACAGTAATCCTCTGAATAGAGAAAAGAGTTATTCATGGTCAAATAAGTTTGGGGGAAAATGCTTCGTGCCACATATCTTTCTTGGATTTGATACTGCATATTATCATATTAAAAGTTCCCAGAAACCCTGAAGTAAATAAATTTGCTTAAATGTCTTTAGCTATTACTTGATATTACCATATTACTTGAGCCAGAGACATTTGTGAGACAGAGTATGTGTATGCATGTGTGTACCACTGCTTTTAACAGTTTTCTGGTAAAGAAAATAAACTCATCTGATCACAGCAACAAACTACAAGAGCGTGACCTACCTTTCTCCATCCAAACAAACACAAACCTAACACCTTTCAGGTAGAAAATTCCTTTCCTCGTTGCTAAACCATTCTAAGGAAACCAGAGAATAAAATATATTTTTCTGTTGAAAACAATCTCCTCTAACATGAAACCACCCTTGTAAGTAGTTTTCTGCAACCAAGATCTTGTTTTTATGCATCAAAGACAAGATAGTATCTTGCTATGCACACTACCCCTAGGGAAATATTTAAAATATTTTTCTCTGGTAAGGACTGGTATTTAAAATGCTTACATCAATGCATCAGTCGAAGCCCGGCTTGCAACATACTAGGATCAAAGTGATCATGTCCTCTATTGAGTTGGATTCCAAATCCATTTGCACTAATTATTTTCTACAAAAATCCTAATGCATAATGAGGAAGAGGCCCTAGAAGTCCTCTACTGATTTCAAATTAGTTCTTTGCATAACCTAGTAGTAAAAAGGGATCTAGGCATGTATTTTTGATATCCTATTAGTAAAGTCTAGTTGAAAAATAAATAAAAGTCAGCTCTTTGTTAATATTTTTAGGCTTCTTGAGCAATGCCCTGCTTGGGTACTGTGTGCCATGTCCATGCCTGCACACGCCCACACATGCACGTGTAGTTTCGGGTACCAGAGACACACCCATTGCTCCAGCAACAGTGAGCTCACACTTCAGAAATGGGACCTGGTGTGGGGCGAATATCTTTCCCATTATGCTCATAATTCAGATAATTTCATCTGAAAAATTCAGAAAATAAAAGTATTCTCTCCTTCAATCATCCAATTACCTTGATTTTTCACTTCCTTTGAAAAGTATACAGAGAGCCCTTTAAATGAAAAGGTGGGAGAATCACTCTAATAACTTCTCATTTGAGAAAATCCTATCTGGGTCAGTGTGAATCAGGTTGGAATAGTGACAAGATCCTTACTTGCAAAGCCCTAAAAAGGCCAGAACTCTGCCCTGTCAACCTTCCCACATCTCTGAAATTCAGACCATTTAACAACCAAGTTTAGGGGAAGACAATGTGTCAGAGCCTGGAACACTACCAGGCTTTATGGCCAGGGAATCTCAAGGTAAATGGCACCAGAGGCCGTGGAAACATCCAGATTTGCTTCTGTAATGTGATTCTTTTCTTTTTCTGACACGAGTGGACTTCTCAGCTTGCCACTGCCATTGAGTGTACATATGGGAGGTGTCCTTTATTGGTTCCTATCACATTCAAGAAGCCATGGACACCTTCCAAAGGGTTTGGGAGCAAAAGACAAAGAGAACTCGATCCTAAGCCAGGTATAGGGTTCTGCTTATATTTACATCTATGTTGGATCTAATTACTACACGGTAAGTGCAGCATAACAAAGGTACCTTTGGGAAGAAAGAAAATATTTTATTGTCAGTGAATACACTCTGAATGCAAGGCAGCTTAGGAGAGTCAGTACAAAGGCAGATTCAAAGCATAATGAATTGCTTGTCTCTAGATGTAATACTACTTTGAACTTTTCAATATACTCATCATGCTTTCCTGAAACTCCTAGTCTCTAGGTAAAAGACACTATGGGAAAAAAGAGGAGAAAGGGATTAACATAAACTAAGCATAGGTACAAGATATTATGCTAGATACTTCAACAAGTGACTTTATCAGCCCAACCTCTGTAAGAAAGTATGGTTATTACTTTGGAGTCAGCTTTCACCTGGTTTAAAAATATGGCTGTGCCACTGAGTAGCTATAGACATGAGCATATTGCTATAGCTCTCTAGATCAAATGTCCTCATCTGCAAAATGGGGATAACAATAGTACCCACTCCACAGGTGGCCGTCTGGGCATAGTGAGATGGTACCTGCCTAGCAGGAGGCCTGGCACAAAATACATACTTAATAAATGTTTGCAATAGTGTTACTCTTATAGCACACTGGCAACTAAGTGGGCTGCCCCCATGACTTGACCAGGAGTAAGAAGGGGAAAGAAGTTGAGTTATAAAAGGCACTAACAGCTCACAATCAATCACAGAGTCATCATGGATGCTCATCCTAAATCAAATCACTCGCTTAGTGTAAAGGCAGTCACGTTTTGATAATAATGTTGTCCTTAGTCTAATCTATATAGAACCTTGAGGTAGGAGGAGACAAGAGGAAAAAGGAAGGAATTTTAAAAATCAAATCTGAGAATCTCTACTTTTGAGTAGAGAGATCGTTATGCCAAAGGGTCTCAAATCCAGCTGATCTTCAGGATGGTCAGGAATATGGCCGAGAAATACAGGTGGGTGCCTTGGCCCTACTCCTGGAGATTCTGAGTCAGTTGGTTGGGGATGACTTAGATGTTCCCAGAGTCTGATGATCATCCAGCTTTGGTAAGCCATGACCTAGTTTCATGTACCCTTCCTATCCTGCCTTCTCCCAAAATAAAATAGAAAGCCCACCTATGCCCAAGGCACCAGTAACTTTTACAATCTCCTTGCAAAGTTGTTTTCCAGCCCCTGCTTACTCATATGTGTTTTGGCTTACACTGAATATTCAGATGCATATACTAAGCATTCTATTTTAATACAAGAGGCAGGACAGTAGCATTTAGAGTCATAAAGACATGCACTCAAGTCGAAGCATTACCACTTACTAGCCGTCTAACCTAAGGCAAGTTCTTTAACTTCTCTGGCTTCAGCTAACACATCTCTACAATAAGGATAATATCAGTGACTATGTTACAGGTTAATCTTGAAGAGTAAATTAGCCAATGCATGCAAAGTGTTCTTGGAACATTAGCATAAATGTTAGCTGCTCTTTTAATTCCAACTGAAGCTGTTCCTTTGGCTAACATGGAACTCAATTACCATCATGTCTCTAAACATTAGCCAAAAATATTAGCCAATGAGCAGAAGAGAAACATCCCCAACCCTCATCCCCCAAAGGCGAAACATGTCAAAACACAAAGGCTTGTCAGTGAGGGTAGTGGCTGAATTCTCGTAGAGGGCTTTCTGATCCCGTAACTGAAACCCCATGACACAGACAGATACAATCAGATAATGATGGCAATCAATAATGATAACAGAAATTATTATTTATTTTCATAAACACAGAGTATGTGCGTCCCACTGAGTTACACACATCACATGCCAGTATTCACTTTCGGGGCAGTCAATCAATGAGAGATCTTAATATCCACCCACCGAGGCAGGAGGGGGAGGATGGAGCGAAGGTTGAGAAATTACCCACACCAGAATGACACATTCACAAAGTTAATCTAATCCAGGAGCTGTTGGTGCCATTGCAAGCCTGTGAATATGGAATAGGCTTGATTGATTTTTCACTGCAGTAGCTAAACACGCCATTGTTATTTGCAACAAATGTAAGGAAATAAAAGATGAAACCATAAAAGGATTGGATATGAAGCTCCCAGAGCAGCAATAAATCACAAAATGAAGTCTAAAAAAATTAAAAATGGTAGAGGAAGGCTGTATCTATGTCCTAAGAGGCCTCAGTTATCAAAGCATATACCGAAAATTAAAACCTAGGGCAGTAAAGGCTGATCCTGACTCAACCAATAATTTGCACTAAATCTGGCCTGGGGTTCCCCCTTCTCACAGAATGAGTATCATGACATAGGTACCTCTGAAGGAGCAAGAAAGCCTAAAGGCTGTGGACAGACAGAACATGCTTCATTCCTAGTTCTGCCTCTTTCTAGCTGTGTGACCCTGATGAGATACCTGGCCCCTCAGAGCCAGTTACCCTCTTTTATAAATGGGATAATCACATCCACACTACTAGAAAGAAAGAAATGGCAATGCACGTCCTGCATGCCTCAAAGGATCCCTGGGAGCCTCAAATGAGATGTCCAGCGTGAAAGCCCATCTACCTTCCAGATGCATCATGGAAACTCCTTCCTAATCCTCTGTCTCCTACCTTTGTGCTTCTTCTGAACTGCCATGGTTATCATCTGGCTTTTCTCAGGACAGTTATCCTTCCTCCATGATTTCTCAAAGTGTGGTCCAGGGACCACCTGCACCAGAATCACCTGGGCATTTTCTGGGAGGGGCCCTGTCAAAGATGTCATTTTTTTGAGTCCAGCTCAAACTTTCTAAACCAGCATCCCTAGTGACGAGGTCAGAAATTATATTCTAGGCAGAGTCCCCGGTAACCATGAGGCACATGATCATTTAAGAACCACTGATTGAATTCATTTTATGTTTCAGCCACTCGTAACTTGTCTCCTGCATGCCCCTTAAGGACAGAGAGTGTGTTTCATTCATCTTTGTAAGAACCACACTTTCTGGTGCATGCTTAGTACAGTGTGTAGCCTCATAGGCACTAACTGAGATACAAAATACATGGAAAAGTCCTGCACATCAGATGTTGTCATCCTCACTGTTGTTTAAATCAAGGGCCATGCCATTAAATAGTCCTAATAATAGTGAGGAACAGGAGCTCTGGGGTCAGACAGACCTGGACTCCATTCTTGGCTTTGCTGTTTACTATCTGCAAGGCCTTAAGCTAGTACTTACCTCTCTGAGCCTCTGTTTATACATCTCTAAAATGGGCAGGATGCCTAAGTCACAGAATGATGATAAAGAATGGACATCAAACAGCTGCGCCCCAAGCCTGTCACTAAGAAGGGTTGAACATGCATAGTTGCTATTATTAGTAAACCTAAACCAATAGTCTGTTTAATCAGTTCTCTAGGAAACAAATCAAGTAGTTAATTAAGCTGTTTCACTCAGAGGATCTCTCTTTGGGAAAACTAGCTGGTCTTTTCAGTCAACCTGCCTAATCTCATGACCTTTTAGCAATGGTCCTCAAGAAGTCCTCATTCAGGAGTTAGAGCTGGTAAAACTGAATGCCAGTTGGCCAAGTGTCTTAGACGGTGCCTATGGTTGTGTCCAAATCACCACCAATGGGATTTGCTAACATCAGGGTCATTTTAAGTGGAAAAAGTTTAGTTCTGGAGAGTCATGAGACTGTGTGTGTCCTGTGCCGAGAGGAAGACAGAAGCAGTTATTGTGTAAAACATGATGTCATTTGACCTTTCCTCTAAAAATCAGGGCTTCCCTTGTGTACCCACCCTGTGGCAGAAGAGCCTCTGCAGCCCTCACCCACCGCCTTCCATTCCATCAAAATCAAGCTCATATGTTAAGAAAGCTTTGATAAAAAGCTCTGAGAGACATCAATCAATAATAAAACATTCCTGCCCCATGTTCAGCAATTAATATTTTCTTAAAAAGCAGAACTGTAGAGAATAAGAATGAAAAACATCAGATATGGAGTCATGTGGACGAGGTTTGAATTCCAGCTCTTCCATTTTCTAGCCATGAGATTTTGGGCAAACTTCTTGGCTAGTCTAAAACTTGGTTTCCATTTCTGTGTAATCTGTTCACTTGACAGATATTTACTGAATGCCTACCATGTGCCATGGATTGTTCCAGGTGCTGGAGCTGCAGGAGAGAACAAAACAGAGTCCCTGCTTTCATGGAGCTTACATTTTACTGGGGGTGGAGAGAGGCAGACAGCGAAGAAAATGCTAGACAGTGACAAGAGCTAAGCAAAAAAGGGCAGAGAGAATGAATGGAAAATGTGTACGTGCTCTTTTCCATAGGGATACCCTAGGAGGGCCTGTTATGTAGTACTTGAGCAGATACTGAAACGCAGAGTAGGCTATGGCTTCAGATGATCTGGAGAGAATAATAGAACCTACCCAAGAGAGGTATAATGAGGACTATGTGATATTAAGGATATAAAATCTAGCACCTGGCACCTAGGAAGCACTCAACAGATGGTGGCTATAATTACTTTTATTTGACGTAAGTCATGTTTGAATAAAATTCATTAGAAAAATTGAATTCATCACATCACCTTCATTTTGGGAAGGTTATGACAAGTCACAGCTTGGGAGCTCATAACTTCTAGACTCTATATTTATAATAGGTAAAAATGCCTATTTCAACCTGGCCTAGGTTCCCAGGGCACTGGCAGCTGATAATAATGAGAAAAAGAATACCTGCAGTCTCATCCTACAGGGAGAAGTATGCTAAGTGTGATTTCTCACCACCCAACTTCCATTTCAGGCTGATTAAGTCACTTTAACGGTGAGTTCCCATTACCTAGAAAGAGCTCTGAGGGTCTGTTACTCCTGGGCAGTGGGAGATTGGGGAAGAATGGCATGGAGGGTCTTGTGAAGTAAAACTGCATAGAGACCTCAAGCCCTTTGTTTCTCCACTGCTGAGGTCAGAGATCTGGAAAGCCAATGTGTAAGTGTGTGTATGTGTGTGTGGTAGGGGGAGGGGACAGTGGTAGGGGGGAGTCATAGTGGGAGGGAGGGAGAGGAAGAGAAGGAGAAGAAGGGAGGGAGGGAGGGAGAGAGAGAGATAGAGATAGATAGATATCAATCGATTGATCCCCTGACCTGGAATAATAATGGCACTAATTATTAAGACAAACATTTCAAATGCCCAATTGTATATGTCTAAGAGCCCTAACTCTTGATTTTTAGTTCCAGTCCTAGAATAACCAGTTGAGGGATACTGGGTAAGTCATTTTCCCTCTCTGAGGCTGCATTGGACTGAAGGGCTCAGATCCCAGACCAAAGTAGATTAAGGCTTGGTTCTCAGCCCTGCATGATCTTGGGTATGCTACTTAACTGCGTGGAGCCTCATCTGTTAAATGAGCTTTTTAACACCCTTTGAGATAGCTAATGCAGATATAGAGTGCAGCATGGTGCATGGGATATGACAAATGATCAATAAATGCTGCAGACCAGCATTTTCACCTGCTAAATACCTATCCTGCCCTCCTCACTGGCTATTCTGAAGATGAATCAAGGGACTAGGTAAGAAAATGCTTTGCAATATAAATGGTACTTTACAACTGTAAGGTGTTATTATTAAATTATCACCATGATTATTGCTTTATGTTATGATATTGAGCAGGGGATATAGTTTTCATAGACATGCTTCTCATAGGCTCTTTTGGTAACGAGATTGATTTTGAAAGGCTGTCTTACATGAAAGATACAGTCACATTCTTGCTTTGAAAAGCTGAGTCTCTCAGCACTGAAACAGAACAGGCACATTACACAGTGAGGATTAATTAGCTGTCGGGCATTATTAAATGTTCTCACTCTCAATACCCACATAGAACTGGAAACTATGAAAGTGAGCAAGAAGTAATCATAGTACAGGGAAGGGAAAAAAAGACACAATTGCTGGCAATGCATATTTCAAGAGGTAAATTATAGTCTGATTAATATCACGTCAGCTCATTCTCTGTTTGGAGTCATTGTTCTGAATCTAGTCTTCAGGGTTGCCTGCTTTTTTTTTTTTTCTTCTTCTACCACTGGGATCAAAAATAAAAGGAAGCTGGACTTTCCAGTGTTTAAAGAGTGCTGTGGTGTGGATGTTTACACTGAAATGCAGGATATTTGAGAACCTAGGAAAGGAGAGGAGGTAAATACAGATACTGATATTTATAATCATATAGCAAATATAACATGTCTCTCCAGATTATCTGAGAATTTTCAATTCTCAAATAATTGAAAAATAACAAAGGTTCATAAAAATGATAGCTCGAATGTGTCTTAGGGATGCTGGAGTCCAGTGACAGCAGACCCCCCTTGTCTCAGCCACCAGGGGCAAGTGTTGAAAATGCAGATTCCTTTGGACCTCCTCTCTGGAATGGGTCTCGGGAATCTGCATTTCCCGGTCCTCTGCTTGGCAGCTTAGAAACTAAGCTTAGAGGGAAGAAGGATGATTCATCAGTTAGTTTACACAGCTGGTTAGTAAGAAAGCGAGAACCAGAGCTGGAATTTTCCAACTCCCAGCCACACCTCAGGGCCTCCTTCTCTGTTTCATCTGAAGTCCACTTCATTGGCATCACTGGCTTGGCATGGGGAGGATCTCTGCTCTCGTGGAAACTGAATAGGCCTTCTCTGCTTTTTATCATAGGGATGGAATTCTCCCAGGGTTAAGCACAGATATATGAAATCCCATAGGATGCCATGGACAGTAGGATTCCACAGTGGGGTTTACAGACGGCATCTGAGAAATTCCATCCACATAGCAAATAAGGGCAAGGTAAAGTCTAGGCATTAAGTTCTTGGTATAAACTCTAAGTGGCACTTAATCCAGTTGTTTTCCCCATAAGATTACCATGTCTCAAGGGGCAAAAGACAGTCTTATTCCTGCTATATTGCCAGTACGGTGTTTGCTACTTAGTAAATATTGGTGAGTAGTTTGTAGAATAAATACAGCAGTATAAAAAGTATAAAAAGAAAAACAACTGAATTGTCTCATATTAATAAGCCCACTATCAGTAGGGGGTAGTAATAGCCATGGTGATGATGATGTTATTAATACTAAAATAACAGCAGGAAACTAACATTATTGAGTGCTTTTTGTGAGCCAGCACTACACAGGTTAAGCTCTTTCTTACACAAAATAACTTACTGAATCCTCACAACAATTCCAGGAAGCAGTGACTATCATCATCCCTGTTATACAGATGAGACTTTGGAGGCACAAGGTGTTCAAATATAGCCACGTGCCACATGATGTTTTGGTCAATAACATTGGTTCCATAAGATTATAATACCGTATTTGTATTGTGCCTTTTCCATGTTTAGATATGTTTATATACACAAATACCATTGTGTTATAATTGCTTGCAGTATTCAACACAGGAACATGTGTACAGGTTTGTAGCTGAGGAGCAACAGGCTATACAATGTAGTCTAGGTCTGTAGTAAGCTATACCATCTAGGTTTGCATAAGCATACTCTGTGATGTTTTCACAACAATGAAGTCACCCAACAATGCATTTCTCAGAATATATTCCCATCATTAAATGATACATGACTGTAATATGCCCAAGGTCACTATTGGAAAGTAATGGAGCCAGAATTCTAACCCAGACTGGACTGACTCAACAATAATACTCTTCACTACTTTACTTTCCAGCCTCCAAAACCCCTGCACATTCAGAGCATCAAGGTTGGGTTTATGCCAAGTCCACCCAGTCTGATAAAGTGGACGTGAATGGAGGTTCTTCAGAGTTGAAGGCATAGGCTGATGAGAGGAAAGAGAGTCACCAATGCTTGTGAGCTCAGAAGCAGCTCAACTGAAGACCATGTACCCATTAGTACAGGGTAAACACCTAATAGCCTAGCACGGTGGTCAGCAGAGAGTCTATATTCAACAAGTAACTGCTGAATAAGCAGATGTATGAATAAATGAATTATTAAACAAATAAACAAGTGAGCTAATCAAGCATACAATGACCATCTCATTTTGACTTTCAAACATAGGACAAGAACCTCTTTTCCTCACATCTGCTTCACTGTCTCCCTTCTTGCTTTTGGTCTTTAGCAGAGTTGCTGGTGTCTGAAATCACATATTTTACACAGTTTTACAAGTCCGTTGGGGCTAGGGCTATCCTAACATGTGCCTGCTTTACTGCTCACATTGAACGTGTTCATAACTGAGCTCATCATCCAGTCCTAACCCACTTTACCTTACATCTAGAGACCCTTCCCTTAAAAATTCCCTTTGAGAAATCCGTTTTTAATGCCACTTTCCTATTTGAACTTTTCTGGTCTCCAACAACCACAGATAATTTCTTCCTCCTTTGATCAAACTACAACTCTCAAACACTCTCTCAATGAATTTATCTTACTATACTTAGTGCCATAATCATTTGTATATTAGTCTTACAACTCCTCTTTATCAGACTATGTATTTCTGAAGAACAGGAAGGAAGCCTCTCAGACTAAGAGTAGAGATCATATATTGAGGACCAGCCATAGAAGAAGGGTTTTCCATCCTTCTTGCATTTCTTCCTCGGAAGTCCACGAGCAGTAGGTACTGTGTTCACCATTTTGCAGATGGAGAAACTAAAATTAACTTGCATGGTGAAAGCTCAAAAAGGTTAAGTGAATATTGAGAAATTTGGGTAAGTGGCAGAATTTGAAGCCAGGTCTGTTAGATTATTAAGTTTGTGTTCCGAATCGCAAGACTGCAACTCGCCATCTGGGTTCTCATCCCTGTACCTTGAGTACAGAAGGTGCTCAAGACATTTTAGATAATGTGAACAACAGAGGCTAAGATTATAGTAACGTCTGGCAGTGGCCATGTGGGCAAGTCTTCTGGGACAAAAGGAAAAGCATGGATTTGTAGTCATTAGAAGGCTTGGCACCTTTCCTACTTCTCCATCTGCCACCAGAGAGACTGGGGTAGGCTGAGTCTCTGCCTACGTTCCCTCACTGGCCCATTGTAGTTGCAACCTACGGTAACAACCAGCATGTGGCCAACCTTAGGAGACCTGCCCCTGACCGTGGTGGCCAGGGCAACCGTGTGCACTCACCCTCAGGGTTGTGATGGTGGCAGGATCTCGGAGCCGACCCTCCTCATCTTTCAGATTGTAGCCTTCTGGCCTCTTATCACGCTCGCTGACTTTCCACAGCTTCACAGTTTTATCTGCAGTGGGCAACCAGATTAAGTCAGAATTATAGTGAAAAGCAAGCTCATAAGGGAGTTTTCCTGGGGGCAGCGGGGAGAGGAAGAGGTAAGGTTGGAGAGAATTGCTACAGAAGCTGGCTCACGTAAAGGGTTGCCGTGCATAAATCCCTTGTCATTTGAAGGCAGAGCTCATATTTCAAAACAAAACCATACATTATGCTGGGACAAATGGATTTCCCTGACAATGGGCTCTTAAATCTATAGCGTATACCTTAATTTAGCTCATTCCATAAAAGCATTTATTGAACATTGAATAACAAGAGTAGCGACATACACAGAGCTTACGATGTAACTAAGAATTTTACATGAAAAAGTTGTTTAACAGTCATAACTCTGGAAGTAGGTGCTATTATCTCTATTTTAGCATCTCACCTCACTGACACATCGTCCTTACCATGTCCTAAAAGGTCCTTCATGACCTGCCCTCTCCACTTTCTCCACCTTTCTGACCTCCCTGTCCACCCTCTCCCTGCTCACTCACTGTGCTCCTGCCACGTGGCTTCCCTACGGCTCCAGGTACACGTTCAGCTCACTAAGCCTTGGGGCCTTTGCACTTGCTGTGTCTTCTGCCAGGAAAGCCCTTTACCCTCTTTTTCATGTAATTCGCTTCTTTACTTTTCTCTTGCATTTGCATCCCAACCTTAGAGAGGCTTATGTAAAACCTACCTAAAAATGCTGTCCTCAGAACTATTCTCTATCTCCTCTCTGCTGCTTTATTTTTCTTCATAATACTTTTTACTACCTGACAATTGGTTGATTATTTATCAAATAACTATCTGTCTTGTCTCACTAGAGAGTAAAATTGTTGAAGGTAGGGATTCTATCTCCCTTGTTCATCACTGTACCACCAGCACCCAGAACAGTGCCTGGCACATAGTAGCTGCTCAACAAACATTAGTAGGGCAAATGAACAAATCTTATCTACCTACATAGTGCATATTTCTATCAATATTCAGGAAAATAAAATGGTAAGGAGATACATTGAAATGCTCCTTTCCTTTTGCTGCCTCTATGGAGTCTCCAGCTGGAAACTACCTGTCTCAGCTTTGTACTGCCCCAGCACTTTACACAACTTGATGACACCTGTCATTCTCCATAGCATTGAAACAGAGAACTCCTATCCCTACAGAACTTCCATGAGAACTCCCTTCCCTACGCGTGTCATGCAGGCCAAGGAAATGAGTAAAAAGGGCTAAAGGATCTGTGGAGCTGGAATGGCATGCCCTACATGCAGGCTTTTAATTAATTTATTTATTTATGTATTTTTTTTTAGACGGAGTCTCTCATTTTCACCTAGGCTGGAGTGCAGTGGTGCGATCTCGGCTCACTGCAAGCTCCGCCTCCCGGGTTTATGACATTCTCCTGCCTTAGCCTCCCAAGTAGCTGGGACTACAGTTGCCCGCCACCATGCCCGGCTAATTGTTTTGTATTTTCAGTAGAAACGGGGCTTCACCATGTTAGTCAGGATGGTCTTGATCTCCTGACATCGTGATCCACCCGCCTTGGCCTCCCAAAGTGCTGGGATTACAGGCGTGAGCCACTGCGCCTGGCCTAATTCAATTATTTAAGGAGACAAGATCAGGCAAACAAATCATGTCTGCCGGCCACATGCCTTAGTGGGCTTTCCTTATCAGATCCAGTGTACATTTTTTAATACTTGTTTTAACATATCTTTTTGAAGGCAGAAACTTGGTTGCCTTATTTGTATCTTCCTCTGTCCTGCACAAGGTAGGGTTTGGAATTAGACAACCTTGGGCCCAATCCCCATTCTGATGCCAGTCACATGACCAAGGACGGGGATTCCCAGGCAGTGGGTACATAACCCTTCCTCCCTTCCTCCCTTCCCTCCCTACTTCCTTCCTTCCCTTCCTCCCTTTTTTCCTTCCTTCTTTCTTTCCTTCCTTCCTTCCTTCTTTCATTCCTTCCTTCCCTTCTTCCTTCCCTTCCTCCCTCCCTTCCTCTCCCTTTTCTTCCCTTCCTCTCTTCTTATTTTATTTTTAATTGAGATAGGGTCTCACTCTGTTGCCTAGGCTGGAGTGCAGTGGTGTGATCATGGCTCACTGCAGTGTCGACTTCCTGGGCTCAGGTGATTCTCTCATCTCAGCCTCCAGAGTAGCTAGGACCACAGTCGCATGTCAACACGCCCAGCGAATTTTTGTATTTTTTATAGAGACGTCGTTTTGTCATGTTGCCTAGGCTGATCTCAAACTCCCAGGCTCAAGCAATCTGCCCAAAGTGCTAGGATTACAGGCATGAGCCACCACACCCGACCATAACTAGTATTTCTTAAGCAACAAATAGGATTGCCAGATTTAGCAAGTAAAAAAGTACAGAACACCCAGTTAAGTTTGAATTTCAGATAAGCCAAAAAAAAAAAAAAAATTAGTATGACTATATCCCTCAGAGTTCAATCTTACAAAGAAAGATGGTGCCTCAGTTTCTTTATTTGTAAACTGGGGAAACAGTATCTTCCTGATGGGGCTCTGATGAGGATTAAATAAATCACAGCATGGAGAGTGTTTAACACAGTATTAGGCTTCTAATAATGGTCCACAAATGACAGCCTTTATTAGAATTAGCAAATTGGGCAACTATTCTGCCATAATAACATGTTGCTCTGACAGCTTTAGCTTCATCCCTCGACGATGTCAGCACATCCTATTTCTTCTCTGTAACACTGTCGGGGAAGAAAAGCCATCCCTCTGGGAATTCCTTCCTCTTTTGCCCCTTGCTTCATTCCTCCACTTCTCCTCACCTGACTTTTCACCACCACCTCCCAATTCTCTATGCCTTTGGGAAGACAGATCTTCTAAGTAGGAGATGTGGATCACAGTACCATTTGCCTTGAAGCTGCCAGAAACAAATGCCTTGTTCTTGGAGGTCTTAATGCACCACATTGTGAAGTGGGCTTTCAGCAGCAAATAAGTGCCCCATTTTCTTGTATCTGAGCATCACTTGGGCTGCTCATGTCTGACACACTGGCAAGGCTGCTAAGTGTATGATTTGTGCGCTCTGAATTGTGCAGTCACCCTGGCTTGTGCTGGAGCAAAAGGAGATCCTGCTGCATACCGAACTGCTTTTTAGGGTGAGAAAATGAACATGGGCCATATTTATACAGTCACGTGACTAGCTCTTGATCAGCTATGGCTTAGAACATCCCCACAATTTTAATACCAAATTTTTTTTGTTGCGTGGATTTGGAATGTATCCTATCCCCTTTGCAAAGTTAACATTGTATATTTTTCTTATCATGAATGATAAATTGCTATACAGAGAAACAGAGAAATCATGCGTATAACATAAAGAATAAAAATCACCAACAACTTCTCAGTCAGGGACGATCATCATTAACATTTTTCATAAATCCTTATAGTACTTTTTCTATGTACTTTGGGGGTAGAATCCAAATCTATAATATTGCCATACAGATTTTGTATTTTCTCATTTTATTTCCTTCTTTTTGTTATACAAGTGGTACATGGAATGGTTATTCAAATAATCATATTGGAGGAGGGGTGGGAGAAAAATAAAATAAAATAATAATAAAGGTAAAAAAAAACTCCCTTAATTCCACTAGAGATATCTATTACACAAATTTTGTGTTTTTTAATATTTATGTATACAATTATGTAACTGTTTTTAGTAAACATAATATGACATACTTAGTTTATAGTATGCATTTGCCTAATCATATTTATCTATACCAACATCTATCCCTGCAAATATACTTATAGGGATAGAATGTATTATGTATACTATAACATAGTATATATGATTTATAATAGTGAGAATCTGTTAACAGCTAAAGGACTAATAGTAGGAGGCTTACTAGTAAACTACAGAAGAATCACGCAAGGAAATACTATGTGGTCATTATGGTATTTTAGACTAACAATTGGGAAGATATTCCTGTTATTAAGTGTTAATTAATAAAAACCTGGTTACAAAAGAGTTTGCAGAATATATCATATTTCTGTTAAGAAACAAACAGATTTATTCATGTCTTTTTGCTTTTTTCTTTAAAAGACTTAACAGTGGTTCTCTCTGGATGGGAACACTTTTATTATTTTTGTTTTTCTGTATTTTTTTTTTTTACACTGAACACGTACTAGTTTCATAGTGAGAAAAATAAATTCAGTATATCCCCCCTTCTCATTGTAGGTATTAAAGTGGAAGTAGAAAATGAGATAAAACAATGTGTTTTTATGTGGTAAATAATTTGAGGGTCTAGATTCACAACTGAATGTCGGTTTTATTTTTTATTGAAATTGTAAGGTTGAAAATATATTCTAGCAGAAAGTAAAATTGTTCCTAACTATAATAAGATAAGCAGTATATTTTCTTAGAGATAATTGAAGGTGAATTCAATGCAATTCCCCATGGTTGGGTTGCCTGGAGTCATTCTTGACTTTATTATCACACTATTTTTCTTGACTCAGTGTCTTGAAGCTTTGTGAATAAAAAAGTCTAAGGAACATGTGACTGTTAATATGAGTAATGACTTTTTCTTTCTTCTTGCGGGTTCTCTGGGTAGTTTATCATCACTTGTGGCAGCTTTTAAACACAATCTTATCATCTATCTTCATTTTCTCTTTTATACAGTAATTCCAATTGTCTTCCATTAATTTTTGCATGTTAACCTATTTGGCCTAAGGGGGATTCTCAACCTCAATATTAGTATAAAAAAGAAAATTACATAAGAACATGGGAATTTTTCCTAGAAGAATCATTTTGAGATGCTGTTGGCATATGAAACAGTATCCCAAATGGGAAGATAATATCCTTGTTAATCAAAAAACTATTTAAAAACTCAATTAACAGAATATTATGCTATATAATTAATCTTCATTGCATTTCACTGATTTTTTTCCCATCCCCCCCAACAAAGTAGTTAATAAGTCCTTGAGGTTTTTTTTTTTTTTTTGAGATGGAATCTTGCTCTGTCACCCAGGCTGGAGGGCAGTGGAGTGATCTTGGCTGACTTCAAGCCCTGCCTCCTGGATTCACGCCATTCTCCTGCCTCAGCTTCCCGAGTAGCTGGTACTACAGGTGCCCGCCACCACACCAGGCTAATTTTTTTTTTTTTGTATTTTTAGTAGGGATGGGGTTTCACCGTGTTAGCCAGGATGGTCTCAATCTCCTGATCTCGTGATCCGCCCACCTCGGCCTCCCAAAGTGCTGGGATTACAGGCATGAGCCACCGTGCCTGGCCAAGTCCTTGAGTTTTAAATGCAATAATCAATAGGCTAAATTTGATCATATAAAGTAAGTTAGCTATAGAAGACAATCAGACATTTTTCCTCTGCCTGAAGTAAGTCAAAATCATCATAAGTCTCTTTTATTCCGAGTAGTGTTGAATCTGCAAAGCCTGTTAGTGAAACTTAAATAGCAAAAGTAAAAGGAAAGAAATTGAAACAAATTTATGTGGTTTGGCTTCCAAGAAATCAGGATTGCAAAATGTAAACAGAACAATAAATACAGTTATGAGAAAGAATCAAACTACCTGGAGTCTGGAAAAACAGATGAGTAGAGATCTGGTCATGAGGAGATGAGATATGCTTGGATAACCCTAAACCAGTTGCATCCGAATTGTAATTTTTTAGACTTCTATGCTGGCTTTATATTTGAGAGATTTGGCGTTCAAATGCATTAAATAACTTCCCCCTTTTTTCCATGACATTAATATAAGACTCATTGTAAAAACTTTACAAATTAAAATGACAAAAGGAACAAATTGGCAAGTTACCCATACTGCACAAAAATTAATCATGATGAACCTTATGTTGTATTTCCTTCCAGTCTTTAAAAATATTCATGTATGTTTGATCACATTATTGACATTTTATTTTTTCACTTGAAATATGAACATTTCCCTTTCTTTTTAAATCCCTTGCTTCTTGCTTCTCGATTTAAATTAAAATGTATATTCCTCATAGATTCACATGTGAGATAAAATGAATCATTCTCCAACTCATTTTCTTGGGAGAGGGTGTTTAATTTTTAAATATGAATCCTTTTAATTGTTATGCTATTCAATTAGCACCCTTTAACATGTGACTTTATGCCAAGTTGTTTTGAGCTTAGATGGTTTCTTTTAGCAAGGATTTAAGAACCTGGAGCTTAGGTAATTCCACTGTATAAAGACTTACCCAGTGATTATGTAATTTGTCTCTCTATTCAATACCCAACATCCTCTCTCTCTGACCTATTTATGTCAACTCCTCTTCATCCAACAAATGGCGTTAAGTATGGAGGGAGATAGGGAAAGAAACCCTTTCTTGATTTTTTTTTTTTTTTATAAAGTCCCTATCTCTTCTTGCCTTGTGCTCCTATCTTAGAACTTAATTTTTGTCAGAGAGACACACAGCCATCTGCTTTGCAGACCCTAAAATATATTCAGGGATTAATAACTTCTATTCAATATGCCAACCTCACAGAGACAGCATGTTGAGTTTCCTGAAATGTATTCCCAGAATAACATTCAGTGAATCTTAAGACAGGAAGTCACATTCCAAAAACACCTGCAAATCATCTGCAATAGTTGTAAACTGCAGATAATGGGTCTCACATAATTGGGTCATAAATTTAATATTTTAAAAAACAATAGTTACTATTTAGTGAGGGCCTAATCTGGGTGTGCCAGGCACTCTGCTAAGCATCTTGCAAATGTTATTTCTAAGTTTTTCAACAGCCCACACGGTTCAAAGGAAAATTGAGGTTAAGAGAGATTGAAATATATAGTTTGGCCGACTGTATCACTGAAAATACCAAACAGGAAAAATCACTTCCACCTACCATTAGTAGACAGAAGAAAGTAAGCTGCATTCTGCTGGGGGAGCCATCTTATTTTATTGATTTTTTCTTCTATTTCTAAACTCTTCAGGTAATCGAACTCGGGTTCATGGCTCTGGAATGTGCTGTAAACATTGTATTCACCCCTACGATGAACCTGATTTTTACTCTGTAGGAAAGGAAAAAAATACACAAACGATTAAATCACAGTAGCCAACTGTAAAACTCGCCAACCCTCTCTTTTTTCTAGCAGTCATTGGGGGTGGGATGAGGGCAGGGCCACTAGCACCTCTGAAAAAAGAATATAATTATACACATGAACTTCTGTACTATCATATAGTATATATAATACATACATAGAAATATATTAAAATAGAACAAAATTTTAAAATCAATATAAATAGAAGTTCTAATATTTTCTTTTTGCATCCTAACAGATGGTGCACTCACCCATCAGAGTGAGCCATCCCACAGTGGCATTCGTAAATACTTACATCGAGCCCTTAAAGAGACTACAAAGTTGTAGCATCTGTGACTTT
Source organism: Theropithecus gelada (assembly GCF_003255815.1). Lineage (NCBI taxonomy): Eukaryota > Metazoa > Chordata > Mammalia > Primates > Cercopithecidae > Theropithecus > Theropithecus gelada. The sequence goes on from NC_037673.1 coordinate 143,126,012, forward strand.
CATTGGCCTTGTAAGATCTCATCTGATTCTCATGAAATCTCTGAGGTAGGCGGGGCAAGGAAATGGACAAAAGAGGCTCAGATATTAAATGACTTCCCCTAGGTCTCACAGCTCATAAGGAGCAGATTTGGGCATCAGATATGCCCCTGCTACTTTTTTCTGTTTTTCTTTCCAACATGAGTGACAAAGCAGACAGGAGGTCAGGGATGCTACCTGCATCATTAAGGAATGATGAGATTTTACCTCTTGGCTTTCCTCTAGCACTGATTATGCAATGAGCAAACAGCAGGGACTACATACATGAGAGAATTAAACACAAGGCAAGGGTCTGCAGAAACGGGAAGAAAAAGAAAAAAAAGGAAGAGAAGAGAAAAAACAGGATGTGAAAGAAAGAAGGAGAAGAAGAGGAAAGCGGAAAGGGAAGTTTTATTTCAGGTATTTTAGGTCCTTATTACCAAGAGCTTCGAGATGCAGGCTTTGAAAAACTCAAAAATTCAAATATGAGTCTTATTAAACGTTTGTTATAGAAGTTTGACTCTTAATAAAAGGGTTAATTTCCAACTGTGTATTTCTAGGTGGATATAAAATATCCAAACCCAAATCTCAACTTACTGACCAGCAAGAGTGCTGAACCCTGGGTGTGAAATGTATTTGTGCGGACTCTCTGGTTGTGTGCCTCCTAAGAACTCACTCCTGGAGTTCACCCACTGAAGTCGAAAGCAGGTCTGCCCTAGATGACGTCACATGGGTTTGTTTCTCAGATTTAGTGCTCATTTTAATCCCAAGACTGGCCACAAAGCTTAATGCTTAATTGCAGGTTCTTTATCCTCATTGACATTTATTTTTTTATTGAACAAAACTACCCTGCTTTAGAAAATGTGTCCCCCATCATTCTACTAATGAATCAGGCTTCCCAAATATTTCACTAAATTAAAATAGGTGAAACCTATAAATAGCTAACAGAAAATGTAGAGCAGAATATTACTGGCAACATGCTGCCTTGGGTAATTTATGCTAAATAGCTCCTCCGGTTCCTCTTTATCATCACTGTGAACCTAATTGGGTTTTTTTTTTTTTTAAAGAAAAAGCTGGAAAAGGAGGTTTGAAAATCAGTGTCCAAAAGACTTTAAATGCTGACATACTTGGTACTATCCTGCTCATTTGCAGAGAGAGCCAGTCCACCTTAACAATACATTTATAAGAGTGTTGATTTGCTACCATCCAAATCAGACTGTCAAGTGTGTGTAGTATGTGCCAGACCAATTAGCACTAGGCAGCTCTGGAAAAGCAGGAAAAATTCCAGGTCACGAAGAGCTATTAGTTTCTACTTGCCAACCACATTTTCGTGTTTCCAGGGCCAATGGAATAGGCTGGTTGCCTGATTTAATGCTGAACACTTGAATTTATACGGAACCCCGAGGGATTACGATGCCCTTATAGAAATTAATTGCAAATAATGTGCAATTACCAAATATATCACCTCTAAATGAGGCTTTCCTTTTTTGAGGGGAGGTGTAACGCAAATGGCTTTGAGGCACAAAGCAGGCTTTAAATTGCTAGGGAAGTCTCTTGTGAAACCTTCCTCTCACACTGGGCCTCCCTCACGCTTCCTGAGTGCCCGGTGAATCTCAGAGGCAGGCAGTGGCAGATGGGAGAGTTACTAGAACACAGACTGGCCTGCTGGAAGCTCCAAGACCATGCCAGGGGAGGCCAAGGAAATCAAATTGGGCCATAATTCCATTCTGACAAACAGAAGCAGACACCAAAAAACTCAATTTATATGAAGAAGAGAAACAATTCCTAGTGGAACCCATGTCTCAGGAAGAAATGGATTTATGAGAGTCACCGGAAGTTAGAACTCCTGCTCAGAAATGGTCCTATATGTAGCACTGAGCTTCAGGAGCTTCTGTGTCACCTCCAGTGATACTGTGATGTGTGTCATATGCTTTACTCAGATGCCAGTTTGTGGCCTTTAATCCCTTTGGTGAGGCGAGCTATCATTTTCTTCTCTCCTGTCCCAAGTTGTCCTCTTCACATCTGTTGGCAAATAAACCATGGTTTTTTTTTTTTTTCCTCCTACATATTCTGGCAGCACCTGAAATCAAGGGAGACTGAATTTCAATGGCTCTATGATAGATCCCACTGAAAATGGAGGAGTTATGCTCAACAAGCACCCATGGAATGTTGCAGGTCAGGCTAGCAGTGAAGTTGTTTTGAAGGTGTAACATCCAGGCTTAGAAAGATAAGGCTTGCCGGGCGCGGTGGCTCAAGCCTGTAATCCCAGCACTTTGGGAGGCCGAGATGGGCGGATCACGAGGTCAGGAGATCGAGACCATCCTGGCGAACACGGTGAAACCCCGTCTCTACTAAAAAATACAAAAAAAAAAAAAAAAACGGTGGCAGGCGAAAAAAAAACCAGCTACACGGGAGAATGAGACAAGAGAAAAAAAAAAACCCGGGAAGA